>NC_080718.1:9140656-9740656 GCF_019097595.1 Hemibagrus wyckioides | reverse complement strand
CTGCCATGGTCTGGAGGGACGCTCCTGTCTGGCCTGACGCCATGTAGGCTTTGCCTATGATGGCAGAAGTGGTCCTACACACTTCGAGGGAAATGCGGATTGACTGAGGACCCATGTGTGATTACTGTATGCTTTGCTGCAGAAGGAGAATTAGTGTTCTAGCCACATCTCAGCTGTAGTCATCAGCTGCCAGCATGTGGATGCAAAACATACACATGCACAGCCACACCTGTATTACTTTAGAATTTCTTTCCCTCCATTCCCAATGGGACAGAGCTATTTAAGCATGACAGTATGCTTCAAATCTACTTAATCTCCTCTACACCAGTAGGCTCAGGTCTCTGACAGTATATGATATATTTTAATTAATACCCATGAAAGCCGAGCTGACTAAATGTGTACTTGATATGTCCTTGGAAGGAGAGTGATGTCTATTAAAATTGTAAAATAGCTATTAATATGTCTTCCAGCAAGGTAATAAATTTTGAGGACATGTGATTTCACTTAATGTACGAGATGAAGGTTTTAGGGAGTTTCCTTAGAGAATGCATGATTGCAAGTTACAAGTAAAACTGGCTCTTTATTTTTGCCATTTGATTTTTAGCTGCTTTGATCCGTGGAAACAGAAACAACTGCACACAGTTCTCCCAAAACCTGGACTGGCTGGTCAGCAAGCTTGAGAGATTGGAGTCCTCCTCAGGTAGAACAGATTCTCTCTGCTGATTGTCACATTTTGTATTCAATCTTTGTTTTCTGATGAATAGTTATTCTTTGTGATATTTGGTGTCAGTGTGATAGATTTGATTTACCAGTTTGTAACTTCATCCACCCTCATACACATCAGATTTGTTTCATTGGAATATTTATTGCATCATTTCCCTGAAACACAGTTTCCTATGTGCTGTCTTGTCTTTCTATTGATTCCCCTGTACTGGAGCTTTAATGACTGATTCTGTGCTTCAGGGATCCTAGAGGTCCTTCACTGCATCTTAATTGAAAGCCCAGAGGCGCTTAATATCATTCAGAGAGGACATATCAAATCTATCATCTCGCTGCTATACAAACATGGACGCAACCACAAGGTTAGCTTCTGCTGTTTCCTTTTGCATCACCGACCAACTAGATAATGGGTGTCATAGTAATGAAGATAAATCTATGTTTGTTACATAGATATGAGTTACAAGAAATGATTGCACATCTTTTGATTTGAGAGGTACAATGACTCAATCTGATCACAGTTCCACATAGAATATACAAATGGATCTTTTATTACTTAATTACAAGTTATTCCTTGTTTACAGCAATTTCAGATCTTATCTCAGTAACTTTACAGAGAAAGAAAAAAAATTTAATATTTAAAAAGGCTGCATGTAAAATATTAATGACACCCTCTTAGTATCATCCATATAATACTCAGATTTCTAAAAATGTTCCAGGCTATCTGAAAATACACTGTGTGAATATAGCACTTAATGTAGATGTTTCGATTGTATGTCGGAGTATCATCACCTTGTGAAGAATGAACCAGGTTTGAAAGGATTCTACACCCACTGTGTTTAAATCTACCTTTTCCCTCCCTTTCTGTTTGTAATAAGATACTAGATGTTCTGTGCTCACTCTGCGTTTGTAACGGAGTAGCTGTAAGAGCCAATCAGAACCTCATCTGCGATCACCTGCTCCCAAAACGAGACCTATTACTCCAGACACGGCTGGTCAATGATGTCCAGAGGTAAAGAAAAAAAAAGGTTTTCTATAGTGGTCACAGCACACAGTTATGCAACTACACAGCTGACTGTACATCAAATGGATTTCTTTCTGTTACACACAGTATTCAGCGGAAATGTATGTACACACAGTATTCACCCACATTAAAAATGAAGACTTTATAGGTTTCTCTGTGAAAACTGGATCAATTAGCAGAATGTTCACAAAACTGATTTTTATTAAATTTTCGTACTGTAGATATGATTTATGTTAGAAGAACATGAAGCAGGTTGGTCATCATTATAGTAAGAAAATAATACATTTCTTTCAATGGAGGTGTTGCAAAATGAAAATAAAGACACTCTACAACAAAGTCTGCCAAATTTAATATTTTGAATAACCTCCATGATTTTTAATGGCAGCACCAACCTAGACATGGACTGAACAAGTTGGGGACATATTGCCACACCTGTCTTTATCCATTTTGGGGGAATGAGCTCTTTCAGAGCCTGGAAATTGGAAGGAGAATTAATCTAAACTTGTATTTTCAGAACTTTCACCTTCTTCTTTGGAAAATGCAGCGGTGGCCTTGGATGTATGTTTTGAGTCATTACCATGTTGAAAGAGTGTCTGGTGAATGGAGGGGAATGGAGAGATGGTAGCATCTTCTTATTTGTCATTTTACAGTAGATCTGTGATTTAATGGGTTAAATACCACCCTTACTTGTCAGTTATCTTGTCAGTTAGCCACCTGGGTGATGATTGACTAGTAGAGTTATCATTGTTGGATTTTCATAAATTATCATTTTATTAAGATTCATTCTTAAAACCTTTTCTGGGGTGTTCTTATTTTTACACAATGGTCTTAAATGGTTCTACAAAAAAATTCCAATTTTTGTTTTGGACCAGAGTTGCTGGAATATAAAGATGATTTTCTGAGAAATCTGTTGGTGTGTACTCATTTATTCTGGTTAATGTATGCCATTTATGTACTATAATAACCCTCTAATTACTACAGCATAATCTATGACTGAAAAATACACGCTTAGTCCTTTATCTACATTGCTTAAGCAATAAAACATGGTGAAGTATGCATAAGGAAGAGGCATTGTGTTATAAGAAAATAATCATCATGTTTGGTGCAATGGGGCTGATGTGACTGAGGTATATTATTTTCCAATAACGACTTGCCAAGATTTTCTTCCTGTTATACCACAGCAATTTCTCAGTGATTACATTTATTAACAAACAACCCATAGTTTTTAACCATATATTGTTCCATTTAATTCAACAGCTACTGTATAATATGTTAAAAAAGCACTGACACCTAAGACTTTTTCCTTTAAGTATTACAGAATTTCTTTGCCATTAGGCTAAATTTAAATACATACTTAAATAAATGACCACACTACTTTATAATATATATGATATAATTAATATAAGAAATATAATTACATGCTGGTTGTGTTAAAAACACCAACTAGGCACAAAGATGTGTTAAATTAACACACTAAGTGTTTATTCTAACACATGTCTCACTTCCACTGGATCTATAAACAGCAAGTGTAAACATTTACTTCATTTATTAAGCTTTTCACGCAAACTGACTGTTCTGTTTCCTTTTCTATATTGATAGCATGAGACCTAACATCTTTCTGGGAGTGAGGGATGGTTCAGCTCAGTACAAGAAGTGGTACTTTGAGCTGATGATAGACCAGGTAGAGCACTTTGTAACCAGCGAACCTTCTCACCTGCGGGTCGGGTGGGCTTCTTCAAAAGGCTATGCCCCCTACCCAGGGGGTGGAGAGGGTTGGGGGGGGAACGGAGTTGGAGATGACCTCTATTCTTATGGTTTTGATGGACTTCACTTGTGGTCAGGTATGCTTTAAAATAGATTGAGATCTGTTTTTATTTTAATTTTGATCTAGCTGCATTTATGTATAAATTGTGTTGATATATTTGGGCAGTCCACACAGAATGCAATTTATCTTTACTTGTCACTGTTTAGTCTGGAACTCTGTTTATTCTGAAATGCCTCTCTAGCGAGTGCAATGCTCATGCAAATGAAGTAGAGTGGATTGCTGAGCTAAAGAAAAATAGTGTGGAAAATTTAGATTTTGATTTATAAAGTGCAAATGTCACAGTTATAAAGCACTAACTGACTCCTCCGTGTTCACAAAAAGTTCTCTATGTTTTTGTGTCAATGTTTGTGCTGCAGGTCGAATCCCACGGAGAGTAGCTTCAGTAAACCAGCACATACTTACCTCAGATGACGTAGTCAGCTGCTGTTTGGACCTTGGAGCTCCAAGCATCTCCTTTAGAATCAATGGGCAGCCTGTTCAGGGCATGTTTGAGAGCTTCAACACAGACGGTCTCTTCTTCCCTGTCGTCAGCTTTTCTGCTGGGGTCAAGTATGTAATAGTACAAATAAGAGAGATTTGGCAAACCATGTCTTCCTGACTTTGCTTTGTGCAGATGGGCATTGTCATGCTAGAATAGTGAAGGGAAATTGTGATGCTATAGCATAGAAAGACATCCTATACCACTGTGTGCTTCCAACAGTGGCAACAGTTTAAGGAAGAACCACATATGGGTGTGATGGCAGGTGCCCACAAACCTTTGGCCATATATTATAGTGTCTATATACTGGATGTTTGAACAGTACATTGGGCCAGCTACTTTGAGATTCAAGTGTCACAGCTCAATAAGCTTTCAGACAAAATTAGGTTTTAAGCTCTGACATGCTGTTGCAATGTAATTGTTTCTCATTGCTTTGATTACTCAGCTGCTTTACAACATACGGCCATGTTTCTTTACTGCATTCTTGGAGTACAGATTTTATATTGCATCCTATTACCTACTCAATTTCAAACCTTATTCACACCCACACATACTTATGCCCTATTTGCAGATAAGCTGTAAGAGATATATTTTCTTTAAAATGTTGAGTGTTAATGACAATAATAATAATAATAATAATAATAATAATAATAATAATAATAATAATAATAATAATAATAATACATAATATCATGACTAATGCAAATGTTTAAAGCTTTAAAACTGAGCATTGAATATTGAACTACATTACAGAAACATGTCAAAGAGACCTGTTCTCTTAATGGTTCTCTTAATAACAAGTTTAATAACTTTTTTTTTTACTCTTTTATAAATAATAAAAAGAACATTGTACATTTAAATGTAAATAAATATAAATAAAATACAGTGAAATATACAGTGAAAATGTATAAAGTGAAGAAATTGTTTAAACAGAATAAAGTGTAAATTGAGAACTTTTTTTAATGTATTAAAGAGCACTATAAAGAATTGATAATGAACATTTTCGACCAATACTTTATCTTTTCTGAAATGGCATGTTTTAGTCCTGATTAAATTGCAAAAATATGAGCATGTTTGATGAGGGTTTGATTTTGGAGAAGAAACTCAATTCAAAAGTTATGACATGTTATAAAAAATTGATTTCATTATTTATTAAGCTTTGTGTTGTTAAGTGTGCCTGAAGAAGGTCTGCACAACAGAATTAATAATCATCACAGTGTGATTTTAACTGATTATGTATCGATTTTTTTTTTCTTTGTTTACTTGCTAACATTCTCAGCAACCCTTATTTCTAACTTAAACTCATAGACATAAAGTGATTCATAGCCTCTTCTTACTTCCCAGTGTTCTCTGAACACATGGTTCTGTGAACACATAGAAAGCAATGACTCAGTTTCTTAAGCACATGGATTAAAGCATTCAGATCTACAGAGATGGCATCCAACACGTCATCTTGGACAGACTTCTTTATCATTGCTGGAGGGCTTGTCCAGAGACATGCTTATTTATATTATGTTTTTATTTACCCACTCATCCTTTGTTTATGTCTGCAGGGTGCGTTTCCTTTTAGGTGGTCGCCATGGTGAATTCAAGTTCCTGCCTCCATCAGGCTATGCTCCCTGCTATGAGGCACTGCTTCCTAAAGAGAGGATGCGAGTAGAACCAGTAAAGGAGTACAAAAGGGATGTAGATGGAGTGAGAGACATGCTGGGCACAACACAATTTCTGTCCCAGGCTTCTTTTATACCCACACCAGTGGACACCTCTCAGGTATGGAAGCTATTCATTATAATCATCATTATAATTGACCGAATAACGTTTCACAGATGTGAGTTGTTTCTGCTACAGCAGGTAAGTCCAGGGTCCCTAGTAAAATCCTGAGCTCAGGTTATTGTCTGTACCAAGTTTCTACACATGTTGTGTGCCTCTGGGTTCATGAGTATCCTCGTCTATTTCAAAAACGTGTGTAGGTGAATTAAGAAAATTTGCCTCTAGCTGTAAATGAATGTGTGAAAGTGTGTGTGTGTGCATGTTGCTCTACAAAGGACTGGATATATTCCTGCCTCACCACAACCCTGACCAGGAGAAAATGATTACTGAAAGTGAGCAAGAGTAAATGTAATTAGAGTGCACAAAACTGCTGACAGTTTGAGCAGTGGTGCATAAATTGGAAAGTTTGCAGTCTCTTTAGTTACACAGTGACACATACACATTAAGTTTGACTCCACCCAAGACTACATCGGGTTCACTCTTATAAGCCAAGAACAGAATTCTGAGGCTGCAGTGGGCAAATGGTTACTGAATCTGGACATTTAAATATCAGAAAAACATTGCCTGGTCTTTTCCCAATCTTAAACTTTCTTTCTGTAGCCTGGGTTTCCTGTTCTTGGCTGACAGGATTGGACACCGATGTGGTCTTCAGCTGTTGTAGCCCACCCTCCTCAACATGTTGTGTGTCTTTTCCTCTTACCAAGGTTGTAGTCATTATTTTAGTTCTGCTAGCCTTCCTGTCAGTTTGAACCAATTTAGCCATTCTCCTTTGACCTCCCTCAAGGCAATTCCACCTGCAGAACTGTTAGTCACTAGATGTTTGTGTTTATCATGCGAGTCTTTGAGAAGAAATCCCAGGGAGTCAGCAGTTTTTGAAATACTCAAACAGTCTGGCAACAGTAACCTTGCCATGGTCAAAATCACTGAGGACACATTTTTCCCCCATTTTGATGTTTGATATGAACTTTAACTGAAACTCTTTACCTGTACTTGTATGATTTTATGCACTGTGCTTTGGCCACATGATTGACTAATTGGATAATTGCATGATTGATCAGGTGTACAGGTGTTATTAGTAAATCTGTGTATTTAAAGTGTATAAGGATACACACACAGGAGTTTACACAACCTCAAACATATCACTCAAATATTTTTATATATTTTTTTCTTTTTTGATATTACTTAAAAAATAAAATAGCAGGTGCAACATAATTTAAATTATATATTTATATATATATATATATATATATATATATATATATATATATATACACTATATACCAAATACCAAAAGTATTCGCTCACCTGCCTTGACTCGCATATGAAGTTAAGTGACATCCCATTCCTAATCCATAGGGTTCAATATGATGTCGGTCCACCCTTTGCAGCTATAACAGCTTCAACTCTTCTGGGAAGGCTGTCCACAAGGTTTAGGAGTGTGTTTATGGGAATTTTTGACCATTCTTCCAGAAGCGCATTTGTGAGGTCACACACTGATGTTGGACGAGAAGGCCTGGCTCTCAGTCTCCGCTCTAATTCATCCCAAAGGTGTTCTATCAGGTTGAGGTCAGGACTCTGTGCAGGCCAGTCAAGTTCATCCACACCAGACTCTGTCATCCATGTCTTTATGGACCTTGCTTTGTGCACTGGTGCACAGTCATGTTGGAAGAGGAAGGGGCCAGCTCCAAACTGTTCCCACAAAGTTGGGAGCATGGAATTGTCCAAAATGTCTTGGTATGCTGAAGCATTCAGAGTTCCTTTCACTGGAACTAAGGGGCCAAGCCCAGCTCCTGAAAAACAACCCCACACCATAATCCCCCCTCCACCAAACTTTACACTTGGCACAATGCAGTCAGACAAGTACCGTTCTCCTGGCAACCGCCAAACCCAGACTCGTCCATCAGATTGCCAGATGGAGAAGCGCGATTCGTCACTCCAGAGAACGCGTCTCCACCGCTCTAGAGTCCAGTGGCGGCGTGCTTTACACCACTGCATCCGGCGCTTTGCATTGCACTTGGTGATGTATGGCTTGGATGCAGCTGCTCGGCCATGGAAACCCATTCCATGAAGCTCTCTGCGCACTGTTCTTGAGCTAATCTGAAGGCCACACGAAGTTTGGAGGTCTGTAGCGATTGACTCTGCAGAAAGTTGGCGACCTCTTCGCACTATGCGCCTCAGCATCCGCTGACCCCGCTCCGTCAGTTTACGTGGCCTACCACTTCGTGGCTGAGTTGCTGTCATTCCCAAACACTTCCACGTTCTTATAATACAGCTGACAGATTAGCTCAAGAAATATCCTGATATTTATTTATTTATACATTGTAAAACAATGCTGAAGGCCGAAATACACAATAATTTCGTTTGAACAGTTGATATTGAGATATGTCTGCTACTGATGCTCTGTAAAGCCTTCATAACGGCTCTAATCTGAGGTGCTGTTAATTGGTGATTTCTGAGGCTGGTAACTCTAAATGAACTCCTCTGCTGCAGTGGTAAGTTTTGGTCTTGCTTTACTGGGATGGTCTTCATGTGAGCCAGTTTCATCATGGTGCTTGATGGGTTTTGCAAATGCACTTGACAATAGTTTTGCAAGAACTATTCCAGAACACCTGACCTTCGTGTCTTAAAATAACAACTGACTGTTTTTTGTTGTCATTACATATGGATTACTTAAGTCCATGTGTGTTATTTCATAGTTTTGAAATCTCCAGTATTGTTCAAGAATGTAGAAAATAAATCCCTAAACAAAAAACATTGAATTAAAAGGTGTGTCCAAACTTTTGACTGGCAGTGTGTACATATATATATATCAGTGGCGGGCCTTGCATTTCGCACCTAGGCCTTCCCTGGTGTCCTTCCTGAATTAATTCACCTCTATAGCATCATTATGACGCCATGGCAATAATAATTAAAAAAGAAATTAGTCTACAGTATTTCACACCTCACAAGGAATAGTCCATTTTATTACGGTTACTTTTCTCAAAAAAGACATTCTTGATGACGTATGCAGCAAACTGTAATCTCCGGAAGACGCAGCATCCGAAATGAGACGCAGCTAATAGAGACACACTGTATAACAGTGCGTTGTGTCACAGGCTCTTGTAGCAAACATGAATAAAATGACATTACATATAGCAAAAAAACAAATTAACACAATTCAGTCTCACAAGTTTCCTTTCACTGCAGCAAAAAAAAAAAAAACCCACAGCCCACCCCGGGGATCTGGAATGAAGGCAAACTGAAAACCCAGAAAAAAGAAAACCCAAAAGCATAAATGGTTCTTGAAAAGCTTACCAACTATTTTGAAGAATCAAAAGGATTTTCTTGAAAAGTTTGTAAGGATGTCTGAGACCAAATCGATTTCTTCTCCTCTGTCAGCCATTGTGAGTTAAAATATATATTTTATTTAGTTTGTGCGGTTCTCTGCCTCTGACTACTCCAATTATCCAATCAAAAGACGTGCAATTCCTGATGTAATCGTATGCCTGCTAGATGGCCCCAGTGATGCCAACTCGTAATCGGATTGGTTAATGGAACAGTTTCATTGCCACTTATTTTAAGCTACGGGCGCCTGCACTATTGATTCTGAAGGCCGGGCAACACATGATGTCAGCCACTAGCTGAAATATGATTGGATAAATACTCTTATCATAAATATACGCAACTGGAAGCAGCGTAACCAAGAGAAAAGCTATGAAATGTAGAGAATAGACTATTGGGAATAATTTAATACACATTCATGGAAAAATATTTTAAATATATTAACATGCAAGTCAAGTGATTCAGATCACTGCTGTTTAGGCAGTGATCTGGAGAGATCACTTAGGAGAGAAGGCCTTGCTGGCCCTGACGGTCCACCACTGATATACATATAATATCAACTGTTCAGAAAAAAAATAAGAGACCGCTGCAAAATAATGAGTTTCTTATGTTCTTTTCTTCCAGGTGCATGTATTGGTGAGATGAACAGTTTTGTTTCATTTTTTGTGAACTGCTGACAATATTTCTCATAAATTCAAAATATAACTATTATTATTTAGAGTGTATATTTAAAGGAAATGACAATACATCAAAATAACCCAAGATCATGCAGCATTTGCAGAGCTTTAATAACTCAAATAAAACAAAATGCAAATAATTTGTAAAGAAATTGTGTTAATGCTTTGGCTAAATAACATTAAGAAATCAGAATTTGGTGGAATAACCCCGATTTGCATGCGTTTTGGCTCCATGCTCTCCACCAGTTTTTCACATTGCTGTTGGGTAACTTTATACCAAAAAGCAAACAGCTCAGCTTTGCTTGATGGTTTGTGACCATCCATCTTCCTCTTGATGACATTCCAGAGGTTTTCAGTAGGGTTCAAATCTGGAGATTGGCCAGTGCTCTCTTTTTTTTTTTTTCCAGAGCTGTGTGTATATATATATATGTATATGTTTAGATGATTAGATGATAAATTGTCTCTTTTTATAATAATAGTTTAAAAAGTAAGTAACAAATGACAAATGGCTCATTGTAAACCCTTTTTATGTCACAGATTGTCATGCCTCCTCACCTGGAGAAAGTTCGTGACAGGCTGGCTGAGAACATCCATGAACTATGGGCCATTAACAAGATTGAACTGGGCTGGACTTATGGCAAGGTACAACTTTTTTAAAAAAAATTCAACAGTCCACAGATAGCACATAGCCCATACCATTTTAACACACAACCATACATTTTAGTTCTGAGCAGGTCAGACACATTATGATACACTCAGATTTCATCCACACCAATATTTCAAGCGAATACCACTGAAACCTTTCAGATTCTACAGATCAGATTCTTAATTTGAATTTTTAAATGGTCATATTTATATTAGCCAAAGCTTGTTCAGTGCTTCACTTTGCTTTCTCTTTTATAATTTGCTGATCAAATTAAACAGAGGGTAAGTGAAAAAAGATTTTGGTTCATTGTGCAATTGAAATCATCTACTCCATTTTAATTTCCATATGTTCCGGATTACTCAGTATGGTCATTTCTCCCACGTTGGGTATGATTGATTTTGCTTTAAAATATGATTGATTTAACTCAGATTAAAGGGCTGAATGGGTAACAGCACATATTTGCTGCAGGAATTACACTTGCCGTGTCAGTGTTTCAGCACCTTCAGCATTTTCCACCACCCATTTAGAATTTAGTGTAAGTATTCCTATATAATTAATTCAGTTCAGACTGATTAATTTCTGTCTGTAAAGCCAGACCTTAATCATTTATGAAACAGGTAACTATGTATAATCTTCTATGGTTATAGATAATAATCTATAAATGGCTGTAAGTCCACAGTATGCCCTTTAAGACAAAATCATCATCAGTAACCCAGCACTTGTATGTATGTACTATAAATATGATTAATATGTTATCTTATATTGATCATATTTCTATGTACATTCTCCTTGATTTCCTTCTCCTAAGCCCTGAAAATCAATGAGTCTCTTTTTGTACTCAGGCCAGTTTTTTTTGTTCCTCACTCTATTTTAAATGAGTCCTCAATTGGGACCAAGAGCGACCGTTATGTCAGGTCAAGCTCTTCACTAATTAATCTGCCATCATCGAGGTCCAGCTGTTGTGGGCAGGATTTTATATTTGTTTTTAATGAGACCTTTTTAACTTTGTGGAGATGTAGCATTGGCTGGAGAACTGAGATCAAAATGTAAATGCATCTGGCACAGTTGGTGATGGCTTTACATTATCAGGGTATCATGGGAGCATCCTTATATTTCTGTAGACATGCAGCTTCTCCTCTATGTCCAGCAGTGATGCTCTATTTGCAAAAAGGTCTACATTAAAAAAAAAAAAAAGAAAAGAAAAAAACTAACCATGGAATTAGGCTTCTACTAAAGATAAATTTACCATAAATAGAAAATTAATCTGTATTTTTAAAGCATGTCAGAGTTTTAAAAAAATCAATGCTGGTAACTTGTACAATGCTGTTCATGGTTACTGTGCAAAGACTATGCGGGAATGAATGACTAGTCCTGCATTAACACTAAGGTTACTGTACCTACTCAGCATTACTAATTCATTACTCAGTAAGAATGCTTGGAGTTAGTAACTTGCATGCGATAATTCACTAATTACTTAATAACTACTTCTATTAACTTAATAATAACTACTGATAAATACTGGTTTTCACTGGGATGAATATGGGACAATTTCTGAGTCTCATCTTCCGAATGGAGATCTACGGGTTAATTTAATAATGCATTTTCTGTGACCTCAACCCTTAACCACCTTGACCTAAATTTTCCAAATGTATTATTTATATAGGCCTACTGTAATGAGGAAATGGCCACATGAATAACGTAATGGGAGACAGGTGTGTCACAAAGAAAACTGGGTTTAATTTATTCCCTTTTATCTTAACTACTCACTGTAACACAGAACAGTCATTAATACAGCTCTTTCAAACCACCCCACCATCCATTCACACACTGGGTGCCTGGCCACGCCCCTACTGTAACATAACGCCACTGCAGTTGACTGGCATCCCATAAAGTGGTTGCACAACAAGAGCCTTTTTCTTAACATCAGCAAAACGAAAGAAAGCTGTAAACAAGTACACACACTATTACATCTCGAAGTAGCTGCTTTGGAAAGACTCTGAAACTTCAAATCCCTTGGTCTTCACTTTTCCAACAAGCTCACCTTGTCCGACCACACCGCAACAATCACAAGGTCTGCCTGCCTGAAGCTGACAAAGGTTGGACTGATTCTTAAAAGCCTCACCCACTTCTCCCACTGTACTCTAGAGAGCATCCTGCCTAGGTGTATGGTATAGCATCTGCTCTGCCGACTTCCCAGAGAGTGGTCAAATTAACAGAACTCATAAAGTCAACAAAATCCAAGCCATTCAAGATGTCCACCGGACATGGGGCCTGAGAAAAGCTCACAAAATACTTTGCCATCTGGCAAGTGTTTCCGGAGCATTTTTACCTGGGTAGCATGTTAACTGCAGGCTATTGGCCTCCTAAACAGCCTATAAATATATATAGTGTCACTAAATGACTTCACTTCCATTCACTTTACAGTTGGACATTTGACATCAACTTGAGTATAGAGTGTAACACATACTGTATAAAGAATTAATTTCTTCCCCCATTATGTACATTGTATTTTAGTTATTGAATTTAAGTGTGCTGTTAAAAAGGCCTGGCTATTTTTTGTGTGTTTGTGTTTGTGTGTGTGTGTTATGTGAACAGTTTATTTGAGCCAGTACATACAGTATGTCTGACATACTGCACAAATGATCAATAAAATTGACAAAACAGTAGCATTTCAGTCATTGATAAGTAATTACTTTCACATAGTAAATAGTTTCCATGTGATTCACATTATAACGCTGTTCCAAATCATCATGAACTACTAAAGAATGAAACCTGTCAGTAATTAGCAAGGTATAAGTTAGTAAAAGAGAAGGGTGAGACTAACATATCAATTGGGAAAGGATATAACTCTACTGCTTATGTAAGATGTAATTGCTGCTTAGTTAAGGGTGAACTACTCCACTCATGCTTACTGAGTCATTTCCCAGCAGTTAGTAATAGTAACATATGTGTTAAAGAAGAACTGTTCATTCTTTTGCACTTAGTCCCTGCATATGCACGTAGGCCCTGATTTACTAAGATGCCAATTAAGGAGCCCTAATTTGTAGAGTCTTTGTATAGTAATTACAATATATTAATGTGTTTTGTGCAAGCTTGAAGGAAATAAAAATACTGAAATAACGAATTATGTTCAAATTGTTCAACATAGCTGTTGCAAACTCAAGATCTCTGATAATCTCCCAGGAGAATTAACTGAATCTAAAATTTAAGGGCTGTGAGGGATATCTAAAAACTATCCAGTATAAGTCAAATAGAAAAAAAGAAAAAACATAATTGTATGTTCAGTTCTTAAGGTATCTGCAAATAAAATTCTTTTCAAAGGCCCTTTGAATTCTGTCAGAATCAAAAGTGAGACTGAGGCAAATATTTGCACTGAACAGTTTTTTTTTCCAATTGTTTGCACACTAAAATTGGATCAAAATTAATTAAAATCAAAATTAAAATCTCTTCAGTCCTTTTGGGAAGCACAATGGCAAGCTGTATAAACTACACACTCCTCACAGGTGTAAGCAGTTGTTGCTGAATTGTTCAATTAGAAATCAGAGCGTTAGCACAATAAAAGGCCATAAATTATCTCTCCTGTTTTGAAGGACAATGGAAGTCATTGGTAAAGGAAAAGCTAAAGGTGAAAGAATCAGATGAGTAAGAGGAGGATGAGGATGAGGACAAGGAAGGACAATTGCCTGATTTCTTTTTCTAACATTTTGCATGTGTTTTTGCTTTTTTATGTGTAGATTTTTGAACCAATGAGCCTCTTTCATATATTATTTTGGTGCAGAAAACCATTTATCTTACTGAATGTTTCTTTTGGTTTTCTCCAGGTGGTTATGGAAAGTGTTACATACAAAACACAAGTGTTTTGAAATACAGTGTTTTGGAACACAGAAAGATGGGATATTCATAGCAGGGTTTTGTGCGTTCATACAACATGTGTGTGTGTGTGTGTCATTTTGCTGCAGAAAACATTTTAGAAAGAGTTAAAACAGTTTGAATGCATTTTTTTGCTAGATCTGTGCATTTCTTTGTTGGTTTTGTGGTTTTGCGTATTGTGTTTAAGGAACAATGGACCAAAGACTTTGCAAATGTGTGTAAACAACTGGGAAAAACTGTAATATAAAATCAACATGTACTCTGGTAACATTAAAGTATGATTTTGAGAAGCTTTTAAAACACTTATCATTTAATAAAGCAATTGCTTTAGTTTGTCGTTAAAAACCAGAAATAAGCATGCATAAATTTAATAACTACCCTTAGGGTAGGCAATTATTATTGCCAAAGTGACTTTCAGGCTGCAGTTAATTGAATTGTGGATGATAATCTATTTGAATGATTAGCATCCTCTATTTTTTTACTTTTTCCAGTTGCAGAATGGACAAGATTCTGCTATTTTGCTTATATGGTATATGCAGTCCTCCATAAATCCAGATAAATAAGCTTGCATGTTTTTGCATGGTGTTTTTTACACACACAAGATTTTAGTAAACCAGGGCATTAATTTTCCAGACCATGATTCCTCTACATTACATGAAATCCATTACTTCTTCCCAAATCTATGTGTGTGTGTCTTTGAGTAATATTCATTGTGCTTTTCTTCTCTCTCTTTATAGCAATCTACAGTCAGTTTCAGGGTTGCTATGGCTGACATTACAATCCCATTGTTTTGCTGTTTGCCACATGCATCTTTTTTCCATGCCAATTTTTAACAGTTGATCCGATTTGTCATAATGATTTATGTGCTGTCCTTCCTCAGATAAGGGATGATAATAAAAGGCAGCACCCCTGCCTGGTGGATTTCTCAAAGCTGCCTGAAACAGAGAAGAATTACAACCTGCAGATGTCAACAGAGACATTAAAGTAAGACCTCTGTGGGTGTGGATGAATGTGTTTACATGCCATTCACATGTCAACTTGCTTTAAAGGTATGAGATAAAGCTAAAAACAAACAAGCTGATCAGGTTATGTCTTCTAAAATTGGTGTAAGAGTATATAAGGTATCTCGTGCATAGAAGTATTTTCTAAGTAAGTAAAATGATAAAATACACTATATTGTCAAATGTTTTGGGACAACAAGTTTATGTTTTCCATGTGTTCCAAACACTTCCATGGCCACAGGTGTATAAAATCAAGCACCTAGGCATGCAGACTGCTTCTACAAACATTTGTGAAAGAATGGGTAAAGTACGCTGCCACTGGACTCTAGAGCAGTGGAGATGTGTTCTCTGGAGTGATGAATCACGCTTCTTGCCTGAACGGTACTTGCCTGACTGCATTGTGCCAAGTGTAAAATTTGGTGGAGGGGGGGATTATGATGTGGTGGTGTTTTACAGTTGTTGGGCTTGGCCGCTTAGTTCCAGTGAAAGGAACTCTTAATGCTTCAGCATACCAAGACATTTTGGACAATTTCAAACACCCAACTTTGTGGAAACAGTTTGGGGATGACCGCTTCCTGTTCCAACATAACTGTGCACCAGTGACCAAAGCAATTTGACTGGCCTGCACAGAGTCCTGACTTCAACCCGAAAAACACCATTGGGATGAATTAGAGCTGAGACTGTGAGCCAGGGCTTCTTGTTCAACATCAGTGCCTGACCTCACAAATGCGCTTCTAGAGGAATGGTCAAAAATTCCCATAAACACACTCCTAAACCTTGTGGAAAGCCTTCCCAGAAGAGTTGAAGCTGTTATAGCTACAAAGGGTGGGCCAACTTCATATTAAACCCTACGGATTAAGAATGGGATGTCATCACATAAGATCATCTACGTACATGTAAAGGCAGATGTCCCAAAACTTTTGGCAATATAGTGTGTGTATATATATATATATATATATATATATATATATATATATATATATATATATATATATATATATATATATATATATATATATATACATATATATATATATATATACACACTATATTGCCAAAAGTATTCGCTCACCTGCCTTGACTCGCATATGAACTTAAGTGACATCCCAATCCATATTCAATCCATATCCACATTCCTAATCCATAGGGTTCAATATGACGTCAGTCCACCCTTTGCAGCTATAACAGCTTCAACTCTTCTGGGAAGGCTGTCCACAAGGTTTAGGAATGTGTTTATGGGAATTTTTGACCATTCTTCCAGAAGCGCATTTGTGAGGTCGCACACTGATGTTGGACGAGAAGGCCTGGCTCTCAGTCTCCGCTCTAATTCATCCCAAAGGTGTTCTATCGGGTTGAGGTCAGGACTCTGTGCAGGCCAGTCAAGTTCATCCACACCAGACTCTGTCATCCATGTCTTTATGGACCTTGCTTTGTGCACTGGTGCACAGTCATGTTGGAAGAGGAAGGGGCCAGCTCCAAACTGTTCCCACAATGTTGGGAGCATGGAATTGTCCAAAATGTCTTGGTATGCTGAAGCATTCAGAGTTCCTTTCACTGGAACTAAGGGGCCAAGCCCAGCTCCTGAAAAACAACCCCACACCATAATCCCCCCTCCACCAAACTTTACACTTGGCACAATGCAGTCAGACAAGTACCGTTCTCCTGGCAACCGCCAAACCCAGACTCGTCCATCAGATTGCCAGATGGAGAAGCGCGATTCGTCACTCCAGAGAACGCGTCTCCACTGCTCCACTGAGTCCAGTGGCGGCGTGCTTTACACCACTGCATCCGACGCTTTGCATTGCACTTGGTGATGTATGGCTTGGATGCAGCTGCTCGGCCATGGAAACCCATTCCATGAAGCTCTCTGCGCACTGTTCTTGAGCTAATCTGAAGGCCACATGAAGTTTGGAGGTCTGTAGCGATTGACTCTGCAGAAAGTTGGCGACCTCTTCGCACTATGTGCCTCAGCATCCGCTGACCCCGCTCCGTCAGTTTACGTGGCCTACCACTTCGTGGCTGAGTTGCTGTTGTTCCCAAACACTTCCACGTTCTTATAATACAGCTGACAGTTATCTGTGGAATATTTAGGAGTGAGGAAATTTCACGACTGGATTTGTTGCACAGGTGGCATCCTATCACAGTTCCACGCTGGAATTCACTGAGCTCCTGAGAGCGACCCATTCTTTCACAAATGTTTGTAAAAACAGTCTGCATGCCTAGGTGCTTGATTTTATACACCTGTGGCCATGGAAGTGATTGGAACACCTGATTCTGATTATTTGGATGGGTGAGCGAATACTTTTGGCAATATAGTGTATATATATGTGTATATATATATATATGTGTATATATATATATATATATATATATATATATATATATATATATATATATATATATATATATATATATATATATATATATATGATTTTGAGTGCATGTGAAGAAGCAGCAGCAATGCAAAGTGCCATTGTTCACAAGGAATAAAAAGCCACATATAGATGGCAGAGCCAAAACATCCCTGTCTATCAGGTCTTCATTTAGAACTATAGAATGTTTAAATTTATATTGTATTTAAATTTCTAACATGGCCATGATCATTTTAATGAGCTGCTTCCAAAAGATGGGCTGATTATTCAAAAGTATTTAATCATCAAAAAAGTCGACAAGACTGGTACATTAAACGTTTTGGAAAGTTTTAAGGTGAGAGATTTAAAAAAATGACATGTTTACTCATTGTAATGGTAAAATGTATTAGTGTTAATGCTCAATAACAGTCTAAAATCCTACAGAAATATAAGCAATTTGATGCAACAGCAGATTCAACGTATATGTACAGGGCAGAGGTTTTGTGCTAGTGCAGTATGTCAAGATGGCAAAAACAAATTCATACAATCACACACATAGTAAATTTAAATGTGGCTTATTTCAATGTGACATTTTAAAATGTGCCAAGATTTGCTTTCATAATCTGTATTCATACTTCTATTATTAATAAGTAAAAAAAAAATTCAGTAATAAAAGAGCAGATGAGTGAGTTTCTCACATGACCCCACTCCATCAATTGAACCATAGTTTGGGAACCCACCTGAAATATAGCAATGTCAGCATAATATCTCAGCAGCTCTGGCTGATGTGTCTTTAGGACTCTTTTGGCTCTGGGCTGCCATGTGGTTCAGGTCAATGTCAACGCCGAGGAGGAGCTGAAAAAAGTGAAACTTCCAAAGAAGTAAGTCTATTGCATAAAGCAGTGGCTAAAGTGTTAACCTGCTAGTGGATGATAAAGTACACCCGCAAAATGCATTAATCCAGGGAACTGTTGTGATTCATAGACTAGTTAGATTCTAAGAACTAATTATACACTATGTATGAACTAACATTTGAGTCTAGTGCACTTATGTACACTTTGTTTATTGCAGAGCATATATGGTTTTACCTTAAAACCAGACCACAATATCAGAAAGCTGAAAACTAAGTTGTTAGTAATATTGATTAGAGGGCTAATCATTAGGTCATTAGAGAATAGCATATTGAATTTAACAATCTTTGCTATGCTTTCTTGAAGCTACATGATGTCTAATGGTTATAAGCCCATGCCACTGGAGCTTTCAGAAGTGAAGCTAAGCCCCGCACAAGAGCTGCTTGTTGACAAGTTGGCTGAGAATGCACACAACGTTTGGGCCAAAGATCGGGTTAAACAGGGCTGGACCTATGGCATACAGCAGGTAATAAAGGTTGATCTTTTGATTTGGTGTTTTCTGTTGACATTTATGGACATACATTTGTCTAACACAGTAATCCATTAGACTAAAGTCTGCCAATCCCCTTTAATGAAACCTTGAGATTTTTTAAAAATATTTTGGGCTTTGGGGGTACATATTACAAGAATGAAAGAAGAAGTCTTTTTTAGTCATTCCATTAAAAAAAATATCCTAGGTTTTTGTGCAACATAAAAGACAAAAACGACTGCCAGACTAAAACTACATTTAGCACAAGTATTAATCAAATATAAGATATGAGAGAAAAACTACAGCACAAGAATATGATACACAGAATATGTACAGTATATGTAAAACAGTTTTTGCAGCAACAAGACAAACTATATGAACTATATAACTATATAAACTATAATTGTCTTCACTATAACTGTAAAAGATTTTCCACAGAACAGCAATGTAGAGCAGAATGTTAGCAAAGAAATAATAATAGGGATATATGGATAATTAAATTTTCAATGAGCTGAATCCATTCCTGGGAAGTTAACATAGCTGTATAGAGTGCTATCCCCCAGAGCAGAGTAGCTAAATAACACTGCATAACCCTCCCCTCTCTATCTATGTTTAGGATCTGAAAAGCAAGCGCAATCCTCGTCTTGTGCCATATGCATTGCTTGATGAGCGCACCAAGAAGTCGAACCGAGACAGCCTGCGTGAAGCCATCCGTACACTAATTGGCTACGGCTATAACATTGAGCCTCCTGACCAGGAGGGGGGTGAGTGCCTTAGGGAAGTTTAATCAGCAGTGTGTTATTTAAAACACCAAGAATGTCATGTGCAGTTGTATGCTGCTGGTATTTTATCCGCTTCATAAATACCTATTAGTAATTAATGCTTGCCAGTGATGCATTTTACAGCAATACTGTAAACCTGTGATTCACACCTGATTTCATTAATAATTTTCATTAATAATTTTCATTAATAGTGGAGGAGTTTATGTGGTTTAACTTTGGCATTAGAGCCTGACAATCAAGAAGTAGAGAATGCAATGTGTTTTATTTGCCTCATGATTTACGGCCTGATTGGTTAGGTGATAAAAAGCAATTAAGGCTACTCAGCATTTTTCTAGACACTAGCAGATACTAGCAGATCTAGACACTAGTAAATCAAAGCATGCATTTCTAATTTAGCTGTTTGTTTATATTTTCAGGTATAGTCTTTTAATATTAATAACACTATGTAACAAATTTTTACTTTTTTCTTGTTCCTGGGAAATAAGTATTATTTCCCCATTCTTTGTAACCCAAATAAAGAGAAAAAACCCATATTAGCTATGAAAGCTTGGGTTAGTTTTGGGTGTTTTAGTAAAATGGGCTAATTTTGAGGTTTTCGATCTCTTAAAAGCCCAAACCCGAACTTCAAGTGGCTTAATGGCTATTTTTTATCATTTTCCATCAAGAGTAATTGGAAAATGTCATTCACTACCCAGGAACAAAAATCATGTTACATAGTGTAATGTGTGTGCAGCTTTGCTTCTTCCACTTGCGAAAAAAACATTTCAGTAGGTGAATTGGATATGGATAATTGCCACTGTATGTAGATCAACATGGAATATTAAATAAGACCTACATCTTCCTGAAATACTTAAACTAGTGCTTTTTTTCTTCTTTGTTTAGATATATTTTTAAAAAGTGCTGTGTTTCCTTTCAACAAAGTTTTAGACTCTATGGTATTCTTAGTTTGTGACCTAGAGAACTAGTATTGATGTATTCATTGCTAGAGACTTCAAAGCACTTTTGTAGGTCGCACTGGATAAGGGCATCTGCCAAATGGTGTAAATGTAAGTAAAAAAAAAAAGGTCTTTTGACCAGTTTTGAAATCTGTACATGACTGAACTGTTGCATTTTTTTTTGCATTATTTAAGAAGACAGTCATGTTATCTATGACATGGCCAATGGTTACTAAGATAATTAGCTAGCTAGCTATCAGCTTAGCCAAACACTATCACAGCGAACACTGTTTTATTTTCATGACAGTTCAGCATTTCCTAATTCTCTTGCTCTCTATCCCCGCATGCAGGTTGTGTGGTAGAGAGATTAAGCATCGATAAGATTCGCTTTTTCCGTTTGGAGAGGACGTATGCAGTGAAAACAGGGAAGTGGTATTTTGAGTTTGAGGTGGTGACTGGAGGAGATATGAGGATCGGTTGGGCTCGGCCAGGTGTGCGGCCCGATGTGGAACTGGGAACAGATGATCAGGCCTTTGTCTTTGATGGTTATAAGGTGAGTTTTTGATTCACATCTAACTATAGACATATCCCATGATATGGCATGTAGGTTGCAGAGTTCTACTAAACACAGATTTGCATTAATACAAATGATTCACTTATTAATTGATTATTAACTGATTATCTATAATCTAATCTATAAAGTACACTCACATTCTACTGCCGGAGTTACAGTACCTGAAAAGTTAAGAATCAAGTAGTCTTTATTTGCAAATATTTTTGTACTGTACCATATTAAAAGACCATATTTTGTGTATGGAAATTAATTACACTGAATCTTTATTGAGGTTTCAAAATGGTAGAATTCCTGATTGTTAATGTCAAACATTAGAAACACAAATCAAAGTAAATAGAGACTAATACAAAACTAAGGGAATTCAAGAATGCACTGCAAACTACAAGCTACTATAAGCTACAACAAACTATGCTATAGACGCAACAAGTAAAAGCAAATAAGAACACAAGGAAGATACAGCACAACTATTAATGTTTATAGTATCTGTTACTTTACCATATGTTAGCATCTGCTCAGCATCTGTTATACTTGGTTATAGCCAGTTACAGTCAAGTTTGTCTGTAGTTTACTGGCTCTAGCAACTAAAATAAATCTGCAAAGAATCTGGAGATATTACAGAATGTTGCGATATGTAGAAATGAATTATACTGCAACTAGGTCATATGAGAACAGAGTATTGAGTCTGTTTGTATTACTTAAGTCTTGGCTAATATCAACACTAAATGTTGTCTGTTGAGCACATGATTATTTTATTAGAATCCAAGTACGAACCACATATTGTACTCTTTACAGAAAGAATGAATATAATTAAATTCACAGCCCACTTCAGATCTCCCCACAGATTTTTAGTTGGATTCAGCTCTGGGCCCTGGCTAGCTCATTAAAAAACATTGATTTTCTTTTAGTTAAGCTATTCATTTGTTGATGTGGATGTATTCTTTGGGTCACTGTCATGTTGCAAAATTGAAATTCCTTTTCAGCTTACTAGCAAATACCTTATGGTTTTGTACTAAAATCAGCAAGTAATTTCACTTTAATAAAAGCCCCAATTCTGCCTGAAGAAAAGCAGGCCTAAAGCATGATGCTGCCACCACCATGCTGAACTTGTGTGTGTTTTTTTTTCTAAACAAATATACGTTTTGGGATTGTGAAATTATTACGCTTGTGGGAATTGGTCTCATCAGACCATAACACATTTTGCCATGTGGCTTGGGGGGATTCAGTTGGATTCAGTTGGATTTTTTTTGTGGAAAGGGCTTCCATGTAGTCACCCTACCCCATAGACTAGACATGTGAAGAATATGAGAGATGCATGTTAACACATGCAGAGGGTAACCAGCACATGTCAGGTTGTCCTGTAAGTCCCTGGTAAGTTTTTTATCTTGTTCTTTCTTTAAAAAAAATTTGTAGGAACATCCTGTTCTTGTCATTGTGTCTTGTCACAGTTTTCTCCATTATATCTTTTACAGTGTGCATGTTTCTGAAAATGCTCTTTTTTTTACAACTCTTCTGATACATACCTTTCAACAAGTGAGATACCATACATATATGAGCTCTTTGCAGACCATGGCTTGTGTGACTTAAAGAAAATCCTACAGAAGTCCTGCAACTTTTGTCCTGCAAATTATTGATCACAATAATTTAATTTTGAACATGAGATTGAAAGTGATTGTTTCCATCTAAACACAACCACATCCCCAACTATAAAAGGGTTTGCATAATTATGGGTTATTGAATTTTTTTTTATTATTTTTACAATTTTTCCTAAAATGTTTCTGATTAGTTTTTCACATAATTTTGTATATGCTTCAATTTCACACTGAGGGTGGACAAAGAGTTCTTAGTTTAAATTTCATCTGTCATTTTACCTGGGGTGTGTAGATTTTTTATATCCACTGTAAATGAGACTTGCTTGATACTTGAGTCCACAAGAGGGCTTTTTTCATGCTGATGCAAGCATAATTTGCTAATTAATGCTGATGTGTTGCTACACTATGGTGGGGCTCAAGCCAAATATTTTTTGTTTGTGCAGTTTTTTGGGGCATAAATTAATACACAGCCCTGATTTGGGAGATACAGAAATCAGTGCAGTGAGATTTTCACATCTTAGCACAAAGTGGGGGATATTTTATTTCCCAAGTTAAATCTGGTTTTCGCTATTCATATCTGCCCACTTTTATTTACATTTTGAAAAAATGATGCAGCAGGCTAGTCCGTTTTTCTGAAATTTTATTGCAGCAAATCAAAATGGTATTTAGTAGTTTGTATGGCCCCCACGTGCTTGTATGCATGCTCCTAATGAGACGACGGATGGTGTCCCGGGGTATTTCCTCCCAGATCTGGACCAGGGCATCACTCAGCTCCTGGACAGTCTGAGGTGCAACCTGGGGGCGTCGGATGGAATGGAACATAATGTCCCATTAGGTCAGGCAAGCCTGGGGGCCATTCAGTGGTATCAAGTCCTTCATTTTCCAGGGACTGCCTGCATACTGGGGAAACTTTGCCTTTATGGTGGATTCACTGCTGATGCTTTCCATACCCTGCCAATCCTGTTTGATGTCTAGAAGCTTCTCCACTATTTTCTTTCCCCTGGGGAGTGATCAAACATGCTGAAAGCATTATGAAAGGTTCCTGTGATGAAATGGATTTCCCGTCTTGAGACCAAATGCCTGTAACCTTAGGCAAGTGCTTTGTCTGTGAGGAGGTTTATGAAATTAGTGATTTTACACCACACAGATATTCTCTTACTCTGACAAATACAGAGCGAACATTTCACGTTACTCTGTTTACAGACTTGATATTATAGTGAAATTAAGGTAAGGATAATTAGGGGTTAGCCTGATTAAAATCCCCAGGAATGATTAAGAAGCCGTCTGGTTGTGCAGTCTGTAACTTACTCGCAGACGTATATTTCCCCAAGCACCTTCTTAGTGTTTGCATCTGGTAGAATGTACATAGCGACAATAGCCACAGCTGTGAACTCCCACAGTAAATAAATTGGTCAGCATTTTACTACGAAAAGCTCTGCCAATGGTGTGCCCCTGTGTGAGAGTGTGGAGGAAGATTTGGGAGGCAGGTGGGACATTCCGTCTGCGCTTTTAAGGAAACTTTAAAAAGAACTCCAAAAACAACACAGCAAGGACTGGGTTTATTCTGGACTTTTGCTCCTTCAGGTTCAAGTTCATTCTCCTTGGCTGTGTGTGTGTGTGTCTTGTAAGCGCCACTACTGAGTCACTGAAAGCACATAGAGACACAAATATTTAGACTCACAGTAATAAGTCTCTCATGTAATAAGAACTCAAATAAAAAAAACTAAAAATAAAAAAATAACAGAGGAAAAAAACACCCTCTCACTCTTGTTCCAGTGCACCAATGGCAGGTGGTAAAGGAATTTCTTGGTCAACTGGTTCAGTCCTTTGTGATCACTGCACCTCCATCTTTTTCCACAGGAGAAACTAGTTGATGCTGAGTTAGTGAAAGCTGGAATGGTTCTGGCAGCAACACTCTGTGCACTTTGACAACATTTTTTTTAATTACCTCTTGACCTTATTGACCATATTGTGGGAATGTGAGAAACTGGTTTAATTAAACATTGTAGCAATTTGTAGCAACACACAATTTAAACACAACCCTTTTACATTTGTGCCACCATCTGCATCAGTGGTCACAGTTACACCAGAACAATCGTTGTCTCAGTTCTATGCCTTGCTAATACACAAGCACTACGATAACAAAAATGGAGTGAATACATTTACTTATACTTTCTAAGTAATATCTACCTGACACCTCCGATTATAATCTGATGCAAATATCATGTCAGTCACCAAAATGAAATAAGTGAATAATTAAATTTAATTTCATTCATTGAGATAATGAAGAGCAATGTGTTTTGCAAATGAAACACCCCAGTCTGGTGCATTATTATGCTACATTTTGAAAATATCATAACTGAAATATACAGTCTGAAACAAGCAGTGGCGCAAAATACGTATTCTCAGGTTACTTTTATTTGTAAGTTGTAACGAAAATATACATTTGTCAGTGAACCAATAGGGCTAAAATAAGGTACAATTTCTACTGTGTACATATTTACTACTGTTATTAATGCAGGTAAGACTATAAGATATGACATGTTTAAATATTAACTTGCACCTTGAAAGTCAGTGAACTACAAAAGCAAATAACTACAAGAAATAGGTTAACCTTGTTAACCTAACATATGTTGGGTTTGGGTATGAGCTCTATTTATTGTTATACTTATAGGGTCATCGTCTCCACCAGGGTAGCCGATTGTTTGGTCGTTGCTGGCATGCTGGGGATGTGGTGGGCTGCATGATTAACATGGAGGACAAGTCCATGATCTTCACACTTAATGGAGAAATCCTCATTACAAACAAGGGCTCAGAACTCTGCTTTGCCGACTTTGAAACTGAGGATGGTGAGAAATAATGTTTAACTCTTTCATCATGTTTTGTCACACAGCCACTGATATGTAGCAAGTGTAGACTAAATGATATGAGTCTAAATTTCTAAATTTGGGATTACAGTTTTTCTAATAAAAATTTAACAAAGTAATTTTTAGAAATAAAGCCTATAAAGTGACCAACACTGTATAGTAAAAGCTTTTTACATGTTTTAGTTCAGGTCTTGGGTTATTCAGTTATAAATTACTGACATCATTTGAGAAATCATATATTTCTAAAATTATATTGCAGATTGTGCTCAGTTACCTTTGATATACAATGTGAAATAAAAGTCACTTTAGTCTTTAACAGTCCCTTCATCCTTTAATTAGACTAAATTTATAGACACTAGCTGAGTTTGTGGATGCATCTTATGTGTGTATGTACATTAATATCATTTATTTTAGCTGAGCAACATATATAAGTGATTTTATAAATTAATTCCACAAATGTGCAGTTATAAAATCAAAATATATGTATATATAACCTGATCAGTGCATTCACTGCTAAGTAGTAAACAGTTTACATTGTGCTACTTTCATATTTTTTAAACAATTTTTATTCTATTCTGCAAACTCTAGGCTTTATTCCAGTCTGTAGTCTGGGCCTTTCCCAAGTTGGACGTATGAACCTGGGCAAGGATGCCAGTACCTTTAAATATTACACCATGTGTGGCCTGCAAGAAGGATTTCAGCCCTTTGCTGTCAACATGAACCGAGAAGTCACCATGTGGTTTAGCAAGCGCCTTCCTACTTTTGTCAATGTTCCCAAAGATCATAGTCATATTGCAGTAAGTTTGCAAAATTGATGCAAAATTGATTATTGAAGTACACTGCAGTTAGTCCCTAGGTTTTAATATTCTAGATTTTCAAAAGCAATATGTATATACTCTACTGGTCAAACCTTATTGGCACTACAGCCAGAGATCTCATTTAAAAATGTTTCTCTGACCTCTAATGTAGGTGATTAGTCTAAAATTGTTAAGTAATCTAAAGTACACCTGCTTATGTGATTTATGACATACTTCTACTATATCCTTTAAAATAGATGAAAACATTAGTAGCAGGCATCTTAAGTTAGAAGTTAAAAACGCTTTCATGAATCCCATATGGCAAGAGAAGTGAGATCTCTCTGTTTTCAGGAGATTTCCCAATGTTGCCACTGCCACTCATGGCTGGGAGTCCTGATACCTGGTCCTGCTCTCTGGGTGGGAAAGATAGCATTACATTCTTCTGTTAATTAGAGCATCTTTGGTATCGGTGAGCTGATGTATACAGAACAGTCCCATGGCTGTACCTTATGCTGTTGCTTGATCAGCATTTTGAAAATCTGCACATGTCTCTGAGGTACAATGTGTTATCCCTCCCCCTCCCTTCTCCTTGTCTGGTTGGTAGGGTTAGTGTTGGGGGAAATTGTACACCTTCTATACAAAGTTTAAACACATAAAAATATCTAATTGGGATAAAAACGAAATTAGTCTGTTCTTATATGTTGTTTTTTTTAAATATACAGTATACAGTGTAAATATAAAGCATGGAAGTATTTCTTTCTTTCTTTTGTTCCATTTTAATGAAAAGTGAATTCCATGAAGGACAATAATCAATATATGGTGAGAGGTTAAAATCCAGATATTTGCAGGTTACAAGGATCGATGGCACTATTGACAGCCCCCCATGTCTTAAAGTGACTCACAAGACATTTGGGACACAGAACAGCAATGCTGACATGGTGTTCTGCCGTCTGAGCATGCCTGTTGAGTTCCACTCCACCTACAGAAATGTCCCTGCCACTGAAATGAACGGAGTGCACGAAGAAGAGCCGCTCAAACTCAAATATAGGTGAAACTATATTATTTCTCTTCATGCAGCATTTAATTAACATTTTGCCACTGATACAAATTTTAAGGAGGTAGAAATTCTGACAATGACACTATTGACACAATATACATATTAATTAAAGGTAAAACAAAAAACATAAAGATATTTGATAATTGATATGATAATTGGATGCCACAACTCACCAGAACATATTATAAACACCTTGACTAATAGATACAAGATATTTCCTTTCTGATAATATTTATTTTAATAATTATCTATTTCTGATAATAGACAAGATATTTCCTCTACTCGTGTGAGTTGAGAAGAAAGAGTGCTTTGTAACACACCAGTTCAAAATAATTTTTATTTCAAAATGCAACATGTAATCCAATATATAAACCAAGAGTAGAATGCCAAGTTGAATGTGGTATGTGTCTGTTTTTACCAAGGATGATGTGCTAATATGGTATGCTTTTAACTGTTTCACAGGTATCCTGTAAAATCTATGAAACACGTAGATGAGGGGAGGAGAACTGACTATAGTAACATAACAACTGTAAGTCACTGGGAGTTATGGCATTTTATATTCATCCATGTCTTATTCATTGTAACAGAATACACGGTATGGTTAAAAATAATTAAAATACGCTAGTAAGAAATAGTTAAATAGTTAATAAAAAATGTCCTACTTTATTCTTACAAGCAATATTTCATAATTGTTTACTAATATTAGTGAGATAATACTAAAAGCAGCTATAATGATGACTATACCACTAGCTTACTATGCCTTTATCAGATACAAAGTAATAGCCTTAAAATTTTTGGTGAGCTCTGTATATAGAGTTAATTCGGTACCTTGGATGGCAGACCACACAGTTTTTAGGTAAGCAAATGTATTGGAATAAATACTTTTAAAGTAAACAATACTTAATATTCAGTTACATATCCCTCGCTTAAATTAACTGCATCAAGCTGGTGACCCATTGACATCATAAAACTATTTGTAGAACCCTGTTCTATGTGAGGATGTGGAGGAAGACTTGGAAATACCAGAATATTAACTGAGCTCTAGGCTTGTGTTTTTTTAGTCTACTTTTTTGGCACACAATTTGGAGAAATGGAGCATGGTGAGATGTTAGAGAGGGTTTGTTGTTTGTTTTGGGGGTGGGGTGGGGCGGTTTCTCCTTCCAGTCTCTTCTTCAGAAAGTGAATAGCATGCTCAGTTGAAATAAGTTCTAGTGATACACTTGGCCAGTCTAAAACTTCTTTTTCCCGTAATGAAGCTTCATTTGGCAGTGTGTTTTGGGCCATCTCCTTGCTGCATAAAGTTACTCCCAATTTGATTTGATGCAGTTCTCTGTAAATTGGCAGACAGGATGTTTCTGTAGATTTCTGAATTCATTCTGCTGTTACCATCATGAGTTACAGCATCAGTAAAGATAGGTGGTTTTGCATATACATAATATATATCAGGTCTTTGTGAGAGACAAACAAAATCAAGCAATACAGAAGCATTTCAAACCAACTAATACACATTTTCATTTTGATGAAACTGTTCATGGGCTCAGTCAATGTTTCTGCTGCTTATTGAAGGTTTGTATAATGATTTCTCTGTTTTCCACAGTACTATCATTCAGTACGAGTGTTTGCTGGCCAAGATCCTTCGTGTGTGTGGGTTGGCTGGGTTACACCTGACTTCCATTACTACAGCAACTACTTTAATCTCAGCAAGATCCGAACAGTGACAGTAACATTAGGGGATGAACGAGGTCGGGTCCATGAAAGGTATATCCTTGAACTATTTTTTTGAATTGGGTCCATGAGTGCTATATCCTTGATCTACTTTGTTGTAACAGGTCAGTGTATATGCTAGTCAGTTTAATCCAGGCCTGTTTGCAGTGTTAAAAGGAGTAACTGCTACATTGTGTGGGGAGGTGATGCCATTAGCTCCAGCCACTCCTCCAGCAGAAGTAATGTGGATTTGGAGATTGGTTGCCTCATTGATTTGGCTACTGGCTTGGTGGTCTTTACTGTCAATGGCAGAGAACTTCCAACCTCATATCAGGTACTATGTTCTATTATGCCGTTATGGCATGCACTAACATTATAACTTTTCTCATTGCACTTTTAAAGTGTACAGTATGTAACAGATAAACAGATAAAACTAAAGGTTCAACATTTTATTGCTATCACTACTCTGTGACATGGAATTATGTTATCATCTCATTTTCATATGATATATAAGGCAGAATACACTATGCTGAATTGTATTACTGATATTATATCTTTTTAACTGTATTAATGATAATAATTTTTTGGTGCTCCTGGTTTTTTAAGTTGATCTCACACAGTGGGAAACATACACAGTAGATGTATTCTACCAAGACTGAAAATCATTTTAGAAATAGCAATTGTGTGTGAAATTTGAAATGACTAACAGGCAGGTATTAAATAATCGTAAGCCCATTTCTATCTGAGGTTCTGAAATCAAACCATTATTTTGCTGTCTCTGTACCTCTAAGTAATTTAGAAGCTGTCTCAAATGTATGTTTTGGTTTGACGTTAGATGCTGTGCACACCTCTGCTTGTAACATTCCATAAGATCCAGTTAAAATGTTTTTAAGCAATCATCTCTTATTCATGCACAATTTCTCTTTTCTGCCTCTGTCATTTGCACACTAGCTCTGTCTTCCTCATCTTCTTGGTCTTTTTTTTCTTGGCCTCTTACATGCTTACTCCTGCCTCTCTTTTCTCTCACCATTTTTAAAAATCAGTTCCCTGTTTATTGCCTAACCTCGGTTGCTCACTATTACTAGAAAGGTTTCATTATCATGCCTACCTCACAATATTGTTTCCCTCTCTACCTTTCTTACATCTTTCAAACACAGACAACCTACTTATTTTACAAGAACTGACACCTTTAAAATGATTTGGTAATTCAGAGCCTTCACATCAGTGACATCCATGGCTACCATTGCAATTGCAAAAGCTCACAGGACCTATTTGTGCTATAATAAGAAGTATAATTTAGTTTCCTTTTCAAAGAAGTATTGATGTCAAGATGGTTGTGTTTTGCAGGTGGAGCCAAATACAAAGCTTTTTCCAGCTGTGTTTGTACGTCCCACCAGTTCAAATCTGTTCCAGTTTGAATTGACAAAGATCAAGGTTAGTGCATTTCACTAATAGTAACTTTCTATTTATTTTAAAAGAGTTGGAACCATTCAGAAGACATTTGCATGCATTAATCTCATGGTAGTTTAATTGAATGCTTATATATGTGTTTACAGTTGTTTATGTATAGAGTTACATTATTAGTTTGTTAAGTCCAAATTATATCCAAGTTATATAAATTGTACTCTGATAAATAATCTTAGATTAATACCCACTGAAAACCCAACCCATTAGATGATAACATGGCATGTTAAAATACAAAGGATCAATTTTTAGTGTTTGAATGTGATTGTGACTCCTACAATAATTTGAAAATTGTTAAGAAAAATTTAAATTATATTTCATATTACATTTTTTACATGTGCTTATTTTCTCATGGCAGTATCTATCCTAAGTTTCAGCAGCAAGCCAAGAAAATGTTTTTCATTATTTCTCCACCACAGAATGCTATGCCCCTTTCATCAGCAATTTTCAAGAGCGAACACAAGAACCCAATACCTCAATGCCCTCCTCGTCTGGATATCCAGACCATTAAATCGGTTCTATGGAGCAGGATGCCCAACACCTTTCTAAAGGTGGATACAGCTCGAGTGACTGAGAGACATGGCTGGCAGGTGCAATGTCTGGAGCCTCTGCAGATGTTGGCAGTACACATTCCAGAGGAAAATCGGTTCGTATATGCACACCCTTACCCAGCATAGACTTAAGCTATGGTAGTTAGGAACATAACTGATCTAGGTTAGTAATTTATACATCATTAATTATTTTCTAGTGAATACAACAATATAATTTAAATAATATTTAAATTTAAATATTATTTAAATAATTATTATATTATTATTAATAATTGAATTGAAAGTGTTACATTTTTATTACAACCAGCGAATAATTTGAGGTAACTGGGCGGCTGCACTCGGTCAGAGGTGTGAAATTGGTCATCTAGATTAGAATGGACGACTACTTCCTGCTTATTTAGCGAATCTATTAGATTTGGCCACAGCGTGAGTCACAACCTCAAGCACCTCTTCCAGTGCAGCAGAGGGAGCTGCACTTGCATGCATGTCCTCATCTAACTCCTCAGTACCAGTTGCAGACAGCACTGAGTTTTTTTTGGATCAGAGAGAGTTTTTGAATTCTGAACAGGACCCTCCTAGTCGTGCTTTGCCTCCACCAAATCAAATTGCAAACACCAAGATCAGAGCTGCCTTACTGCCATATCAAACGTGGGACTCAAGCCACTAGGAGCAGATGCCTGACTGGCTTCTGTTTTACCTGAAGTCAGACAGCCAATACATGCAATCAGCCCGCTTGAGGCCTGACCAAGCATGCTCTGCTCCCAAACAAACAACACAAAGATCGTGTCAGCCGTCCCTTGTAACAAAGCGGGGACATGGCAGCACACATCTTCTAAATTGTTTGCTAGCCATTATAGCAATAAATCACACAATATAGATGGACAAACACTAAATAGACCAACAATCCACATAGACAGGCAAATGGCTTCCTGAAGACAAACTAGTTAGGAATTTGGTGACGTAGATTCCCTTTTATGGTCTCGGTGACATGTACCACTAGGTCACCTGATCCCACATCGGCCATTAGAGTTGCTGTGTTTCCACATATTCTTCAGACACCAGTCTTGTGGAGGTGTTCCCATAGCGCCAAGCCATGATGCAGTGTTGATATCCCTCATAAGTAAAGTGGTAACCTTTGCAAGTAGTTTTTCCTTTGTCAGACATTTCACTAGCTTTTTTGTGAGATATTTCTGTCCCTCAAATAATTGGAGAGATATCTATATATACTTTGCACTTCCTTTTCACGTTAGCCACCGAATATGGCTGGAATGAACAAGCATTGAGAAACCATGTCCTTCCTTTAACTTTTTTTCATCGATCCACAATGCTCTGCCTAATCTGTCTTACTGCACATGCTTGCTTTTGCCAGTATGCCAGTATATAGTGTTATTTAAAAATAGACATGGTCATAATACAGCATTTTAGAAATCAGGGTCTATATCCCTAATGATAAAGCCAGAGGAGACAGTGGCAAAACTCCTTGTGATAAAATAGAAAGAATTCCAGACATTCAGTTAGACTCCTCAGGGAATCTTCTTCTGGGTGATACCTAATAGTGAGATTATAGCAAATATTCATATAGTAAAATACAAAAATGATAAATATTCAGAAAGTCTCGCAGCACTGCAACGATAGTCAAGGTGACCGGACTTGGCATATAACTCTCAATTAAAGGGTAATTAAATGTCTGTAATTAAATGGTATTTGTACTGTCAGAAAGAACATGATATGACTGTATAATATTGTAGATGAGTAAACAGAATCAGAACTAAGTGTGTTCAGCAGATGTACAGATTGAACAGATTGTGAATACTTTTGGGATGAGACAGAATTTATAATTATAGCAACTGTTCTTTGATAGATTTACAATTTTTCTGATTTCATAACTGCTTTGTCTAAAAAATGGGTTGAAAAGATGAAGTATGCTAATATAGCTAAAACATGATATAAAAGATTAAAAACTAACAGGTTAACATGTTTCATAATTTATAATATCAGTAATACAATTCATCATAGTGTACTGTATTCTGCCTTATATATCATATGAAAATAAGATGATAACATAGTTCCATGTCACAGAGTAGTGGCAGCAATAAAATTCACTTTTTGCCCTCTGAATTTTTATAGTTTAGTAGCAACATGGTGATTATGGATAACTTCTCATTTTTCTTACACAGGTGTGTGGATATCATGGAACTCTCTGAGCAGGAAGATCTGCGGACATTCCATTATCACACCCTAAAACTTTACTGTGCACTCTGTGCCCTTGGCAACACCCGTGTAGCCCATGCTCTCTGCAGCCACCTTGACCAGTCACAGCTCCTTTACATTATTGACAACCAATACTTGTCTGGCATGCTGCGCCAAGGTTTCTATGATGTCCTCATCAGTATCCACTTAGAGACGGCCAAAGCTGCTCAGCTTATGATGAACAATGAGTTTATCATCCCAATAACAGCAGAGACTCGCAGTATCCGACTCTTTCTAGATACTTCCAAGCGACACCAACCTCCTGGTGTCGGACTCAGTACATCTCTAAAACCCAGACTTAGCTTTGCTCCACCATGCTTTATCACTCCGAAACGTGATCAGTATCTTTACAGCCCGGAAATCCCTTTAGATGTTTTAAGGGAGAAGGCAATTAGCATGCTAACAGAGGCTGTTCAGGGTGGAGGAGACCACATCCGAGATCCTGTAGGCGGCAGTGTGGAGTATCAGTTTGTGCCAATTCTCCGACTGATTAGCACACTGCTAACCATGGGTGTGTTAACAAGCCAGGATGTTCATAAGATCTTGCTGCTCATTGAACCACATGTCTTTGGGGAGCAGAAAGCAGATGAAATGGGGGAAGCTACAGAGAAAGAGGGGATGACAGGAGCAGAAGAGAAGGCAGTGGAGGCTGGAGAGGAGGAAGCCAAAGATAAGAAGCAGCCAATAAAGGGACTGCTGGAGAAGAAATTGCCAGAATCAGTTAAACTGCAGGTATAACAGTACTTCTGATTTCTGAGTAAGCAAACTAGTTACATATTCCACATTATATCGATCCAGTTATACATTGATTGTATTTTGAAGACCCACATAGTGCAGAATTTCACCTTAATTATATAATTTCACCATAATTATAATTATATTAAACTTGAAGGATTTAATTAATTTGATATATAAAGAACTTTTATCTGATTCTTTTCAGATGTGTAAACTTCTGCAGTACTTCTGTGACTGTGAACTGAGGCACCGTATTGAGGCCATTGTTTCATTCTCTGATAGCTTTGTGTCAAAGCTGCAGTTTAACCAGAAGTTTCGTTACAATGAGTTAATGCTTGCTCTCAACATGTCTGCTGCTGTTACTGCCAAGAAGACTAAAGAGTTCCGCTCACCACCGCAGGAACAGGTATGCTGTTAAATATTCACAACATTCTATAATTCTACAGTTCTTGGTGTAAAGTCAGTGTCTGAAAGTAGTTTCGTAATCCGAATCCTAAAGTCATCCTGCTTGTAGATCTGAACAGCCGTTCTATAGAATGAATTTGCATTAGAAGTATGATTAGCACAATAGACCCTTTTCATGCATCCAATATCTATGACTATGGGTGCTGCAAGCTCAGTGCGTAAGATACTGGCCTTCTGATTGGAAGGTTGTGACAACCAAGCTGCCACTACTGGGTTCATGAGCAAGGCTCTTAGCCCTCACCTGCTCTGTTGTGTTAATGAGATAAATTTAATTAGCTCTGGAGAAGACGGTCTACCAAATGCTGTAAATAAATATGTAGCATTAGCTTTGTTTTCCCTTGTACTAACTTAAATGGTATAAAGCGAAAACAGGCAAAACGTGACTTATGACTTTTGCTTTCTTTGGAACAATCTGCAGCTATTGACCATTTTCTGACTGAAATGGTTGAAACCTTACAGTGAAACACCTAGGTCTGAATGCAGGGCATTTGTGTTTATAGAGAACAATAGATTAGATTTTAGCTGTCATTTTCTGATATTTACAAGCAAAGTATTTATTAAACAACTCAGAATATGGCACCTATTTTTTGGACCCACCTATTTTTCAAGTGATCAGAATTACTGGAACACGTGACTGACACGTGTTTGTTGTTGCCCAGGTGCACCCAGATAGAATGATTGCTTCAGCAATTAATAGCTCTGAATGTCTACTTTTGGTTGAGCCTTTTTAGCTGTCTAGCGGTGAGAGCAAGCCATTTTGAAGCTGAGGGAAAATCAGTCAGATCCATTGCACAAGCAGTGGTAATAGCCAATTCAGCAATTTGGAATGTGTTGAGAGAAACACAAACTGCTGGTGTACAATCCACCATTTAAAGAAGACTTTAAGTGCAGAAATATAGAGGCCATTTCACAAGATACAAGCCAATTTTCTTTTTTAACCAAGTGAAATTTGCTAAGAAATACTGAGATGAACCACAAAAGTTCTGGGACCAATATTACCCTCTTGCAAAGTAATGGAATGGCTGAAGTGTGGAGAAGCAAAGTGTATCTGAGGATCATCTGCTCATGATCCAAAACATACACGCTCATTGGTCAAAGACTGTGGAGGTAGTATAGTCGTGTATACAGTATAGTAGTAGTGTATACAATCTAATTGGTAGGCACTTCACTGTGCATCAAAGCAATAACCCAAACACACTGGCAACCCAACAAATGACTTTAACTGGGGAAATTTGTGGAAGGTTGACTGGCCAATCAATCAGCCCTTAACCAAGTTGATTATGCATTTCATCTCCTGAAGAGGACACTGAAGGTAGAAACCCACCAAAACAAAACAACTGAAGGTAGAGTGTAAGACTGGATAAGCAGCATAAAAGAAGAATGCAACAGGTGTGTTATGTCAGTGGGTGTCTGGCTCAGTGCAGTTATTTCAGCCAACCAAAAGACTGTGTTATTTTGAGATCTCAAGTTGTCTTGTGATCTCAAGTTTCAGTTTCAAAACACTGGCCTTGCCATTCCAGTGGAGTGAACTGTATCATTTTAATCAACACATTCTCTGTGGGAGAATTTGTTATTTGAGTGTGATGTTAGAGCTCACGCACCATGTATTCTGCATAAAATTCAAGGACCACCAATGTAAAACAATTTCCATCTCCTTGATAGAGGCTGTCAAGAGGTCATTGCTTATTGGGTAGTGAATTTGTCAGATCAGAGGGTCCTGGGGACAGTGTACAGGGGTACAAACGTCAGTTTCATCACTGCCTCTACAACCATGTTGGGGTTTAGTTAAGTTTACCACTTTTAGATTTTATTCCTGCTGAGACCAGACTTCACTGCATCAGTGCATATTTTCCCAATACTTCAGAGCACAAGTGCTATCCTTTGCCCTTTGTCTTGCATGTTTTCAGCCCTGTCACCACTGCTCAGACACAGAAGGGTACTGCCTTATTTGATTTTATCTGCCCCCCTCATGTAGCAGGCCTTTCAAGGCACCCACTGCCCTTGCTCATGTTATGGCACACATGGTGAACACAGAATCCTTGCAGTAGAAAGCGGATGGAATGACCCAGCATTAATTCTGTGTTTCATCTAGGCCAAAGTGACTCTCTCCCTGCCATGCATGTTGTGGTGACTTGGTTACTCTTCAACAGTTTATCCAAATAGACATTCACACCAGTAACCTAATTAAAGCCTAACGACAGTGCCATGCTGCTGAAAATGATGGAAACTAAGAAAGAATCAGAGCCCATGGAAATCATTTATGTCAATCCACCAACTAAGGAGAAAGAGAGAGAAAAACAAATAGGCGTCTGCTTGTATTGTGGCAAAAGGGGACATTTCCAAGCTGCAAAAATAGCCCAGAGTGTAATCCCTCCAGTTATCACTTTCTAGCATTTGTTGACTTTTGATTTCAAGGCACTAGAGAGCACCTAAATGGTATGAGCATTAATAATGTGAACCAGTGCCTTGTACACAGAAACTGTACTGTATCTTTGTTTACACCTCTGACCATCCACGTTTTTTGCTGTGACTGGGTTTTTCATTGAGGAAAAAAGGTCTTGCGCCCTTGCATCGTGAATTGAACTTCACCAGCAAGTATTACCGGTATTCACTCTCTAGTCCAGTTGCCACAGAACAGGTGAGAGGAGCCAGGGTTTTCATGAAATTGGACCTCAGAAGTAAACACAGTTCGATTCATATTCAAGATTGTGATGAGTGGAAGACTGCCTTCATCACTAATTCATGACTCAAAGACCATTTCAGGGCAATATGAGTATTTAGTGATGTCATATGGATGAATGAGGAGTTGAAATGGACCTGTCAAAAGTAGATGGCCCCATCCCTGAACAACAAAAGAGCTGCAGAGATTTTTGAACTTTTATACTTTTATCAGAGGCTTCAGCAGCATGGCAGAATCTATATCACTTGTGAATGGAAAACCGATCCTTAAGTGGTCAGAGCAGGCCCACCTTTCTTTCCAACTCCTCAAAACCAACTTTATTGCAATTTCTCTGCAATTTCTATACCATTTATATGCAATTTTGAATATGTCAAATCAAATCAAATCTCTTTATTGTCACATCATCAACACCACAAGTGTAGAAGTGAGTGAAATTCTTTAGTGCAGCTCCAGACATTGCAGTTATAAAAGACACCGATAAGTACAGTAAAAAAGTAATAAAATCACAGCAAGAAATAGACTCCACCACCAATTTGCTCTTTGTTGATTATCATACTTACATTATTTATGACCTTGAGCTGTTTGTTGTTAGTAATTTTTGGATTGTGAACATTGTGTTTATTAAACGTAAATTGGAAACAATTGCTATACATATTGATGAAAAACAGGAAAAGCTCATTTCTGTTTTGAATGTGTCTTTTGAAGTTAATCTTTAATATTACTTGATAGACTTTAAGATGAGTTTATATTTTGTATCAAAGAGTATAATTTCATATAAAAGTACTCAAAACAGCAATCACAATTATATTGGCATTCCAAAGGTTGGTTTTAGACTATTTTATGCAATAATTCTTTGTTTTTTTCAGATCAACATGCTGTTAAATTTCAGTATGGGTGAGGACTGCCCATGTCCTGAGGACATTAGGGAGGAACTCTATGAATTCCACAGTGAACTTTGTCTACACTGCGGTAAGCGAAACATTTCAAATAGGTAAAATATTGGTGTTTTTGTAAACTGTCCAGTCTGTAGACTGTTGATATGCATGTTATATAATATTTGCAGTGTTGTTAATGGGTTATAAATTATTTCATTCACAGCAAAAAAGCTATCCAAATATGTTTAAACAGACAGCAGGAATAAATGTTTGTGACCATAATAAAGTTGCCCAGCATTTCATAGGTGCCTGAAATGGCCCTCTTGTTGTTAAACACAACCTGAAATGCATACATTATTCATCTGTTTAATTCTGGTACAGATCCTTTAAAAATAAGGGGATTTTGATGCACAATTGCTGCACACCTCTGGGTTTGGGTGTTTGATTCCCACCTCTACCTTTCTCTCCTTATGCTACAGGGGTTTCCTCCAGGTCTCCCGGTTTCCATTTTCAGGGAGACACCTGTTTTAGGCTGATTGGCAACTCTAAATTATCTATAGTGTGTGAACGGGTGTGTGAGTGTGTGTGCAATGTACTCTGTGATGGATTAGCACCCCATCCAGGGTGTCTCCTGTGTAGGATAAGTGGCACAGAAAATGGATTAATGGATGTATGTGAATAACTTTATTTGATCCTACCATCCATTGAACTTCACAATTATTTTAAAAAGATTCCAGTCTGCAACATAAACCCTGGCTAATACTGTTCTAATTCTAATACTAATGAATTACTGTTCGTATTGAAAATTACCCACCTCATTCAATTGGATATAAAATTAATTTGGGTTGCCCTCAGTTGGTTTATTCTATTCCTGTTAAGGTGTGTATATATATATATATATATATATATATATATATATAGTTTTTTTTTTTAACTAACAATCTGATTATTAATAGATTAATTATCACTGCCATCACAGTGAGCCAAATGCTACTTAACCCTGTATTTTACTTATGTTTAGCTTTGCTTCCTCATAGATCATTTTGGACAATAGTGTCAGTGATGAGAAGTGTTTGCTGCCTCTAAGTAAAGCTTTATATGACCTTTTGTTTCCTTACAACCTAATATTTGACATTCTGAATTTAAAAGTGTACAATCACATTATTCTTTGTTTTTACATATATGCAGTAGAATCCCTCTGCACATAAGTCATAGTCCAGTGCCTTCCCTTATAGCTTCTAGCTGCCCTAACCTTTGATAGGAAATACAATGCAATGACGACAAAAAAGAAAGTGAAATGTTATAAAAAGGTACAATAGTAAAATGCTTCTTGAATATCATCGGTAATATTAAAAGAATAATCTGTCTGTTTTCAGGTATTCCAATGGAGGAGGAGGAAGAGGATCAGGACACATCCATTAAAGGCCGTCTGGTGGCTCTAGTTAACAAGATCAAGGGGCAGCCACACAAAGCAGAAGAGAAGCCAAAAGAGAAAGAGCAAGCCATCCCTTGTAAGAATAATTTACAAGAAAATGTCATTTATAAATATACATAGAAAATTACTACTAATAAATAAACTAAACTGCCTTTAATTTGATATTATATTGAAATCAATGTAATAAATGGCCCTTGACAGATATAGATTTAATCTATTTCAAAATAATTTGTCAGTAGATAATAGAATAGAAACCTTCTTTAATGGTTCATATATTTGTCTGTCATTGAGCATAATTTCTATAGTTTGTTTTGGTAGCAGTTTTAGGTGATTTTTGTAGTTTGGATTCTGTTTGTCTAACCTTGCTAGCTAAATTGAAATTCAGAATACCATTTTCATAAGCATGTATCCATTTCCCTACCCACCGATGTTTAGCTTAGTTTTATCGTCCCATGGTATCCTGAGCTCAGCATTCTTCCACCACCTGTTATCCCTCAGGTCTTCCTGCATAATACCTGCCACTAATTGGTTGCTCCATAAAAAGCTCATTAACCATTAACAAAAACTGTTGATAGATAATAACGGCAGTGAAACAAAGATGGGATAATCTATCCCATCAGTGAATATCAGGCTTTTTAGAATGTCTGCAAGATTGGAAAGCAGCTACCTGGAACAAATGATTATATTTCTGCCTTGATATGAAGGATTTCAAATACAGTATAGAGAATGTCTCAAATATAGGATAACTGACTATCCCAATAAACCTGACCTACTGTAGGTATATAACATACTTATAAGCATATATAATATATGCTTTCAAAATATATATACATATATATATATATATATATATATATATATATATATGTATATATAATATACTACACTATATACACTATATATTTATAGTGCTATTTATAGCTTTCAGTTTGGAAAATTGTTTTTAACTTGTGCATGAGTATAACCTTCATCTATGCTTGCTATTTCTTTTGCTCTTTCTTTGTTGTATATTGTCTTGTTAGGATGATTCACTTTGACTATGGTTTGCTGTGTGTCAGTTTGTCAGCAACTCTACAGAAATTAATACAGTTTTTTTACTGTATAATAATAATAATTGCTTCCCATAATTGACACTCTGGAGCAGCCTGCAGTCAGCCTGGTTTTAATTGGGGCTGGTTTAATGAAGCCCTAATAGTCACTAGCCACCCACAATCACAACCAAAAACACACACATTTCATTCACCCACACACACATAATGTAATGCACTCACACATCACTTTATTATTAACACTTGCACATCTGTTCATTCATTTCATTATCCCATGGGACTATGACTTTGATCCCTTGAAATCTTCACGCACAACGCTTACTAGAGAATGGCGTGAAAAACAAATTACATCCACTGAATGAGGTAGAAACTTCTTGTTGCTGATGGAGGTCAAAAGAGACTGGCCAATGACACAATACTTTAAACTATGTGGAGGAAGGACTATACCAGCAGAAATCCACAATGTGTTCCACTCCTGCCAGTCATGAAGAGGAACCTGAAGCTATATTGAGCACAGGTTTATGAAAAGCAGACAGGAATTAGACTAAGGGTCTGGAGCCCTGTTTTGCTCAATAAGCCTGAATATTTGAAGTGTTGTGCATTCTGAGTTGTGCTTTTCTACTCACCTAGTGAAGAGCTGATATTCACATTGCCATAGCCTTTCTGTCAGTTCAACCACCTACACAATTTTTTACCTATCTTTCTAACTACAGTATCATAATTTTCAACTGAAAGTCAGCTTTGTTGGAGGCCTTATTGCTTATTCATTAGCCACTAAGGTCATGGTTTGTCACAGTGCTTAGAATCTTAATGAAACACATAGATCTATCTTAAGACTTGCAAATGAAATGTTTGGTTTTATTCTTGAATATATTTACATCATGCAGGAAGATTTGACATTGAGTCCTACCGAATTGTAAGTGGTTCAACATCTAATCTCAAGTGCTAACAATAAGGCAAGGCATAATTAAACAGCACACATTTGTAATCACCTATCTTTCTCTGATATATGTGATGTGGAGTGTAAGATAATTTGTTAAGAGCTGTTAAGGCACAGGAGATTCGGTTTCAGTTCCGAAAACAGTTGAAAGACTGGTGGAAAAAATGTTTCATAGAGAATGAAATAGAATTGTTTTTACAATATCACATTATCATTTTGCATATGTTTTATATGATAGTAAAAGCCTGTTAATGGATGTAATTACATGCAAAGATTAGGCTGAAAGCTAATGATTGATTACTAGACATTTAGAAAGTTGAAGGCTGACGAAGCCTGTATTCACACCTATTTTGTTTGCTAAATGTCATATATTGAGTTTGACTAGTGTCATATTGCGATGGTTCTCAAGTGCACCAATTGTGTACACTTTTGGGTGGTTTCAGATTGGTCAGACATATTGCATGGTCCTTTCATAGAAACTTCTTACATGCTTTTTTAATTGTTTTTCCTTTTGTTTTAGAGAAAATATATTGTTCTGCCAATTTAGGATATATTCCCAAATAATGGCCAGTATGTCTGGGATAGGCTCCAGATTCACCATATTTATTTGCACTCTAAATAATTAGGGCTGAATTTTCTCCTGCAGAGAGACGTTGTTTTTCATTTTTTAGTATTAACACAAACATACAGTATGTGCTGCAAATAGTTCATTTAAAATGTGAACAATGTTATTATGCAAAGTTTTATTAGAGGTGAATTAACTTATATATGTATACACAAAAATATTAAAATAAATAAATATATATATATATATACGGAAAAGGTAGCTCTGTATGACTCCTGTCAAATGACCTACTTGTTTAATCACACCTGTGTACACACACACACACATATTGCTAAACAAGAATAGGCTAATTTTAATCCATATGCTTATTACTACAGCCAACCTCAAGGAGTTGATCTCTCAGACCATGGTTAGCTGGGCTCAGGAGAGCCACATCCAAGACCCAGAGCTGGTGCGTGCCATGTTCAGCCTACTTCGGAGACAATATGACAGTATTGGCGAACTGCTGCGTGCTATGCGCAAAAGCTACACCATCAGTGCTGCATCTGTACACGACACCATTCACTTGCTGGCCTCACTGGGTCAGATCCGCTCACTGCTTAGTGTCAGAATGGGCAAAGAGGAAGAGCAGCTCATGATTGATGGCCTCAGGTATGACAATACTGTACTAATGGTGTACAACATTGGTAATGAGAGACTTTTGGGAGACATTCTTGGTGTCATTTGCATTTTTGGGTGAAGGCACAAAAATACTCTTGAATGTATATGAATTTAAAAGGGCATGTGTGGATTACATAAGGAGAAATCTGAGGAGAAAAAAGATTAAAACAAAATGTTAGTTGCAAATAGATGTATGACAATTTACTGTTACCAGAAAATATCTCTGCTCATCATGTAGTGACAGTTAAGCAGTCAGTGTATAGTAAGTAATGACTGTTTTTGTGTATGAACAATCTGAATTGTTCTCTTATTTTAGTTGATGTCATCAGGTTGCTCCTTTGCAACTTTTTGCATTGCTCTCTCTCTCCCTGTTTTGTTTATATTCTACACACAGTGTCTTCATTATTCATAGGACACTGGTGTATATGTGAATAGGAGCACTATGATAGATGGTATAGCTTGGAGGGTGATGTATTACATGTGCATTCATTTGCAAGTCTGACATGATTTATGGCACTGAATAGCCATTCTAATCAGTTAAATAAGAGGAAAATGGGAGGCATTTAATAGATAATGCAAAGAACAGTAATTATAGGATGCAATAAGCTCAAAGGCTATTGTTAGCTCAGTTCCATTTCTATTAACACTAATTTCTTCTCTTTTTTCTTGTTTGTGTTTCAGTGACATAATGAACAATAAGGTGTTCTACCAGCACCCAAACCTGATGAGAGTACTAGGCATGCATGAGACCGTCATGGAAGTAATGGTGAATGTGCTGGGCGGAGGCAAGTCTCAGGTACTGCTTAGTTGTTGTGGGGCATTGCATGCATGTACTCATATATGTGAAACAGCAGTGCAACTAATTAGATATTATTATGTTCTCTGCTGTAATTTTATTATCATATTTATAAAAGGTCAATGTCAATCCGTTCCAACTCTTACTTTGGTCAGTAATATTGTACAGGCCAGCTATGGTGAGAAATATTTGGAAAGTTTTTTTTAATTTTTTTATGAAGGTGTGATTTTGTAAAATAAAATAATGTGAATCATATTAATAGCATGTTATTTTAATCATTTTCAGTGGAACTGTCATAAATCTGTTTTATTCTCTATGCTTATTAACAATATTCATGTTATTATGCCTATTAACAGTATTAGCATGTTACTAAAAGTTAAATAATCAGATCAATGAATGTAATGGTAAGCACTCATACATTTTTCAAGTTAAATACTATTTATCAATTAATCACTAACTTATTAGTTTAATAATACTTATTACTATACTTTGATTGTAATTTGTATCGAATTAAAAAGGTGTATATATGTAATATATGTTTGTTTTGTTACTAGACTTCATTAGCATTAATAATATTATTATAAATATTGCATATTCTGTTAACATTGCTCATATATTAATACCAAAATAATTGTAGTCTTTCTAACAGTCTCTCAACACCCCAATCACAGAGATGTTGAAATGTGCATAAGTTTCGCTGTAGACATGGTCTTGTATCTGGCCTTAATTTAAATGCTGATTGGTTCCTGTGGGACATGTGCAGGGAGACTATTTGTCTTTATATGGATTAATGAGGTCTGGACATTTGCCACAGCAGATGGAAAGTACCTTCGTATATTGTGCATCCTCTTATATATTGGAAAAAGGGCTAGTTCATTAGGATTTTAAGACTAATTAAAGTTGGCTGGTGATTTAATAAATTCAAAACTCTTTCACTTTTATGGAGGTTAAACATAATGTACTTTTTTGCTACAGTACTATGAATCAAGTGGCTAACACAGACCTGCACCCACATACAATAGATTTGGTCATACATGCAGTTAATAAGATCCTGACATCTCATGGGGACAAATTGTATTCTGAGGATAACCTATTTGATTTTTTTTTTTTGTAACTTATCACATGATATGAGTGCCAGCAAGCACTTAAAAACCCTGTGGAGATTTGCAAAAAAAAAAATCAATTCACGGTTAGAAGTCAGTGATGGAATAACAAGTGTTTGTACATGTGGGTGTTGCTAATGAGCATGCTTTGCTTACCTGGAACTTGAGGAACTGGCAAATGTAAATTAATTATCCACTTTATTTCACAGGAAATTGCTTTTCCCAAAATGGTGGCTAGTTGCTGCCGCTTTCTGTGCTATTTCTGTCGAATCAGCCGACAGAATCAGAAGGCCATGTTTGATCATTTGAGTTACCTGCTAGAGAACAGCAGTGTGGGCTTGGGTGAGTTCCTGAACATAAGGCTCCATGCGCATCAGTACTGCTCTGAATGATTTCGTCCCTATTAGATTTATTTGAACATGTTCATATTTATAAAGGCAGTCAAAGGTTGAAAGTAATATATAATGTGTAAATGTAAATATATCTCAGTTTTCATAAAGCTTGATAAAGAGTTAAGAAAATAGCTCCTGGAACAAAACATGTACTTCATCATCCATTTTTAGAAGTTATATAATCTGGCACTTTACACAATTTCTTAATGGTGTAGCCATATAATTAAAACAATGTAAGATGAGGGGAGCAGAAACAGAAAGTGAGTGTGCAAACTCAGTTTGGTATATACCCGTATACATGGGAACCATGCAGGGGTCATTTACAGTTAATAATTAGGAAAACAAGGCTCAGAATAAATGTTCTGAAAAGTATAGCTTACTTTAATCTTCACTATTTTATAGCATTACTAACCTACTTTGGGTTTCCTATAACAAGCAGTAGATACACTGCCGTCTACTGGATGTTATGAGTTGCTACAGCAGTGGCATATATTAATAATGAAAGTACATTTGATAAAACCTGATTGTTTGTATGTGCACCCCCATAGCTTCTCCATCAATGAGAGGATCCACTCCTCTAGATGTAGCTGCTTCCTCTGTAATGGACAACAACAGCCTTGCACTTGCTCTTGAGGAGCCTGACCTCAACAAGGTGTGTGTGTGTATGTGTGTGTATGTGAGAGAGAGAGACTGAAAGAGAGAGAGAGAGAGAGAGAGAGAGAGAGAGATTGAGGCTGAGTCTGAGAGAGACAGAGACTTAGGCACTACTTGATGGAAATGTAGAAATGATTCAATGAAGTATGTGTGTGTGTGTGTCTGTGTGTGTGTAGGTGGTAACCTATCTGGCTGGCTGTGGACTCCAGAGTTGTCCAATGCTCCTTGATAAAGGCTATCCAGATATTGGATGGAACCCAATTGAGGGAGAGCGCTACCTTTCCTTTCTCCGTTTTGCTGTCTTTGTCAACGGTAAAACAAACACAAACTAACAAGAGTATTTGATTTTACATCACAGAGGTACACTTCATGGCTTCAGTAATTATTAGAGGAGCATTAATTTAACCTCATATTTATTAGGTCATTGTAGTCATTGTACCTTTAGTTGAATGTATAATTTGTGACTGATAATATCGAATGATCACTTGTTATGGGAATATATAATATTTAATTCTCATACAAACATATACACAGTCCAATGCAGCAGTGACTGTAATTGTCTTTGCTCTTTTGTAGGTGAGAGTGTAGAAGAGAACTCCAGTGTTGTGGTGAAGTTGCTGATTCGTCGGCCTGAGTGCTTTGGCCCTGCGCTGCGTGGAGAAGGTGGTAATGGTCTGCTAGCTGCCATGAAGGAAGCCATTAAAATATCAGAAACACCAGCACTCGACCTGCCCAGCATCACCCAGGGCTTAATCTCTGACACGTAAGATTAACAAACACAACCCACACCTCTGTATTACTGTCATCATGGGGGGTTTAATTGAAATGTATATTACTGTAGAACAGAATTGTTATGTATAAAGCTAAACATAAAACCACCCCCACCACCCCTTTTTGCCTCGATTGGTTTTGAAATAAAATCTGTTTCTGTATTAAAATTATATTTTCTGTCCAATCTTACAATGTTTGCTCTGCGTTAGGGGTGTAATGCAATCCTATAATCTTTTACTGCATCTACATTGTAGCTGTAAACGATGAAATTTACACAAGGTAACTTTATTCAGCTCCTGAACCAGACACCATGTGGAACTCCCCCATAGTAATATGACTGAGTGAGCAAGGTTAGTGTGTTTCAAAACAACCATGTGCTTCCCAAATCGAGAAACTCTTATTAACTGTTGGCAACAATAGAATCTACAATAAAACTGGGACATCCTTACAATGTCAAACTGTAATCCCTTAAGCAGCATTTTAATGTCTGTATGAATGTTTTCTTTTAATAAAGATGACTTTACAGTGTCTAAAAACACAGACATTGACTGTAGTTTTTAAAGTGAATCAAATGATCCAGCAGAGAAATGTTCTGTGCATAACATGCAGTCTGCATGAGCATTCATTTTGGAGTTCAGTAACTACATGAGCAAAGCAGTAAACTTAGATACCATACCTATGAGTTTTGGCAGGCTGTCCTTTAAGGCTCAGTATTAAACTCATTATCTTTTTGTTTTGTCCGGTACTCCACCAAATGTATCCACCAAATTGTATCGGTATTCATATTTCATATTCATATTTACTCATAATTAGTTCAATCCAAAGTCCAAATTTTTTTTCATAATATAGTATAATGCCTATGAAAAACGAGCATTGTTGCACACTGTAGACGTCCTGTTATATTTCTCATTCTTGTAGGTCTACAGAGGATGAGGAGGAGGAAGAGGTGGTGCATATGGGCAATGCCATCATGTCCTTCTACTCAGCTCTCATTGATCTGTTGGGACGCTGTGCACCTGAAATGCATGTGGGTTTCCTTAATTTTCATTCTAAAGTATTGGACAGTATGTTATGTTGTGATTGTTTTATGCAGGATACATTGTTGCATTGTAGGATATTGTGTTAGTCTAATACTACAATGTTCCCATATGTTTAACCTTAAAATTGTGTATATTTTCTGTATTAGTTTTTGCTTATTTTTATGAAGGGTGCTAGTCCTGCTGGAATTAAATTTAATTTGTATAATCACTGGCCCTCAATGACACAGCTAATCAATAAGGGCAAAGGAGAGGCTCTGAGAATCCGTGCCATCTTGCGCTCCTTGGTGCCCACTGAAGATCTTGTTGGCATCATCAGCATCCCACTCAGAATGCCTGTAGTCAATAAAGGTACAGTAGGAGTGGGATCTTCTTAGTTAAATCAGTTAAAAGTTTAAGACTTTTTGGTAAAATGATGAAACTAAACAGGGGGTTAAAATAACACTATGAAAGAAGGGGCATCTCTAATGTTCTGTCTTTTTGTCTCAGATGGTAGCGTGACCGAGCCTGACATGTCAGCCTGTTTCTGCCCGGACCACAAGGCACCCATGGTTCTGTTTCTGGACCGAGTTTATGGCATAGAAGACCAAAGCTTCCTCCTGCATCTTCTGGAAGTTGGCTTCCTGCCTGACCTAAGAGCGGCTGCATCTCTGGACACAGTGAGCACATGCACCTTTATATAGAACACTGTCTCAGATTATATACTCGACGATAATAAACATTCAGGATTATATTAGTGCTGAATTCAGTCTTACTGATCATGTACAATGTTATAATATCTATAGCGTTGTTTTTTGGGGTTTTTTTTTTTTTTTTTAGATTTTTTCACATTCTGCAGATTACAGTAGTTGGTCCACATATTCATTATTATTATTATTATTATTTTTTTTTTTACCAAATACTGAGTTTCTCCTTCAGTAATGACAAGTTAGCACCTAGTTTGCTTCAGTGCAATTGTGTTGTAAAAGAATGTTTCATTTATGTGTATGGATTTTTACTCCATCTTTAGTTAAAGCAGTATGTTATGCATATAATGTTAAAGAGCCAATACAGCTGCCTTTCTGTCATTCCTCAGCATTTAAATGTAATCTGGGTCACCAGCTGCTGCCCACCTTGATGTAATCACTGGACACAGGAGATCATACACAGAAAAATGCTCCATGTTATTTGTTTGTTGTTAGATGCTATATTGTGTATGTGTATTTTGATTAGGTTCTAATACAAGACCAAATATAGATGTCCATTAATCCTAATTAGATCTCAAAACAAATCAGAGACAGTACTTTTTCTTTTCTGTATAGTATTTGTTAGAATGTTTTGGGTTTACTCAGATAAGAAGCCTGAGCTGCATGGCTGCTGCTGCTTCTGAGCCGAATTCAGGGAAGATATTGTCAAAGAACCGTGCAGACTGAATTGCAGAACTTTTAAAAATTTACTTATATTAAAAGGGAGTATTTATACAGAAGAAAGGTGTAGTATTCCGTGTTATCTATTGATAAACAAAAGAGGCCAGCAAAAAAAGACGTGGCGGTTGACGTGTTTACTGGTGGTTTAGCGAGTTTATTAAGAAAAGGATTATCTAAATTACGGAAGAAGAAATAATCTCATGGCTAGTTTACACAATTTATGACCTATGTCATAAATGAGAAAGTGAGAAAGGCCCAAATGAAGCTTCAGTGTAAGAATGAAGCCAGTGTTAATTGACTGATAGGTAGGTAGGTAGGTACATACGTAGGTATGTAGATAGGTAAATAGATCGATACCTCTCTTTTCTCTCTCTTGGGCAAACATTAAGCTCTTCAGTGTTTTGATTAGTTTTAAATTAAAAATCATGCAAATTAAATCTGACCTGCAATTAATGTCTAATTTCACTTTAAATTCCCTGTTGTTAAACCTTTTCAGGCTCTCAAATAAAGAATCATACTGTTCTGTATAGCAGCAGTATCCAAACTGACTATTGCTTAAGCTTTTGCAAAGAAACCTCCAAACCCTCGTAGTGCATCTCTATTCAGAATTTGTTCCTTCAAAAATCTAGGGAAACATCATCTGCTTTAAATCTTCTGTAGGAAGCACTAAGGACTACAGAAACTGCACTCGCCATGAACCGTTATATCGGATCTGCAATGCTGCCCCTGCTGACTCGTTGTGCCACGCATTTTGCCGGTACAGAACACCATGTTGCACTGATTGACTCCACGCTTCACACCATCTATCAGCTGAGCAAGGGCTCTTCACTCACTAAAGCCCAGAGAGATGCTATCGAGGAGTGCCTACTGGCCGTATGCAAGTACGTCTTTTTGGGTTTTACAACTGGGTTTTTTATTTTGTGCCTACTCTTTTGTTCTGTCATAATTTAATGATGAGGTTAATGATATGCTTATAGTACTGTTTATTATAGCATCTGCTCATAATGTTATGGTCATGGTATTCCTATAACCAAGGCGAAATCCCAAAGCACAGTTATACCATTATGTTTTGCTCACAGGTCACCCACAGCCAGAATATGTTTAAAAGATTTTTCCTAGCTAGAGAGCCTATAGAAAAACAGAAACATTTTCAGGTTGATGTTGCATAGTGATGTGAGTTATTTGGTGTTATTTTTGCAGGTACTTGAGACCATCTATGCTTCAACAGCTGCTGCGTCGCTTGGTGTTTGACGTGCCTCTGCTGTCTGAATACTGTAAGATGCCTCTTAAGGTAAAGACTGGTCATTATTTATACATGTATATATACACGTTATTAGTCTTTACTATGTTGACTCCTTTGCCATGCAACTGTTTCTACTTTCAGCATCTTTTACTACTTTTCTTTACACTTTTTTTAAACCTCATTATATCCTAGGCTTGTCATAGTTAAACTGTAGATAAATTGACTATTGGCTGTCTTTGGTGCATGCATAATAACAAAAGGGAACGTCATTCAGTCATCTTTCAAATTAAACTCTGTCACTGAATGAAAAGGATTTTCAGTGTGCTTCACTGATATTTTCACATTGTGACCTTGAAACAATTACAAAGGTGGAAGTGAGATGGTTAAACTGCATATAGACTATTTTGCAGTAATGAGAAATTGTGCAATAAGACTTTTTCTAACCCACAAGTAATTAAGTGATTTTAATCTGCTTAATATCAAAATAATCTGTCTAATAACCACCAGCATGTCTATTTTCTATTGTCCTGCTGCACAAAAAGACACAGTATCTTGGTACATCACTTTGTTCTTAATGGCTTTCTGATCTGGTCTTAGTTGTTGACCAACCATTATGAGCAGAACTGGAAGTATTACTGCCTGCCTTCTGGTTGGGGCAGCTATGGCATGGCCTCTGAGGAGGAATTACTTCTCACCAAGAAGATCTTTTGGGGCATCTTTGATTCACTCTCTCAAAAGGTAAGACTCTAGTATTCATCTAATTTTAGTATATTTGACATCAATTCCTAGTTTATATTTTGCAGCAGTCTCTTTTGTCTCAGTTGTATAATAATAATAATAAGAAGAAGAAGAAGAAGTAGAAGTAGAAGAAGAAGAATTCCTTTACCTCCTGTGTTGGAAAGTAAAGTGTTTTTTTTAACACAACAGTGGCTCATGCTGCAAACCTGCAGATTACAGAAAATTCACCTAAAAGTGCTGCTGCCTCACCAGGGTCTCAGGTTTGATCCTGAGCTTGGGGTACTGTGTTCGGTTTTTGTCCATATGGGTTCCTCAAGGTTTCCTCCCACTTCCCAAAAACATTGGGTACAAATTTCCCTCTGTGTAAACAAGTGTTTGAATGTGTAAGTGCATGGTGCCCTGTGATGGACTGGCACCCTATCCAGGGTGTAGTCCTGACTCACATCAGGTGTTACAATAATACATATAACATATTCATGTACTGCGATGATGAGAAATAAATGAATGAATAAGTGTATCTGTTTTATAAAGTAAAAAAATTTTGAGTACTTTTGTGTGTGTGTGTGTGTGTGTGTATTGTAGAAGTATGAGCAGGAGCTGTTTAAGATGGCTATGCCATGTCTTAGTGCTATAGCTGGAGCTTTGCCTCCGGATTATGTTGACTCTTCTCTCAGCACCACACTGGAGAAGCCGGTCTTTGTGGATGCCCAGGGCAACTTTGACCCTAGACCCATCAACACAGCAAAGTAAGCAAATGTGTGTGTGTGTGTGTGTGTTTGTATTGCATGTGAGTGATTTGAAAGGAATATGTGCACCTCTATGACAATGATAACCATTTTTATTGCTTTTTTAGCGCTGGATGTGGAAAATACATGCGTGAGATGTTTGAATAAGCTTGAATAAATGCTTGAGCATTATTATTGAGAATTAACTGTTGAAAACAAGGAACATAGGTTACATATGTATTCAGTGATCCACACTAACTGCTTTAGTGATCCACATTCCCTGCTTTAGCATTTGCCATGAAAATGACTGTCAATGTTTCAATGCTCATATCAACAATATTTAAGTGTTATCCAACTATTAGTAAAGATTTTGTTCAATCATTTTATTCCATAGCATCTCCCTCCCAGAGAAGCTGGAATACATCACTCACAAATACGCTGAGCATTCCCATGACAAATGGTCTGCTGAGAAGGTAAGATTATGGTCCCCTCCTGCTGAATTCACAGGGCCTCATGTGCTCTGAAACCAGGCAGGAAATACACCAACTTGCTTTATCCTCTTCTGTGGTGACAGCTCACTGACAAGTTTGAGGCTGTAATCAGTGCTTCATTTGTGAAACATGAGGTCCTGGGGCACTGAAGGAAAGTTAATCCAGAAAATGGAGAGAAAGGGAAGGTCCTGGAATATATAGACAGAACAGTGCTTTACGCCTGTCATGTAATACTTTTATGACTCTTTAATTTCACTCAGGGGGGAAAAGTCAGTGCTGCCATTACTCGCCATATTTTTTAGGATTTATTACCTTATTACCTATGCTTGTGGATACTACTGGAAGTTGTACATTTCCCATTGGGATGAATAAAAAAGTATCTATCTATCGATCCATCAATCTATCTATGTTCACAGCTGACACATAGACCTAGAGTTAGTAGTGGAACATTAAAGGATGCAAAAATACACTTATGGTGTGTTAAACTCCTTCAGGCATTAGGACTATGGGGAAAGTACACAATAATAACAACAACATCAAGAACTATTATTACTATTACTATTATTGTTGTTGTTGTGGTGGTGGTGGTGGTGGTGTTTATTTGTTTGATTGTACATTTCTGCAGTGGATAAATATAAATAAGTTCCGGGAAACATATCCTTTTTGAAAAGAAAATATTTACTACTAGCTGTAACATTTTAAATGCAATCGATGTTTAAGAAGAAATCTCACAACGCTTCTTATTACAGATTTTGTAATTGCACAAATTATCTTGTATATATTTTCTAATGAGGTTCTATTATTTTAGCCAAACATTTCAGTGTTATTAATAAAACATTATTTATGCATGTGGATTTTAGTATTATAGGGTTTAAAGGTGAACAGTTCAAATGAGCAGCAAAAACATCTTTTTTATAGGTTATATTTCAAGCCTAGTTGCGTTTATTAATTCTGCATTGCCTTTCAAGTTATCTTGGGGACTGAAACACACTCAGAATTGACTCTTTGCATTGACTGTCATGCAGACTGTTTTTGTTTTTATTTTGTTTATTGCCAGAAGCCCTTTAGTGGGCCTTGCTTAATAATTCCTATCCATTTCAGGTTGTTTTGGGCTGGAAGTATGGAGATAGCATTGATGAGAAAGCAAAAACACATCCCATGTTGAGATCCTACAAATCACTCACAGAGAAGGTAGAAGGCAAAAAAAAACATTGTCATGGAAGCTGCAGTATTGTGTATTGGCAATGATTTGTGTGTATCATTATCTTAGGAAAAGGAGGTTTACCGCTTCCCAGTGAAGGATTCTTTGAAGAGTATGCTAGCCATGGGCTGGAGCATTGACAGGACCAAAGAGGGGGAGGCCATGTTTCAGCAAAGAGAGAATGAGAAGATGCGCAAAATTTCCCAAGCATCTCAGGTACTTGTTTCATCTACATGGTTAACATGCCTAGTAGCATATAGTGACTTTCCTTACGAGTACTGTGAGTATTGTGGACTATAGACGCAGGGTATCAATCCAGGCTAACAGAAAAACTTAGCATAATACAAGCATATATAGCAATCTATGAAATGTTTACATAAATGTTCAGTATGCTGTGAACATAGTTTAACCAAGACTTCCTCTACAACTACGCTATTTTAAAAAAATAATTTAATAAATAATTTATCTCTTGTAAACATAGCCCACTTCCTGCGTAGTTTGTTCTTTTTTCAACATAAAGTATGACATCCAGGGTCATGAAACGTCTCCTCTTCTCTATAAACACATTTTTTTCACATTTTGCACTGCTCATACTTTACCCTGCTCATACCTTGCCTTATTTGCATATTTGTGGTGTCAGCAACAATGGCTGGATAAACACAGTTCACGGTTGGTTTAAATAATGGCTTGTCTTGTGGGTTCGCACAAAATGTTGCCACGTAAATCCTCCTTGGCTGTTTTAAGCCTCCTGCCACTCACAAAGGCATGATACCAAAGAAAAAAAGACTGTTTGCAACACACAGGGTTTCTGTGACTGTACAAAACATAAGATATGACGCATGCTCTGCCCAGTATATGATTGGGTGTCTGTTACTAAGGATCTAGCTGTGACATTGTAACATCATTTCACACTGTACATATTTGGAACAACAATGCAATACCTTAGTGACTGCACAACATTACCACATTACTTGCAAGCCCAGTTCTGTTTGCAGAGAGAAGGAGAAAAGCCAGTTCAAGAACCAGATAAATCCATCCACATGAAGTGGGCTGTTTATACACATATTTACATTTATCCAGTGTTGTACAGAATGATGTACAATAGTGCTTTTGAAGTCTCTATCAATGAATTACTTCAGTACTGGTTCACTAGGTCACAATCTAAGTACAATCAGTTTAAAGAGGTAATTCAGCAAGAACAGCACACTTATTTATTCATTCATTCATTCATTCATTCATTCATTCATTCATTCATTCATTTATTTATTTATTTATACAAGTGCTAGTTTAATCATTTCTGTAAGTGGTAGGTCTTCACCCTGGAAGTTCATTCCACCACCTAAGCTATGCTCAATATGTATTAAAGGTTATAAATATAAGATTTGGAAGAGACTGCTTCAAATTACACAAGAGAATAAATCTAAATGAAATATGCTATATGTACAAAATGTACAAAAATGGTGCTAGAGAATTAAAACCATATTCACATAATAATACAGTAATACCGTCAGTGTTCATTGTGTCAGTTCTGCTCCCCTCTAAGAGGGGAGGAGTTATAGAGTTTGAGTTTGGACCACTGGCCAGGTCCAGGTAAAACTCATATCTATCACGTACGTAGTGGGCTTGGTTTAATTGTGTCAATGCAGAACATAACATACACAGCATTTATGTGAAAGTTTGCTATGCAACATACTGCACGGTTGTGCCAGAACATTCAGTGTGTAGAAGGTGCTGCAAATAAGTTGCATGTAAAGAAGAGCTTTAAAAAATTCCCATATCTTGAAATGCCTTCAGTTTTGTCTGTGTGATATCTGGTTGCCATGCTGGTTCTAGTTTCTGTGTGTATGTTCACAGGGTAGTGGTTTTCACCCCAGTCCAGTAGACACGAGCAATGTACTGCTCTCTCGAGAACTGCAGGTAACTGTGACTAACTGAACTTTGAAAGTGGAAGGATGGATGGATGGATGGATGCCATGCTTATAAGACATTCTTTCTAGTGGGCTTTTTTTTTATATTTTGCTATGTAGTGTTTTATTCTTATTGATTTCCAGGCTATGGTAGAGGTGTTGGCTGAAAACTACCACAACATTTGGGCAAAAAAGAAGAAGAGTGACTTAGCAGTGAAAGGTACATTTTTGAAACTGTATTCATCTAATGTAGGAATTAATCAAAAACCAAACAAATCAGTTAATCACCTTTAATTGTATTATTATGTAGTTCAAGATTCAAGATTTAAGAGTTTATTGTCATATGTACAGCAGTGTGTTACAACATACAGTGAAATTCTTACTCTGTGAATCCTCCAGCAGCCTAACACAAAGGTTAAGGACATAAAAATGAAAGAATAGAATATACAGGTGTGAATTGCAAATTTGCAATTAAAAAATCACAAAATTACTCATAAAGGAAAAAATGCAGTCGACAAAATGTATTGCCTGTATGAAATGTATGGTGTAACATAAAGACATATATATGCAAAGTCCTGTGGAGGTAGAAGGTCCTTGTTGCTTATTTGCTTTTTTGCGTTATATATTATTATGAAGTCTGTGTATGTTCCTGTTCATTTAGGTGGAACACATCCATTGTTGGTGCCATATGATACACTAACGGCCAAAGAAAAGGCAAGAGACCGTGAGAAAGCCCAGGACCTGTTCCGCTTCCTCCAGATAAATGGCTATGCTATTACCAGGTGTGTGTGGCTATGTGTGTGTTAGCAGATAATAAAGATATGTGGCTCTTTTCTCAAAAAATGAACAGCTTTCATTCTAAATAAATGTAGAATTTTTTATTAATTTTTTTAAAAAAAAGCAAGATCCAGTTCCTACTCCATGTTATTTTTTTTTTATTATTATTCCTAGGGGTCTGAAAGATATGGAGCAGGACTCGTCCTCAATGGAAAAAAGGTTTGCCTATAAATTCCTGAAAAAGCTGCTGAAATATGTGGACTGTGCACAGGAATACATTGCTCATCTGGGTAAATAGCCTAGCTTCCTACATTTTTTATGTCATACCTCTGCAGTAATATTATAGTTCTCTCTAAGACAAACACTAAACTTTATCAAAAAGTTATCAAAAATAATAAACTTAATCAAACAATAAAATCAATTTTTAAAACTTACCTAAATTAACATTTTTCAATATTTCAGAGGCTATGGCTAGCAGTGGAAAGAATGACAGGTCACCTCACGAGCAAGAAATCAAGTTTTTTGCCAAGGTTGGAAGAATAACACTGTAAAAACCCAAAACACAACAAAGTTACACTAAAGGCAATTTTATATCCTAATGTTTTGATCAAAATGAGTGATATAGTTTACTTTTTAATTTTGTTTGTTGGCCTTTAAGACTATCATAGTTTAATAGTTGAGCTTTCTCTGTTCTTCCTATAGTTATTATTGTTGTGAACTTGTTTGTGTACAGTTTTTGTAAGCACTTAAGGTGTTTTATTTTTCTGTAGGTGCTTCTACCACTAATAGATCAGTACTTCAAGAACCATTCTCTCTACTTCCTCTCCTCCCCCAGTAAGAACCTCAGCAGCAGTGGGTATGCTTCAAACAAAGAGAAAGAGATGGTTACCAGGTACAACACTGTTATTACACTCTCATTTACTGATTGGTCTAACTGGTGTGGTAAATATGATGTGGCCAAAGAATAATATGATAGAAAGAAAGGACAATTTGCTTAACTTTTCTTTTCAACGCTGTCTCTATAACATAACTACTTCCTAATCCTATCTACCTATCAATCAATTCATTTCTTTCTTTGTTCTCCCTAATTCACTTGCCATACATTTTTCTTATTAACCCCACTGTTTTTTCACCCATCACTCACTGTATTCTTCAGTCTTTTCTGTAAGCTGGCAGCTCTTGTTAGACACAGGATCTCTCTCTTTGGTAAGAGATACTCAGTCGATCTCACCTGCATGTTGAGATACTTGGTTTCATGTGGTGAATCCTCACTGAGATTTTGATTGTGTTTTTTATTTTCAGGAAGTGACTCAGCCACTATAGTTAGCTGTCTTCATATCTTGGCCCACACACTTGACACTAGGTATACTTAACATACACTGAAATGATGCATACTGTACATGAAATGTATGTGTTGCACATTAAATAATAGACTATGCACTTGAATCCATCTTTATTCCGTCTGTGACCGCTATATAGACCATGCAAGAAAAAAGTTGATACGTTTGATATGCAACAAAAGCTTTTTTTTTCTGTGAGACTGGGTTGGAATATAAAGAAATAAGCGTGCCATACTTTCCATGGCAAAATTGCTGTGCCTGAATGCACATCATATGCAATAACACAAGCTGCTTACATGCAGCCTTATAATGTATTAATAATCCAACTGATAGTAGCGTCTGAATAAAAAAATATTCACATATTACCATTGCACTGCACTTAGCTTATAAGTAATATTATATAAGCTTATATAATATCACAATCTTAATGCTTATTATATTTGTGCCGTGATCTTGAAACAATCCTCCAGAACGGTGATGAAGTCTGGCTCTGAGTTGGTGAAGGCTGCCTTGAGGACATTCTTTGAGAATGCAGCAGATGACCTGGAGAAAACGCTAGAGAACTTGAAGCTAGGAAAGTTCACACACTCACGCAGCCAGATGAAAGGTGTATCACAGAACATCAATTACACCACAGTTGCCCTGTTGCCCATCCTCACTGCCTTGTTTGAGCACATCACCGAGCATCAGTTTGGAGCTGACCTTCTATGTGAGTAAAGCTCTATAAAAGTCTGTAATATATACAGTACACGTGTGTGTGTTTCTGTTGCTATGTCAGTATAGAATTGTTTTTAAAAATGATACACTAATTACATCTCTCTAATGGTTCTATTTTTATGACTCAAACCTTTCTTCCTGCTTTTAGTGGACGATGTCCAGGTCTCATGCTATCGGATCCTAAGCAGTCTCTACTCATTGGGAACTGGGAAGAACATTTATGTTGAAAGGTAGGAATGTGGAGATTTTACATATTTTTATGTTTATTTTTAAGACTAATTACAAACATTTTAATGACTGTACTGTTGGTCAGTACAAAGATGCATGCAACTGAACACAAGCACACTTTGACTAAAGAATATATGACCAGCGCAGTATAAATCCACAGTGCGAGCGAGGGGTTAGATATGAAGCACGTCTGAAATGTGAAGCATCGTCTGGGTCACTGTGGTTTAAATGAGTCTACCTGTTTGTAGTTGGTTTAGTTTTGAGAAATAGAAGAAACTAAATACATTTTTCAAATATTGCAAGCAGTTACACTCAAAGGTATTTATATTTATATATTTAGTATAAAAAGCTTTATATGCTGCAGAACATTGAACATATACATTTTATTGAGTGCAACTTTGTCATTTTGGAATTACCAAATGACAAAGTTGGACTCAGTAAAATGTAAACAATTAAACAGTGTTATGTAGTTATGGATGCAGGATTTTATTTGTCACACACACAGTTACATACAGTATACAGCTTGCAGTGAAAGCAAGTCATCCAAGACTGTTCATATAAACAACTTCATTAAAAAATATCAATAGAAAGGAAATGTAGAAATGTGCAGTTGCGTTACTTTATAGCAGTAGTAGTATTGTAATTATGTATATAGAGTCAGTACAGATAAGAATTTTTTTTACTCAGTAACAACCAGTAATATATTCACAGGATAAAAAGACAGTGTGTATGTGATTGGTTTTCCTGTAGACAGCTTCCAGCTCTAGGTGAGTGTTTGGCCACCTTGGCAGGAGCGATGCCTGTGGCATTTTTGGAGCCTCACCTCAACACACACAACCCCTTCTCTGTCTTTAACACCAAAACAGCACGGGAACGGGCCAGTAAGTGTTACATTTTTAAGCAGTATACCTCTTGATTAGCTGTTGATTAGCACAAGCTTTATTTGTGCAGTACTGTTAATTCTGTATCAATATTTCACTACTGAATCCATTTAATCTTAATATTTTCTGCATGAAGGCCTTTGTTAAACCTCATGTTTACTACTTATTAAATACTTATTAAATGTTAAGTACCTTTTACTTACCAGGCCATCTCTTGTTTTGATAGTAATAACTTTAGTTGTAACTTTAGCTGTAAGAAGAAGAACAGAAGATGCCTTTATTTTCATCACAATATACATTGTAGCATACATGTTTATTCGCATATCTCAGTCTTGGAATTTGGGGTAAGAGCAAAGGGTCAACCATGATACAGCACCCCTGGAGCAGAAGGGATAAGGGCCTTGGTGGTACTGGGGCATTAACCCCTGACCTTATGAATAACAACCAAAATTGAATTACTACTACTACATTGCCATCTCAGTTGTTTGCAATATAAACAATGTTCACATTTCTGTGAATACTGCTGATGGTGGTGTGTACACACAGCTGTGAGTGTGTATTGTGGCATTAGTATTGTTAGGTTCTATCTTGGTCAGAAAATAAATAAATCGGAGGTCAAACATTATACTACCATATAATACTAAGCTCATGCAATAGTTTTTTGCCTGAAAATATTCAGGCTAATTTTCCTCTCTCCTTAGTTTTAGGCATGCCTGACACAGTAGAACAGATGTGCCCAGAAGTGCCGCATCTTGACTGCCTGATGAAAGACATCAATGACATGTCTGAGTCGGGAGCTCGCTACACTGAAATGCCCCATGTCATTGAGGTAGTGCTGCCCATGCTGTGTAACTACTTATCCTACTGGTGGGAGAGAGGCACAGAGAACCAGGCCAAGGGCACAGCATCCTCGTGTAGCACCACTGTCACCTCTGAGCACCTCAGCATCATCCTGGGCAACATCCTCAAGATCCTAAATAGCAATCTGGGCATTGATGAGGCATCCTGGATGAAGAGGATTGCAGGTAAAGAGGATGTCTAATAGTATTAAGTAGACTAAGGGAATTAGACTAGATTTATAAGCAGACAAGTACCAAACAGTAGAAAAGATCTGCTTGATCTACTACAACTATTTTAGAGGTCAAGGTCAAGAGGCTTTTATTGTCATTTTTACCATATATAGCAATACATGCTGTGACAAAGGTTCCTCCAGGACCCTGGTGCTACATAAAAACACAGAAATACATAAGACAACACAGGACTAGGGGCTATGGAGTTAAAATTAACCTATTGGCATAAAGTGCAAACAGTGCAAGACAAGTCAGTGCAAACAGATTATACAATAAAATATTAGACAGATTCATAAACATAGTACCAATCAGTATACAGTTTGTGTGGTGTGCAAAATAATACTAGAATAGAATAAATCATATAACCAAAAAACTTTGGCATGGCTTACAGTATACGGTTGAGTGTAGAAAGTAAGTGTAGTAATAGATTCTTCATCATACTGTAACACATACATATACATATACATACTGTAACACATACAAATACAGAGTGTAAGATTTTGCTGTTTTATATTTTTGTATCTCCATGAGCATCAGCACAGGTGGTAATATAACTCAGAGAGGACAAATGTAGACATTTTGGGTAGAAGGGTTGGGTTTCAGTAAATCCATTATAACAGGTGGTTAAGTGTGTTTATTATTTTCTGTTTTCCTTCTCACTAGATTTTATGTTGATAGTTCAATAAATGGCAAAGTCGAATAAATGCGAAGACTTTTGACTCTGCAGTCTAGACTTGTAGTCATGAGGGTATACAAATGATATTTAATATTTTCATATTTTTGTAAGCTATTTTTATTAGTTTGTGTTCGAAAATATGGAAATGCAGAATTCTAACATTGACTAGAAGTAACTGAAAATAAAAACTGCATTGAAGACAAGGATGAAGGGGGTTAGACTAGACTACTAAGTTCACTCTAGACAATAATTAGCAATCATCAACTTAAAGATTATATCAGATTTGAAACCAGCAGATTAGTTAAACTTTCAAAAAATCAATGGTTTTTTAAAATGGCAGTAAAGTGATATGGCTAGAATATCAAAGACAGAATTTGTTTATTGTTAGTAGATTTTCTTACGAAAAATCACCATACAAATGGCTTTTTGTTGTGTAAAACAATAATGTAGTTCATTAAAATGTAATTAAATTCATTCAAGTAAACCAACACTGGTATTTAGATTCTTATGAGTGATCTCTGCACCATTTTGCAGTGTATGCTCAGCCTATCATCAGCAAAGCGAGGGCAGATCTTTTAAAGACACACTTCCTGCCAACACTGGAGAAGTTAAAGAAAAAGACAGTGAAGGTGGTGGCAGAAGAAGAGCTTCTCAAAGCTGACAACAAAGGCGATACCCAAGAAGCAGAGCTACTGATCCTGGATGAGTTTGCAGTGCTGTGCAGGGATCTGTATGCCTTCTATCCCATGCTTATTCGCTATGTGGACAACAACAGGTAATATTACCATAAACATTAGGGTCTTAAATTGGCTCAGTAGCTCATTCGACTGCAAAAGGTCATGTTTCAGTGTGCCCTTAAATTTTTTTATTAGTTGTATTGTCACCATTTTGATAGTGTTTCCTTACTGAAATAAATCAAGATAAAACATAGAAATCCAGATGTAAATATACACCAGTGCAATATTGATGATTTATGTTGAAAAATGCTGACCCGATGTAGATTTCCCACAAACATAATTATGGATGGAAGGAGCCAAAGCAGAAGGTTAGATAGATGAGTGGATGTGATATTCTCTTGGGTTTATTATGACTCCACTCCAGGTCACGGTGGCTGAAAGAACCTGATGCTGACTCCAATGAACTGTTCAGGATGGTAGCAGAAATTTTCATCCTTTGGTGCAAGTCACACGTAAGCTTTTCTGAATTCTGCTTTCCCCCTTCATGACCAAATTCAAAGATCAAATTACAGAATTCTTTTCTCATACCTACAAACCTTTCGACTTCTAGAGAAGCATTGAACTAGGGTATTAGTGAGGACGTCTCAAAGCAACTTTTTTAACCAGGTTTTTTATACCTTCTGTCAAATTTACCTCAGTGTCATTTTTTTTGTCATGCAGAATTTTAAGCGAGAGGAACAGAACTTTGTTGTGCAGAATGAGATCAATAATCTCTCCTTCCTCACTGGGGACAGCAAGACAAAGATGTCAAAGGTAGGATTGACCAGTAAGCAAATTTCTTTAAAGACAAACAAATAAAATATAATTATTATTATTAAATTTGTCAAATATATCATTTTTTAATGTCTGGAAATCTTTTAAAGATGTAAAATTGTTTTTTTATTTCTCTCTATACTGAAGTTGATTGCATTAAAGAATGATAAAGAAATAAGGAGAAATGCTGATGCCGACTGAGGCAAATTGTTTTATTCATAGATCATGCTTATAATAGCATTCATCCCATTTTAAAAATTTTACCCTTAATTTCACTGAGTAAATAACTACTCATAATGCTTCATTAACACTGACATTAAGAGCTCCAGCTTCAGCTTGCCATTTTAACATTACAATATTTTTGTTTTTCTCAAACTACCAAAACACTGCATATAAAAATGAGAATTCTCTAAGACTTTGTAGCCTTTCAAATGTTGAACATTATAAATTTCACATGCTGTAAATATTTTAAAGAAATGCAGTCAACTCTAGAATTATTGGCATCCATTATTATTATTATTATTATTATTATTATTATTATTAGTAGTAGTAGTAGTAGTAGTAGTATTTTAGTGTTATTATTTTATTAGTGTTTTTTTCTGGCTTGTGTAACATAACAAAACAGCTGAAAAAACTTCCAGCATCAGTTTTACCATTGTTGTTTTTAGTTACTTCACATTTTTTCCCCAGAAGGGTAAAAGATACTCTGGAGATAATTAGCAGTTAACAATGTTATACCAGCTACAACCACAGGGGGCAGTTTATTTATTTATTTATTTTTTATCCTTAAGACCAAAGGTTGTTAAATGACATGAAGTGCTGTCCAATGCTAATAATAGCAAGCCGTTAATAAAGCATTACTCTTAATACAAAAAGAGTTGCTCACCTTTATGAGTACATAAAGAAAGTGCTATCTTAAGTGTTATGAAGCAAAATATGGTTTCAAAATTACCAGCTAAAGCCTATAACTGACCTCATCCTGCAATGTCTAAAAATCGAACAATGTTGGTGGCATTATGAGATCTTGTATCACTCCTCCATGCCTTTATAACCTAAGGATTGCCCAAGTATAACGCTTCTTTCAATTCTGACTACAGATTTTTAGATTTTTTTACTTTACATTTTTAGTTTAAAAATGATAAGATAAAAAGAGATGAGATAAGATAAGATGAGATAAGATAAGATAAGATAAGATAAGATAAGATAAGATAAGATAAGATAAGATAAGATAAGATAAGATGGTATTTTGTAGGCTAGCCCCCCCTTTAATGAATGGTAATGATAGTATTTTACAAGTTGCCCATATGTGCTACATGCAATATTAACCTGCATTTTTGCCCTTTCAGTATTGAGTATGACACGTCAATAATGTCAACACATCTTGTAACTCTCACAGGAAATTAATTGCACACAGTGCAATAATGAAATTACTTCTATCTCTAGAGTTCATTTAAAGGATCATTATGTTTTAATTCAGCCTGGTGAGGATTTAATCTAGTGATGAGTTTTCTAATAATAACCTGAATGTTATTCTTTAGAGTTTAGTCTTTTTAAATAATAATTAAAAAAAAAAGTCAATCAGATTGTGCATACCCTTTTCTGGAAAAAGATATGCTCACTAACTGCATTTTTGCTATTCTTTCTTTCTTTCTTTCTTTCTTTCTTTCTTTCTTTCTTTCTTTCTTTCTTTCTTTCTTTCTTTCTTTCTTTCTTTCTTTCTTTCTTTCTTTCTTTCTTTCTTTCTTTCTTTCCTCATACTCATTATTTCTCTCTCTCTCTCTCTCTCTCTCTCTAACTCACCCAGTTGTTTCTGCCAAAGGTACAGTGAGGTTGCATGTAAAATTTTATGTTCTTTGTGTCTGTGCGTGGAGGCAGGATAGGTGTGCTCACTGCATCCATTTTCGGCTATGTATCACTAATCACCTACAACTTGTTTGTCTTTTTTGTTGTCTGCTCACATCATGAGAATCTTATGAGGCATCAGAGCTAAAGAGCAGTTATCTGCACATTTTGTAAACCTTTATTTCTTATAATCTGAAATCAAATGCACATAAAGCTACTGAGATTAATTCCACTTATACTCTAGACTTTTAAGTAGAGTTACGGTGGACCTTCACTAACAGTATGGTTAAAGGATGCAATTGCAATTTGTATTTATATGGAGTTGCCTAAACATATAATACAGACATAATTCTTATATAAATAAGGGAGCAGAGCATCACTGTACATTATGTTATTCAGTGCTTTTACTTGGCTTTACTGATTTAGGGCAATTTGTTTAGACTAAGGCTTCCTGTTACTGAAGTCAGAACTTTTTTGTAATCAAGTAATAAATGAATCATCATTTGAAAAAAATTAAATGTGGTCAAATTAAAGGAGAAGTTTACTTCAAGAACAAAAATCTACAGATAATTTACTCTCACCCTTGTCATCCCAGATGTTTGTTTCTTTCATTCTTCAGTCGTAAAGAAATTATGTTTTTTAAGGAAAACATTTCAGGATTTTTCTCCATATAGTGGACTTCAATGGTGCCTGTGAGTTTGAACTACCAAAATGCAGTTTAAATGCAGCTTCAAGGGGCTCTAAACGATCCCAGCCAAGGAAGAAGGGTCTTGTCTAGCGAAACGATCTGTCATTTTCTTAGGAAAATAAAAAATTGTATGCAAAGCAAACGTGCAAAGTCCAGGGAAGTGCAAATATGTCAAACACTCTTTACTAATGAAAAGGTACATATAACTTTGTGTCATTCCACATGCAACAACTTTGGAGTGGTCCTCCTTCTCCACACTAGTAAACACTGGGTCTGTAGTTCCGCCTACATCACGCGTGACCTTCTGACATGATTACATAGTGCGTAGCATCGCGGACGCGCATCCCAGAGCTAGTGCTAGACAAGCTTACTAAAAAGTTTACAATTTTTTTAAAATTTTTTTACGAAAATGACCAATTCGCTAGAATGACCCTTCTTGCTCGGCTAGGATCGTTTAGAGCCTATTGCCTATTGAAGCTGCTTTTCAGAAGTTCAAATTCGTGGGCACCATAGAAGTCCACTATATGGAGAAAAATCCTGAAATGTTTTCCTCAAAAAACATAATTTCTTTACGACTGAAGAAAGACATGAACATCTTGGATGAGAAGGGGGTGAGTAAATTATTTGTAGATTTTTGTTCTGGAAGTGAACTTCTCCTTTAACCTACTCTATACAGGCAAAATTTTGTGGACACCTGACCATGTGCTGTGCTTTTTGCTGTTATAATAACCGACCCTTCTTCTGAAAACGCTTTCCATGAGATTTTAGAAGATTTGTGGATGTGTGTTCATTCAGCTAAAAGAGTTATAGTGATTTCAGGCACTCATGGGGTACAGATGCCATTTCTGTTCAATTCAAAGGTGTTCACTTCAAAGATGTTCTCAAGTTCTTCAACTCCAAAATTGGCGAACCTTGACTTCATGGACCTCAATTTGTGCACAGAGGCGTTGCCATGGTAATACAGGTTTGGGCTAGGGCTGTTAGTTTCAGTGAAAGGAAATTGTAATGCTGCAGCATACATACACATCCTGTATAATTGTGTACCTCCAACTTTGGGGCAACAGTTTGGAGAAGAATCAGATATAGCTGTGATGGTCAGTTATCCACAAACCTTTGGCCATATTGTGTAACTGAATTTAACTAAACAGAAATCACCATGAATGTAAAGCATAAGAAAACTTTTTTATGGCAATTATAACAAAGAAATATCTATAATTATTTGTATTCTTGGTTAGGACAAGTTCACACAAGCATATTTTGTTGTCCTGTGTCTCGTCTTGGATCATTATCTGTGAACCTAAATTGTCTTTTATGTCTTGTGGATGATGTGTTATACTGTAGCATGGTGTCTGGTGCCCCTTTCTTCTCTTGTTCTTGGTGCCTTGTCTTCATTCTTTTGGAGCATTATATGTGTTTGGTGCGTTGGAATGAATTTTCAATTTAATGACCCTTGAAATCAGTCTGTGAAGAGGAAACACTACATTTTTGTCTCTCTGGAAACATGAATAGAGTTATTAGTGTGCATCAAAACACATTATTATACTTTACATTATTAGAAAACAACACACCTGAAACCTGAATAAAAATAATTGTATGTAGAGCTTCATTGGAGTTTTAAGAAGCATTAGGAAGAAAGTTTATTAAAATACATACAGTACAAAGCAAAATTAACAGATTACAAAGACATAAACATATATGTATATGTACTGTATATGTATCAGAGAAAATGATTTCCTTGTGTCTTACTTTATAAATAAATGGCCTCTATCAGCAACATCATGTGTGTTTTGACAGGAATTAATTCTCCTTTAGTCACCTCAAGCTTAATTCATGTATAAATTTTCTTATCACAGTATATCATTTTTCATAACTCCTATGTACTGTTCTAGACAGACCTATGAGAAAATCTTCAATAGATTCTTCTCACTGACAAGCTTATCTTGTCCTTCATTGACATTTAAAGTCACCTGGAATATAGTTGCCCCTCTGTTTGTTCTTTATCACATGTATACACAAGCATCACAGTCACTGGGTGTGCAGTATTTACCACAGATTCCTACTGAAGCTCTAGCTAGCTTGAGCTTTTGTTTCAGAAGAAAAAAAAATTTTAATGGGCCCCCTCAGCAATTTTATGTCCTACATGCTAAATTGTTTACATATAACATAGAGGACAACAGTATATGTATCAATTGTTATATTTCCATAAATACAAAACTACAGTTTATGCAAAGATCTGATTAATCAGGTACTGTTTGTGGTGTTATAGTTAATAATAAACTATTTTGCCTTATGTCTTCAACTTGTTTCTCTGGGTTTTCTTTCTCTATACTGATTAGTTAGTTGCTCAAACCTTGAGCTACAGTCCAAATGGAAAGGTTTGCTTTTTTGGCCAACTGAATGAAGTATATAGTCCTTGTTGCAGCTTGTTTTCGTTGTCTCCATAATTACAGTGTGTGTAAGTGAGTCCTGCCTCAGCAAGAGTGTGTATGTTGAGTGGTTTCTTTGCTCAGGCAGGAGGACAGGATCAGGAGAGAAAGCACAAGAAGAGACGTGGTGAGGTTTACTCTATTCAGACCTCATTGATCGTGGCAGCTCTGAAAAAAATGCTACCTATTGGCCTGAACATGTGCACGCCTGGAGACCAGGAGCTCATCTCATTGGCTAAGACTCGCTATGGCCTGGTAAGGCTTTGTGGCTAATCAGGAAATCATCCAAAAACAGCATATGCAGAGGCACTAACATGCTGCTTCCATTCTGCTTCTATTAGAAAGATACAGATGAAGAAGTGAAGGAACATTTGAGGCGAAACATGCACCTGCAAGTAAAGGTGGGTCATTACTGTTACTGTTTCATTAAAAAAAAAAAACTCCAGCTCTTACCCCACTGTTAAGTACTGTATAGTAATTTAAAAATTTTATCTGAGTTTCTTTTTTTCTTGTCTTTTAATTCTTTTTCATTTCTAAACGTATCACCCACAGAATCCATTTATGTTAAATTGTTACTAGGTTCCAGTCTATATTTTTATATACATAATAACTGTGATAATGTTGTGCTGTGTTTTCTACTAAGGTAATGAAATTATAAAATTCTAAAATAAACTCCTGACTGTTGTTCCTGGATCTCTGGGAGTGCTTGCATATCTTCACGCTGTATATTTCTCACTCAATGTGAGGCTACAGAGAAAAAATAGGCCCAAGACTTAAATAGTAGTTTGCCAACCCTACTAAAAAACTTGTACCATTTTAGTTGTTTGTTGAGGAAGGATCCGTGTTGCCTCCATTTCTATGAGAATTCAGGAGGTCATAATGTACCCTTAGATTCATAGCTGCCATGAAGTTGACAGTGATAGTGTCCAAATAGGCAAAAATGATGGAGTCTCGAGGGAAAAACCATTAAATATTGGATAGTTGCTAGAGCCTCATGAACACCTAATTGTAAAACATAGTACTGTAACATAGTAGTCATCAAGCCTACTGGACAAGGTCATTAAAGAAGATGGGTGGTCTGCTGTAGGAGGAGTCTGTCCTACTCTTCATTTAGGTCTCGCATACTTAACCTGAACGTTTTTACAAAGCCAGAATGTTGTCTGGTGTGGGCTCAAGATCCACTTTTTGTTGCCTCTCTGGACATTCTGCTCAGAGGTTAGAGCCGACAGGTTCTCTCAGCTGGAGTTTCAGCTCACATTTGGTCACATTTTGGTAGGCACAGTTAGGTGACTATGTAGGTCAATTATCACCAGATAATTTGCCCTGAGAGCTTAGGAAAATGTAGATGCATTGGAATTCAGGATCTGGAAATCCTTCCTATAGGAATTTCAGCCTTGTGATAGTATTTCCTTTCATAAGCCCTATAATGTGCTTACTAGGCCTCCTGCATATGTTTCTGATTGATGAGACTCTCTCATACCCTCATTCTTGCCTCTAGTGTGTAATCCTTTTATTTCCATGTTGGGAGCTGTTGTGGTCTCAAAACTTGTGGGCTCTGGGAGGAGCTTGATGATACCCTAAAGATCCATTAAGTGACCTTGCCAAGTTCTTAAAGCAACAGAAAAACAGTATTCTTAGTGTTTTATACCGACACAGCTGTTTGGATGTAGTCCGTATCATGCCCAGTACTGTGTCACACGACCATCATATACTATATTTTATGTTGATATATTTAACATTTATAAAGTGCTTGATTTTCTATCATACATTTTAGTTTAATAGAACAATAACTGTATAAATGATCTTCTGCTGTCTCGTAGTCAGAGGACCCTGCAGTGAGATGGCAGCTTCATCTGTATAAAGATGTGATTGTGAAGAATGAGGGCCCACCTGATCCAGAGCGCACAATTGATCGCCTTCAGACCATCTCAGCCGCGGTGTTTCACCTTGAGCAGGTCTTTTTTTGGCCCTACACATACATTTTGGAATTTTCTGTAATTAAATAGGCATGTGATTCTATTACCAGCATTTAGTATTCGCTTGATATTAAATTTGGCATTAAATGATATCTTGCTTTTTTTTTATCCTTCCTTGACACTCTAACATGACTGTAGGTGGAACAACCATTAAGGTCCAAGAAGTGTGTGTGGCAAAAACTACTGTCCAAACAGCGTAAGCGTGCGGTAGTGGCTTGTTTCCGTATGGCACCGTTATACAACCTGCCTAGGTATGCCACTTGTTCCACATCCTGATACTGATATTACATACCGCAGGCCAACAAGAACATTACTCAAGTTAAATTTAATCAGCTAGTTACAAACTGAATTACATTACCCATAGCTTTATTGCACTGAAGTAATGCTTGCAGAAAAAATACAGGTTTTAATCACAAAATTTAACAGTGTACCAAAATTAGGTAATCTAGTCAGCTACATAACCACAGCACTGCACTAACATTAGCCTGCTAACTAGTTAGCTTAGCAAGTGTTGACGTGACATCCCTGGGGATATTTATCATTAGGTGGCACGTTCACTAGCAAGCAATGACCTTTTCTGTCATGTAATTAATTAGATAACATTTCTAACTTAATACACCTTTAATTGGCTACCCATGTGGGGTCATCATTAAACAGGATAATGCCTGTATGAATCCTACAGATGAATCCTATACCTGTTGGATAATATACCACACATTTTGTTTCTTTCTTTTTTTTTGTTCTCCCCTCCTGTCATTTTTTTTTTTTTTCATTTCTGTCCTCCTGTTCTTCCTCAAGCTTAATTGCAGCTTGTAATTTCATGCTCTGTTGCTGTGTAACTCAATACCACAGTAGCATCACCAGAACTGATAGGCAAATGGAAGCAGCGCATTTAAAATCTTACCTAATTAGTCATGCCATTCATTTTTTTATTCTGATTATTATATTTATCTGTTCTTTTTTTAAACCACATCCATTTCACTTTTGACCATGCAATTTTATCCAATGCTAAAACAGATTACAGTCTAAAATCTTGTTTCTGGAGTTTTGTGGATGTACTTTTTTCTTTGCAAGTTTGTTTATTTGCTTTATTTATGTATTAATGCTTAGGATTCCAAACATCAATGATGCTATCATACAATGATGCTGTAATCACACTATTAATATTTTTATTTTGTATTCATGATTTTATTGAAATGATGATCATGAGTCCCCGTGTGATTCATGATTGTGTTATATGTGTTTTCTTCTTTTGTCCCATTTGCTCTTCTCTTCCATTGACAACATTGCCCTTCTCTTTAGGCACAAAATTAATAATTATTTCCTGATTGCTTACCGACACTTTTGGCTGGGAAAAATGCATGAGAGAGCAGATTATGACAGTCTGCTCTCCATGCTCACGGTAATGTAGTGCTCTGGGAATGTTTATTGGTTGCCCCCTGAATTAGCCTGTTTCCTAGACATGGTTTGGATTGCAACAGATCTTTATTAGGGAGTTTCACTGGTCAACTGGTCATATGATAATACTACCAATAACTAGCTGTAAAAGCATTACAGTGTTTATTACAAAAAAGCTTTACAATGTTATGTAAGCTGTATCAAAAACTGCACTGGTTCTTTATTTTGTGCATTTTTTGTTAAAAGAAAAATGCAGAAAATGTTTTGTTCTGACTGAGCTTTATGCCATCAGTGGTATGATTTATCCCTGAGATTTATGGCAGTATGAATGGCCATAAAATTAAAGAGTAATAAAAAATTGTGAACTGACAAAACTTTCAATTGCAATATGATGTACCATAAACACATAATCCAATGAAAAGTAATATCTAATAATCTATAATATCTAAGTCTAATATGCAAATGAGAAGTAGGCAGAGATCTAATATATTGTGAATATGTTAGAAGTCACACATCATGTTAATTATGCTATCACTGCACACAATTCTTTCTAGTGTAACAATATATTGGCTGTCAGTTTATTCTTGATATAATTGATAAATTGTAGTAATATTTTGGTTAACATTTCTGTTTAATGTGCAATGGTTACGTAGAGTGGAGTTTCCAAATTTACTGTAATTATCAACATACCATATTAATTTAGGACTTCAGTATAAAAAAGGCCTCTGTTTAATGGCCTCAGTGAAATATTGTCATTAAATTCTTTCACATGTAAGCAGTGTGACCAGTTAGGCTTCCTGTCTATATCACTAACCTTTTTCTCCCTAGTACTTTTTGTTTGCCAGCCATAACCTCCTGTCTCACTCCCCCTAGTAACCCAGGTAACCATAATAATCATAGTAACCCTGCTTAATCTTTAATCCTCCCACCTCAGGCATCGCTCTATTAACCTGTTCCTCACGGGCTACCAGAGAATATGGATAGAGACAGAGACGTACTCATTTGAGGAGAAGCTAGTGCAGGATTTGGCAGTAAGTACCTTTTAGGAGAATTAATTGGTAATTCTGTGTTTTGTGAGCAGACCACTGCTGGCACACAGCCACGTGCACAACATGCACAACTTTCAACAGGGCTGTGGTCACTTGGGATTTTTGTTTAAAAAGTGTTTCAACTGAAGAGGACAACATAAGGACTTTTTTCAATCATTTATAATGCACAACAGTTATTGCAAGAAGTATATTTACACAATCTTATCTAAAGTATTTCTAGATTCCATCCTTAATGTCAAGCTGAAATTAATTTTAATCATGCTATACTACATAATCCTGATTTTCATGTTAAGATTATATATACTGCCCTAATATTTCATACACACCTAAATGAAATACACATTTCATACAAAAGTGACTGTGATAATCATATGGTGTGTGTTAAATACAGCAATATATACCCTATTATAAGTGTCTGATTGAGACATTATAGTTGTCTAGTTCCACTTAAAGAGTACAGAAAGACAGATATATAGATAGTTCAAAATAAATAGGGCCTTCAAGCTAAGGCCTTACCTGTTTATCTTTCTTTATTTAATTGTTTGATTTTCTTTCATCTGCTTTTTCACAAATTCTCAGCCCACAACTGCCTAAAGCCTGCATGACATCTCATGTATATGGATGTCAGTGCTTGTCATAATGTTGTGTCTCTGCTCTCTCCAGTCTGTGTGGTAGATCCATCCAGTAGGTGGTAATTTGAAATAAAGGCTTACCTTTACTAGCAAAAAATTTCCCAAGAGTTCAAGAAGCCTTTGGAAATTTTCTGAAGCAGAATTACAGTGCCATTGCTTGTTTAAAGAGAAGTTCATTTCATGCTTAATAATAGACCAAATGAAATGTGTTAGCAGAATGTGAGTATGTGGGTCCAACTGTCTCCTTTGTGAATTTGATTCATTCACTGCTTTGATGCATGCCATTTGCATTTGTGTTCATTTCCAAAAAGCTTTCCTGTAATGGTCCATTGTGATAATACTGTCTGCTGAACATGTGTGTTGTACGTCTGCTGTAGTTTTTATTTCAGGTCTGAAATAAGTTTCCTTAGTAAGATTTCCCAAGAGCTCGATATACCCTGCTACACAGTGATGATTACATTACTGGCTCTAAGTAGCTTCTGTTGAGTTGCATATCTATGTAATGTGAGTAACTGGTAACATAAATGCTCAGTGATGTGTTTATGTGTAGAGGACACAGCGGAAAGTAGAGGAGGAGGAAGAGGAAGTTGATGAAATACAACCTGACCCTCTTCATCAGCTCATTCTGCACTTTAGTCATAATGCTCTGACTGAAAGAAGGTAAGGCAAATGTTTATACATATGAGCGTGCCACCTAAACAGTGATCAACACATTCCTCCTGTAAAGATACATACAGATGTGCAGTGTGTAAATCCTTTTCATGCTCATTATGCAGTATGTTTTATCAATACAGTGAAGAATCTTTGACACTCCATTCTCCTATTATAATGAGATGTGTCATTTTAAACCAATGTGTTATGCAATGCCTCCTGAATTTGGAGCATTTTCATTATTTTACTACATTTACAACTTATATTTCAGTTCCCTAGAAGATGATTTGCTATATATTGCATACACGGACATGATGGCAAAGGTACAAACGTGCTGCATTTGAACACAAATATTTTTACTATGTTACACTTTTGGTAGCACAGTGTTTCCATATGTAAATCCCACATGTGTTTTTGCTGCCCTCAGAGTTGTGCTGAAGATGAAAATGAGGATGATGAAGGAAAAGAAAAAACTTTTGAGGTTTGAAGTCTCAGAGATACCCCTTCTTTTATTGTTATGTGTAAATGAGAAATATATATAGAGGGAGAGGTGTGACAAACTAAAAGAAGCCCTCTTTTACCATGGGTCAAATGTGCTGACATGCTTTGGGTTCAAGTTATTCAGACTTATCACCTTTATCATATCTTATGTTGGTCTCTTCCAGGATCCTAATACCACTAACTGCAGAGCATGGGCTCTCCATAAATTATTTATTTAGTATTAAAATTATGTAAATCATATACTTTAATTATCACATACTGTCAAAGTCACCAGATCAGTCCAGTTGAAAACCTACCAACATGTTAAACAGTGCTTCTCTACCACTGTCATTAAAACAGCAACTGAAGGAGCTAAATTCAATTTTACTATATAGCTAGTTAACAATGGACATATATATATATATATATATAATTATTATATAAGTTATTCATTTCATATTTATTTCATATATGCATGTGTTTGATATTCAATAGGAAAAAGAGATGGAAAAGCAGAAAATGTTGTATCAGCAGGCCAGGTTACATGACCGAGGGGCTGCTGAGATGGTTTTGCAGATGATCAGTGCCAGCAGAGGTATATACACACACACACACACAAGCACGTTTTCAGACTCAAAAATGTACATATCTTTTAATGCTTTTATCTCTTAGGTCGACTAGGCCCCATGGTCACTTCCACCCTTAAGCTTGGCATCTCCATTCTTAATGGTGGCAATATTTTAGTTCAGCAGGTAACACATTTTTATTGCTTGATTAAAAAGCAAAAGCAATATGTAATCTAGATTCACCAAGTAATACCTTGAACGACGTGTTTGTTAATGTTAATTTTGTATTTTTTTCATCATGAAAGTCATGTAATTAAAAGTCATAAATGTATCATTAGACTTTTTCTATATTGTGGTTGATTAGTTTATCAAATCCTTCCACAGAAAATGCTGGATTATTTGAAGGAGAAACGAGATGCTGGCTTCTTCAAGAGTCTGTCAGGACTCATGCAGTCATGCAGGTGATGGGCAAATAAAGCTTTCATCTTAGTATGCATTTAATGAAAATATTGAATATGAGCACTTTTACCATATAGACCACACTGACAATACACAGATACACTGAGGGCTATCTATCTATCTATCTATCTATCTATCTATCTATCTATCTATCTATCTATCTATCTATCTATCTATCTATCTATCTATCTATCTATCTATCTATCTATCTATCTATCTATCTATCTATCTGTCTGTCTGTCTGTCTGTCTGTCTGTCTGTCTGTCAATCAATAAAAATAAGAAAGAAAGAAAGAAAATCATTAATATTACAGTTTCAAGCTCAGTTGAAAAACTCCATTTGTATGTGAAAACAACCACAGCTTTAGCATTCTTTAGTGGTTCTATTTTTACTCCAAAAAAACATGTCATACATTGGAAATTATGTGTATCCTTATTATTACTGCATTGTTTGGTCTCTGGTCTGCAGTGTATTGGACCTAAATGCATTTGAGAGGCAGAACAAAGCTGAAGGATTGGGTATGGTGACTGAGGAGGGTTCAAGTAAGTGCTACACACACACACACACACACACTCACACAATTAGTCTAATCTGCTTTTATTTCTTTTTGTCACCAAAACTTTTTTCTGATCTTATGATTTTAAACATTAATGTATTTATATAGTGGGCTGTTATATATTTATCCTGTTATCAGGGAAATGATCATGAATCACACATGGTTAAAGAGAATTATGGAGCAGAGCTAAAAACTGTGAAGATGGTAGCACAATGCAAACAAATTCTTTGTTTCCTTTAAATACTTCACCATATGACATGCAGGAAATTAATAAATGTGATTTAATTGCTTTCTCAGAAACAAAAAAAAAAGATTGATGAGAATCGGTGGCACATGGTGCAGTATTTCCTCAAAATCACAAGTTTATTTATCTCCATGACCATTACCAAAGGCTGTCTAATGTAGACAGTGCAGATTTAGGTAGCACATTAATTTTTAATTTTTATTCATTCAAACTTTAAGTTTGGAGTGAATACCTGCATTCATCACAGAAGAAAAAAAATCCATGACATACAGTACATCTTTGCTGTCATTTTTGGTCAACTTCAGTTCAGGCATAAGTGATGGTGACATATACCCAGTGATGTGTCTTATATCTCTCCAAAAAATAAACGTTCAGATCTTGTAAATTACATGTCAGTGTCCAGTCAGTGGCTATCTCTCGTTCTAACTGATATTTGAATGTCTTCTCCTTTGCTTATGTCTGCCTCTTTGCTTGTTTCTTTGTTTGTTTCTTTCCTTCTTGCCATGTTTTTTAATGTCATCGGTTGCAGTCAACGTGAGGGAGCGGGGTAAATACATGGTTTAGATTCTCCTCATTCGGCATCACTGCTCTCTCTAATCCCTGTCCTTCCTACCTATTTGTCTGTGTCTGTTTGTTTAGTAATTGATTCCTCTGGTCTGCAGGACAATTTGCATGCATCTCATTTAACTCAGAAAATAAAACTGATAATGTATAGATTTCCTATTGATGAACTTCCTCTGTCTGTCTCTATCTGTCTCTTTCTCTACCTTTTCTTACATAACAAATGTCTGGGATTTGTTTTTACTCTAGCACATTAACATTTCCAAATAATCACTTACTAGTTATAAGCATCAAACATTTCAGCTTCGCCTCTTTGCCTGATAGAACATATTGGACCTAGCATAGCTGTAGTGTAGTTTTCATCCATTTTAGCTGATATGTTTAAGTGACTTATGATTAAGTGATGTGCCTCAAAACATTGCTTACACTTACAGAAGCTAGTGTAGGAGCCTGCAGACTAGAGCTCTGTCAAAAAATGTGTGTCATATCTTATCTGACTTGTCTGTTATATAAGCACCCATAACTATCTCCACTCCAAAGAGATGATAACTAGGTTTTTATTTTCTTGTCAAATAAAGGTTCCAAGGTTCTACAGAATGACGAGTTCACTAAAGATTTGTTTAGGTTCCTGCAGCTCCTCTGTGAGGGTCACAACAATGGTATGACTTTATATTGAATGACTAACATTGACTTTCACTTATCAATCTTTTTCTAAGGTTAAAATTCAGTGCTAGTTTCAGCGGCAGTTATTGTAATGCTGATTTTCTTAAACATATGTATGTGCTGATGTTCATGATGCTAAATGATTTTAAAAAAACTGTGCACCTGTAAATTACTAAGCACAGCCAGCCTGGGAAATTTGCATTTAGTGACACTGACAAACGTTAATAAAAGGCATGCTCATGATGACTAAAGCTCATGATGACTAAACGATTTAAAAAACTCTGCAGAGTGCACTAATTTGACAGTATAATCTGTATATATAACATTACAGGAACAATTATATGATTTGAAGCCAATCATTTAAGGTTCACATTTTGTAGTTTCCTTAAATGTAGATTTACACAAAGTCAATAGGATATTTCATGAATATCAGGTTTCTTGTGTAAATATCCCAGATTTACCAATTAAATCTGTGTATATGCAGGGTAAATTAGGCCCAGTGAGCGTAGTATATAGAATATTCCTAAGTTATTTTCTCAGAGGATTCACTAAAACTTTTCAAAACAAGATTTTTTTTTACAATATATTACCAATGTTTGCTTCACGCTGTTTATCTGGTCAAGCTTCACAACATCTTGGTAGCTGTCCTGACTTTGTATAACTAACCAATTTCTTTCAGACTTCCAGAACTTTTTAAGGACTCAGACTGGCAATACAACTACTGTTAATATAATAATAAGCACAGTGGACTATCTTCTTAGATTACAGGTAAAAAGACCTTGTTGAATACAGATAAATACATAGACATATACTAATGACTTAGCTAATGACATGTTCTCTTACTGTCTTTATAGGAGTCCATCAGCGATTTTTACTGGTATTACTCTGGGAAAGATATAATGGATGAGGCTGGTCAGCGTAATTTCTCTAAAGCATTAAATGTAGCCAAGCAGATCTTTAACTCCCTTACTGAATATATACAGGTGACCTTTTTTTCTTTAAAAGTTTTTTACCCTTTAAGAAATGTGATACCTATTTTAGGGCTAATAAGTTAACTTCACTCATTCTTGGCCTGCAGTTATTGCGGGTTCCACTTGCCCTAACTGAACTTATCCACTGATCTCTTGTCCTGAAGTATTTTATTGCTCTTATGCCTCAGCAATTTGTACAGATTTGTACTATAGTCTGTCTGTTGTCATGCACACTTTGTCACCTTTCATTTAATCCATCCATCAATAAATATGGACCACCATAGGACAACCTCTGAAAATATATGGGAACACTTTCAGCGCTATCAACTGAGCATAATCTCTACCTATACATACAAATAATTTCCAGTTAGAATGCAAATTGATTAAAAATCCCAAGAACAAACCTAACACCTTCTACCATGTCAGTGTCAGCGTGATGAAAATTACATCTGGTCTTTTTCCACTGATGGAAGGAGTAGAGGGTAGCTGTATATATACAGAGAGAGCTAGTGTGCTTTATACATGTGGCATAAGGGTGGTTCTCAGATATATATTATTTTAATCCTAAAAACTTTTTCCTACTCTTTCACCTCAGGGTCCATGTATAGGAAACCAACAGAGCTTGGCCCACAGCAGGTTATGGGATGCAGTTGTTGGCTTCTTGCATGTTTTTGCCAATATGCAAATGAAGCTGTCACAGGCAAGTCCATTTAAACCTAGTAATGCCAAATGCTGTAGTGACTTGCAGAAAACTATTAAGAAAAACTGTCTAGATACAATGTCTTTTAGGTTAGTTTTTTTCATGAATCTCCTAGTAACCACCAGTAGATGTCTCTCCTAACCTAATAATACTAACAATATTTTCCAGCCTACTAGTATTATAGTATTTGTGTTCTATGTTTATCTTTGAAATTAGTAAAACATTTTGATAATAAATAACCATTTCTCAGGGGCAATACCTGGCAGGGGCAATAGCATGATCAAGGAGGTGGTTTGCCCAAAGCGAGGCTCAGCCATTGCACTTGGGCTGTGCTGAACAAGTGAGGGAATCTTGACTGCATAATTTCTGTTTTCAAGAATTTCCCTCATGGGATCAATAAAGTATCTATCTATCTATCTATCTATCTATCTATCTATCTATCTATCTATCTATCTATCTATCTATCTATCTATCTATCTATCTATCTATCTATCTATCTATCTATCTATCTATCTATCTATCTATCTATCTATCTATCTATCTATCATTTACATGTTCTAGTTCTGTAGGGTGTAATTTCAATTACAGTTTCAGATTCTGAGGTTTACTCAGATCTCAGACCTTTATGAAACAGGTAAAAAGTTAGGACAAACAGGCCAGGTGGTTTACCCAATCAAAGCACCTTCTCTGATGTATAGCCCACTGTGAGTACACCAGAGTAGCAGTCCAGAATAAATTTCTGGTTCAGCACCATCTGCTCTTGATGCAAAACAATGACATTAGCTGTGCTGTTGATGGATAACACTATAGCCTTGAGGACAGCTTTGGGAGGCTGGAAAAAGTATTAATCTCCCTAACACCTTTGAAAGTCTGTCTGTCTTGTTGCTCCAGGAGACAAGGAAACACTGACCAGAGAAATTATAGAGTATTTTCTCTCTGTTTTTCTTCTTTCTTTAGGACTCCAGCCAGATTAAGTTGCTGAAAGAACTGATGGATCTGCAAAAGGACATGATAGTCATGATGCTATCCCTTCTAGAAGGTTTTCTTATTCAACGCAATAATAATAATAATAATAATAATAATAATAATAATAATAAATAATTAGAGTAACAGAAAACAATCTTTCACTAGTATGACTGTATATCTTTAAAACATAAGCAAAGTATGTAGTATGGTAAATACTGAGAATTAGAATAGTACTGTATTAAACTATTAGTGTATTACATGTGTTATTTTTTTCACACCAACATAATGTTTCAAAAGAACCATGTCCCCTAAAAATGGAAACATTCTGGTCATTCATCTTGTAACATGATGTGATAGTGGAAATAAATTCTAAAATTAAATGTGTGTCTATTTCCAGGTAATGTTGTAAATGGTACCATTGGGAAACAGATGGTGGACACCTTGGTGGAGTCCTCCAGCAACGTAGAGATGATCCTCAAGTTTTTTGATATGTTCCTCAAGCTAAAGGACCTCACCACATCAGACAGTTTCAAAGAACATGACTCTGATGGCAAAGGAGTCATTTCCAAAAGAGAGTTCCAGAAATCAATGGAAAATCAGAAACAGTACTCTCAGTCTGAAATTGATTTCCTGCTTTCTTGTGTTGAGGCAGATGAAAATGACATATTCAACTATGCAGAATTTGTAAAACGCTTTCATGAACCTGCCAAGGACATTGGTTTCAATGTCGCAGTACTGCTCACAAATCTGTCAGAACACATGCCCCATGACTCCCGTTTGGCTACCTTCCTGAACCTGGCCGAGAGTGTCCTTAATTACTTTGAGCCATTCCTGGGCCGTATTGAGATCATGGGTGGTGCCAAGAGAATAGAAAGGGTCTACTTTGAAATCAGTGAATCCAGTAGAACACAGTGGGAGAAACCACAAGTTAAAGAATCTAAGAGACAGTTTATCTTTGATGTAGTCAATGAGGGTGGAGAATCGGAGAAGATGGAGTTGTTTGTCAATTTCTGTGAGGACACCATTTTTGAGATGCAGCTAGCTTCCCTGATTTCAGAGCCTGATACAGTGGAAAGGGGGGAGGAAGATGAGGATGAGTTGCAGAATGTAATCAAGGACCTGGATGTGGAAGAGGAGGAGAATACTTTGGAATCCTCCTCAGCTTTCACCATGGCATGTGTCTCAATTAAAAAGAACCTCTGTAGCCTTGGCAGGCTGCTCACACTAAAAAGTCTAAGAAAACAATACAAGAAGCTCAGGAAGATGAGCCTGAGGGAGATGATTTCAGGGTTCTTCTCCTTTTTCTGGATGATCTTCACTGGTCTTTTACGCTTCCTCTACAACCTGGTGTGGTGCTTCTTCCATATTCTGTGGTCAACTCTGTTTGGTGGTGGCTTGGTGGAAGGTGCCAAGAATATGAAGGTGACAGACATCCTTGGCAACATGCCGGACCCCACACAGTTTGGCATCCATGGTGATGTGCTAGAGACTGAAAAACTGGAGGTTAGTGAGGCATCTTTGGTTGCTGAGATAGACCAGATGGCACAAGGAGATAAAACAGAAATGGACCTCATGTCAGAACTGCTAAGTATACAACCCAAGAAGGAGGGAGGAAAGCATGGAACTGAGCCTGGTCTGGGAGATGTCTCTGAAGTAGTTGGAGTCGATTCCCCATCTTTAGTTTCTGCTGTGCGGCAGAAAAAGGCCCAGGTGCAAAACTCTTGCATAATTATAGACTGCATTATATAACATGAAATAAACAGGAAATAAATGTACTAGCTATATTATTTTATACAAAAATAGAAATGTTTTTTATTATATAAAAAAAAAAAAATAATGTGTGCATAAATATGTCATGTTAGTTGTTCACATTCAATCTTCTCTATTCTGGGCCACAGTAAAACATTTCTCTGACATTACAGACCTTTCCAAAAGTAATGAAATGGCAAGGGCAATTCTTATGTTTTGTTTTTGTTTTTTTGTTTTTTTTCAATCAAAAAATGAATATGAGACAACAGATCACAATTTCCACATAATTCCCTGATATTTCCATCTAAATGTGCTAAACAAGTTAGAACATGGCAACTTTGGTGGGTGGCCTCATTGAAGAAAGGACATTATCAATATTTACATCATTTACTGTCCAGTGTCACCCAAACCCACCTCAGGCTTTCTCATTAGGGATAATTGTTAGGGATAGATAGTATCTTTAATTTTAAACTGTATCAGTTTATCATTCTATGTTTTATACTTCTGTAAAGCTGCTTTGAAACAATGTCCATTGTTAAAAGCTTAATACAAATAAATTGAAGTGAATTGAATATGAGATGTAAATATCAAAAATTGAAAGCTGAAATTCTGATCTATCATCTCGTTGTAAACTACAGCAAAAACAAAAGAATTAGCCATGCTTTTGAAGGGGAATGTATGTGCATATTCCGTAGAGAAACTTATATATAAACGTGGATAAAAAGAAGAATCATGGACGGAAGCATATATATTTCTCTCTCTCTCTCTCTCTCTCTCTCTCTCTCTCTTTTGTAGGAAGCTGCAAGTAAGAAGTCAGTCGAGAATGAATTAAATGCAGAATCAGAAAAAGCAGAGTAAGTGGAAAAAATATGTCTTAAAGTTGTTTTAATTTTTGTCTGGTGAATGCAAAAAAAACATTACATTTTTACTAAAATTTCTGGCTTTCTAATAAAGGTATACTACCATTTGCATTAACACTCTGTTTATCCTATCACTCACCAATGCTCTTAATTACTTTTCTAAATTTGAGTTGTTCTTAGGATGGCGTGAAATACTGTTTTGTGTTTCCTTTTTTTTAGTAAAGTCTATGTGTTTGTCCACTTCAATAGTACAGAGGATGGAGAGAAGAATGACCAAGACAAGACTAAGGAGTTGCTCATAGATTCCTCACCAGAGGAAGAAAAGAAACCACCCAAGAGGAGGTGTGAAAAGAAGAAAGAACAACCAGAAGTCATTATGGCCAGCTTTTTTGCTGGTCTGGAAATCTACCAAACAAAGATTCTAGTAAACCATTTTATTATTATTTTATGAGCTGTTTATAACCAATACCTCACAAGATCATTGTATGGAATGTGTAATAATTCATTTGATTAAAGTCATGGAAAAGACACATTACAGTGCAGTAGCATATGTAGTGAGTGTATATTGTTCAGTTAATAAGAATTATTACTTTGCAAGTTTCTTTTTGGATTTGGTCAAAATGGTTCTGTTATATATATATATATATATATATATATATATATATATATATATATATATATTGAAAGACTGCAATTTAACACAAAGATTTTTAACAGAATTACCTGGCTCGAAACTTCTACAACCTGCGATTCCTGGCTCTGTTTGTGGCATTTGCCATAAACTTCATCCTGCTTTTCTATAAGGTTGCTCATTTTCTTTTCTTATATTAATATGTGATTAATATTTTTATTATATTTACTAAATAATTCATTTAAAAGATGTTTTCATTTCATTTCATTTTACAGTCATATAAAGGCAAAATCAAAACACATTATTTACTTATATTCTGCTCTAAATATTTACTTGAAATTCTCTTACCCTTCTCTCTGTTATTACATTGTCTTATTGATAATTATTTTGATTTAAAAATGTTTGTATGTATGTATATATATATGTGTGTGTGTGTGTGTGTGTGTATGCACGAAGGTGACTGGTGAGGAATCGGAGGAGGTGGACTCATGGACAGGGAGAAGTGAAGAGGAGGATGAAAGTGCCATTGAGTATTTTATCCTGCAGGAGAACACTGGTTACATGGCACCTACGCTCCGCTGTCTAGCTGTCCTACACACTATCATCTCCTTTCTCTGTGTGGTGGGGTATTACTATCTGAAGGTACATGCAAACATCCATAGTCATGCACAGTCATGGGGAACAACTTAATTAAAGGAACTCAAACATTTATAATAATAATAATAATAATAATAATAATAATAATAATAATAATTATTATTATTATTAGTAGTAGTAGTAGTAGTAGTAGTAGTAGTAGTAGTAGTAGTATTATTATTATAGCCTATTCCTCCATTCTTTACATTATCCTGCTGGGTCTCAGGGAATCTGGAACCTATCCCAGGAGACTCAGGGGACAAGGCAAGGTTTAATCTGGAAAGCATGCACAGGGCACAATCGCGCACACACACACACACACTCACACATTTAGAGATGTCAGTCAGCTAACACCCCATGTTTTTGGACTGGGGGATGAGTACCAAGCGAAAACCCCTGTGGCATGGGGGGAATGTACAAACTCCACACGTTTCACTTTTATCTTCGCCAAACCATTCAGTATCCTCCATGCTCTGTAGACAATGAAGAGGTCATTTCTGTCAGAATAGAAAACTTTCATCTTAAGATATAGGAGAAAGATGATATGCCTGACCCCACTCTCTATGGAGAGAAATGGAAATCATGCCAGCAAGAGCCTCCAATCTTTGCTTTAATTTCTCAAATGCAATTGTAGTCATAGGTTAGAACCCTTTTAGCTTGTTTCAACTGTAAGCAAAAGCAATAAACATTGAAAGCTAAAAGGCATTAAATAACTTTTTGGCAACAAACAAATAGATATAGATATAGAAAATAGGCTTAAACAGGATTATATGTTAATCTCTTTTTTATATAATCTAGTTTTTGTGTTGATTGTTTGCATCAGTATAGTTTCTTCCCATTGTCCTGAAGAATGATATAATATCAGGTCACATGCTGTAAAGTATACTTGATCAAAATGAGCATGTTAAGTCATTGAACACTTTTCTCTCCTAAACAGGTGCCTTTAGTTGTTTTTAAGCGAGAGAAGGAAATTGCCAGGAAACTTGAATTTGATGGTCTTTATATCACTGAACAACCTTCTGATGATGACATTAAAGGGCAATGGGACAGGCTTGTTATTAACACACCGTAAGTAAAAATGGAAATATTGAAGGCCACTGCTTTACTGTTGTTAATTCATACTTGTAATGCTTATTTGAAAATATTCACCTTATCTACCATATTAATGTAATTTTGTTAGCCTTTAAAAACTTCATAATGAATTCAATTTAATCAAATCAATATTAATGGATCTTCTAATAGAACATACAAAAAAATAGGTGCTATGTGTTATGTATTTTTTTTTTATGAATCATAAATGTCCTTCCTTCTGTTGTGTTGTACAGATCTTTTCCTAATAATTACTGGGATAAGTTTGTCAAACGGAAGGCAAGTAGAATTTATTCATGACTTAAGGTTTTTTTAATTCAAATTTTTCCATTCTTTGGAAATAGACAGTTTCAATTTTGTACATTTCTTACCTTAATTTAGCCTTATAATTTAGACCAAGTGAGGTTTTGAACGTGGCCGTGGTGCAAGGTCATAACCGATTTCTTGTGTAATAATCTATGCTTTTGTGTTTTATGGTTAATTTACCTGTAGGTAATAAATAAATATGGGGACTTGTATGGAGCAGAGCGGATTGCTGAGTTGCTTGGTCTCGACAAAAGCGCTCTGGACTTCAACCCTACTGAAGAAACTATTGCTAAAGAGGCTTCACTGGTGTCCTGGTGAGAAAAGCATAATTAAAGGTTTCAATTAATTCTGATTAAAATTACTGCAATATAAAGTCTAGTCAGTGTAAGTGAAGGTACTTAATCTTCTCACAGGTTAAGCTCCATTGATACGAAGTATCACATCTGGAAAATGGGTGTGGTGTTTACAGACAATGTAAGTTCTGTGAGAACAGTTTAGACTGATTTGTACCTCACAGGAGTCCATGTGCACTTCTTTAGCATAGAGTGGGCAGATCTATCAGGTTTTTCTTTTCTTTTGCAGTCTTTCCTGTATCTGGTGTGGTATACCACAATGTCCATCCTGGGCCACTACAACAATTTCTTCTTTGCTGCTCACCTGCTAGACATTGCTATGGGTTTCAAGACTTTGAGGACCATCCTTTCTTCTGTCACCCACAATGGCAAACAGGTTTCACCCATTCTGAACCTCCAAACACAAATGTTCAGTTCATTTTGTTGATACAGTTGTGTACAGTTTATCCTCTGATTTACATTTTGTCGTCTTCCATTCTTCTAGCTGGTGCTGACTGTGGGTCTGCTGGCTGTAGTTGTGTATCTATACACAGTTGTGGCTTTTAACTTCTTCCGGAAATTCTACAACAAGAGTGAGAATGAGGACGAACCAGACATGAAGTGTGATGATATGATGACTGTAGGTTTTGTACACTTGATTTCTTGCTTCTTATATTTTTTTCTTCTCATATTTCATTTTCTTTTTTGAAATTTCCTTTTTAATTTCCTCCAGTTTAAACAATAGCTAGTCATTAAATCTTAAAAATATGATGTAAGACAAGCAAATAAGTTTACTGATCTCTACATATACAGCAAATTCAGTACAGCAAAGATAAGCTCTTATTACTAACATTCTGTTCTTTTCATTTTAATATACAATAACGGACCACTAATTCTGATTTTCCGTTTCTGTAATTTTCTATTTCTTTATCAGTGCTATCTGTTCCACATGTATGTGGGTGTGCGTGCTGGTGGGGGAATAGGAGATGAAATTGAGGATCCAGCAGGTGACCCTTATGAGCTTTACCGCATCCTCTTTGATATCACCTTCTTCTTCTTTGTTATTGTCATCCTTCTGGCCATTATCCAAGGTATAGTATGATTCAGTGGTCAAGGGCAAAGAAATTGTTTTAATAAGCAAAGCTTAAAATAACACAACATTTGGGACAATGTACAGAGATACTCTCACAATGAGGTTATTAGTAAAGAGAAATTTATAGCAATTATTTTACTTTATTTATTGGGGAATTTTCTAACATGCTGGTAAATAGACAAATCAGTAAGTGATTTTAGAATACACAAATATACATAAAGTGTGACAGTTGAATAAAAGATTAAAAATACATTTAATGAATGAATTAAATTAATAGAATTCCGTCACTGCCTCCTGTAGGATACACAGCTCCAGCAGACAGGTTGACACTGGCTTTGTCTCAGTGGGTTAAAGTCACTCTGACTGTGTGTCGGGATCTGGGAGGGCTCAGAAAGACACATGCAGAGAGGGGGATTAGTATCATGCTGAGGAGTGTGTGAGGTGTGGGGAGGGGTAGTTCTCAATGAGGAGAAAAACATAAAATATGAATAGTAAATACTAGCTATCTAGTGTTTTAACTTTAAGACCTTTAACATCATGTCTGAAACACTGGACTATGGAAACCTCAGTTACCAGTAGGCATGCAAAATTTCTATTACTTCATGTTCCAGTAAATCTTAAAAAAAAAAAAAAAAAAAAAATCTGAGCTAAGAAAAACTAGAGACTTTGTCTGGTAAATTATCTTTAATATACAGTCCTTTGGTTTTATATTTATTCTAAAAAAGCTGAATAAATTGCAAGGACTTTCTCCTAAAAAAAACTTAAGATACAATTTATGAACACAAACTATTTATTAGTGATTCTAAGAAGCATGAGTGAGAACTGTAATTGTTTTTGTTTTTACACTATTATTTATGTACATGTGTTTATATAATAAAGTCGCTATTGTGACCTTAATCATTTAATTCCTCATGCAGAGAACTTGCTGTTACTATAAATTATTCAGTACATGCTGTGGTCTGTACAGATAAGACAGTGCACATCGTTAGAAATATCATATATTCCAGTATCTAATTAATTAAATGAGCTATTGAATAATAGAATGAAAAAAAATACAGGCAAGGCATTTTACTGTTTTGAAAAAGACAAATGTCCTCCAATTACGCCTTATGTGTTTGAGTACAGGTTTGATTATTGATGCCTTTGGAGAACTGCGAGACCAGCAGGAGCAAGTTAAAGAGGACATGGAGGTAAGAGTAAAACAGCAGAACAGAAGAGCTTTGCATGCTTAAAAACAAGTACAAGCTGCAAAAGCAAATTGGAAGTGCAATGTTGAAATGGAGCAATGTTTATTTTGTGTGTGTATATATATATACAGGGGTTGGACAATGAAACTGAAACACTGGCCACTGGAGGTTTCATGGCTAAATTTGACCAGCCTGGTGGCCAATCTTCATTGATTGCACATTCCACCAGTAAGAGCAGAGTGTGAAGGTTTAATTAGCAGAGTAATAGCACAGTTTTGCTTAAAATATTGCAATGAACACAACATTATGGGTGACATATCAGAGTTCAAAAGAGGACAAATTGTTGGTGCACGTCTCGCTGGCGCATCTGTGACTAAGACAGCAAGTCTTTGTGATGTATCAAGAGCCACGGTATCCAGGGTAATGTCAGCATACCACCAAGAAGGACGAACCACATCCAACAGGAGTAACTGTGGACGCAAGAGGAAGCTGTCTGAAAGGGATGTCCGGGTGCTAACCCGGATTGTATCCAAAAAACATAAAACCACAGCTGCCCAACTCACTGCAGAATTAAATGTGGACCTCAACTCTCCTGTTTCCACCAAAACTGTCCGTCGGGAGCTCCACAGGGTCAGTGTACATGGCCGGGCTGCTATAGCCAAACCTTTGGTCCCTCGTGCCAATGCCAAACGTCGGTTTCAATGGTGCCAGCAGCGAAAATCTTGTGGACAATGTGAAACATGTATTGTTCTCTGATGAGTCCACCTTCACTGTCTTTCCCACATCCGGGAGAAGCCCCAAAGAAGCGTACCACCCAGACTGTTGCATGCCCAGAGTGAAGCATGGGGGTGGATCAGTGATGGTTTGGGCTGCAATATCATGGCATGACCTAGGCCCAATACTTGTGCTAGATGGGCGCGTCACTGCCAAGGACCACCGAACCATTCTGGAGGACCATGTGCACCCAATGGTTCAAACATTGTGTCCTGAAGGCGGTGCCGTGTATCAGGATGATAATGCACCAATACACACAGCAAGACTGGTGACAGAGTGGTTTGATGAACATGAAAGTGAAGTTGAACATCTCCCATGACCTGCACAGTCACCAGATCTAAATATTATTGAGCCACTTTGGGGTGTTTTGGAGGAGCGAGTCAGGAAACGTTTTCCTCCACCAGCATCACGTAGTGACCTGGCCACTATTCTGCAAGAAGAATGGCTCAAAATCCCTCTGGCCACTGTGCAGGACTTGTATCTGTCACTCCCAAGATGAACTGATGCTGTATTGGCCGCAAAAGGAGGCCCTACACCATACTAATGAATTATAGTGGCCTAAAACCATATATATATATATATATATATATATATATATATATATATATATATATATATATATATATATACATATACATATACAGCCTCTGGAAAAAAATAAGAGACCACTGCCCAATCTCCAGCCAGATTTTAACCCTATTGAAAACCTCTGGAATGTTTGGTGGTATAAAGAGTGGTGTAAAGCTACCCAACAGTAATGTGAAAAACTGGTGGACAGCATGGAGCCAAAACGCATGCAAATCGGGGTTATTCCACCAAATACTGATTTCTTAATGTTATTTAAGCGTTAGCGTTAACACAATTTGTTTACAAATTTTTTGCATTTTGTTTTATTTGAGTTATTAAAGCTCTGCAAATACTGCATGATCTTGGGTTATGTTGATGTGTTGTCATTTCCTTTAAATATACACTCTAAATAACAATAGTTATATTTTGAATTTAGGAGAAATATTGTCAGCAGTTCACAAAAAATGAAACAAAAAAAATGAAAATTGGGCTTTCATTTGGGTTTTGTCTTGATGGTGGTGGTCCTGACTACAAGTCATTTTTTCCTTGCCTACTTAATATTATATTCACAACCAGCTCTTACATTTTCTGCTGGAGTATAGTGTAATATTTTAATTGAATGCTATGATACAGTTATGTTGATTTCTAGCCATGGGTTAAGTACAGTTTAAACTGTACACCTCAAGTAGCACAGGTAAAGTCTGTGGATATAAAACTGTAGAGTTTTTGTCACCGCTGCACGAAAGGAATCTCACTATGTAGATTTTCCATTAAGTCAGTTGTGCTAATCAAAAAACAAAGCAAATAAAAGAAAATCTAATAGTATAGGCACTTTGTAATTGATTGATATTTATGTGTTTCAGACTAAATGCTTCATCTGTGGCATTGGGAATGACTACTTTGACACAACTCCACATGGCTTTGAGACACACACATTACAAGAGCACAACTTGGCAAACTACCTGTAAGTAGCACTTGCCTACCTCACATTTACTTTTTTCTGCAGTGTTATAACACAATGTTATAAAGTTCATAAAACGTTATAATGTTAAAATGCATTGTTTCAATCAAAAGAGTTTCCTGTTAAAGCGACTAATGGATAGCTTACCCATCTACTCGGAACAAACAAAAGAAAATCATCAGCTTGCTGTGTCCTTTCTAAATCTAAAATCTAAAACCAGATTATTGTGTTGCAACATAATCAGCTTAGTGTAACTCGGCTACAGTCAGCACTTAAATTAAACCTTGTTGTTTTTGAAATAGGCCTCTTTAGTTAACTGGTTTTGTTATGCCTTATGTTTTAGGTTTTTCCTAATGTACCTTGTCAACAAGGATGAAACAGAGCATACTGGCCAGGTGAGGTTGCCTTTTCCGTTTAGATGAATGATGAACTACAAGATAAAATAAAATTCCAGAGTGAACAGAAAGTTTCTTCATTCAAAATATACATTGAGCTTGGTTTCAGAATAGACTTGGACTTGGAATGGATCTTTCTTAGTCTGTCAGAGCAGAGGCTCTGGCTTTTTTTCTTTGTTGTTGTCATTCTCACTCTATTTTTCCTTTTGGTTTCCCTTTGGTTTCCTGCTTATGTTCATCTAGACTCGGGCCCTGCTGTTTTGCTCATTCAAACAAGTTTATTAATTTTTCTTCCTCTCTAGTACATTCAAAAGCAGTTTCCGTTTATTTTCTCCACAGGAATCGTACGTGTGGAAAATGTATCAGGAGCGATGCTGGGATTTCTTTCCAGCTGGAGACTGTTTCAGGAAACAGTATGAGGACCAGCTGGGCTAAAGCAAGTTAGATTCCAACCCACCAGCCTGTCCTCAGAGCTGTGAGCAGGATACCAGCTGCTTTTTCAGTTTATATTTGAATCACTGACATTCTCAACCCCAATAAATGGCCCTTCTCTTTCATACTATTTTGCAGGAGGAATCCCAGTGCCATGTTTTTTCTCTACACGATGATGCTACATGATGCATTTAAAGTTCTAATTGTTACCTCGGTCAACAGTGCCAATTAGCAAAGACTGTCTTGTTTTACCCAGTATTATTTTCCATATTTGTTTCTCAGCAAAAAAAATAGAAAAAGAAAAAAAACATCCCTTCTGCCACATAAACCTGAAACCTCTGCGCAAAGTTTTTTGTCCTTTAAGAACCACTGGGTTTTGTCTGGTTACGGGACATCTGAGTTTATACCCTTATATGCACAAGAATACTATTTCAGTTTTTGGAGCAAATGGAGCAGAATAAACAAATGCCAAATGGGAGTGATGAAGTATTTACAGAAGATATGCATTTTGAAGCCGTGCTCAGATTTCATTAAACTGCTTGCTTATTTGAGCTATGGGATGAGCCCAGGGCAGGTATGTATAAAACCTCTCAGAGTCAAATTTTGACTCTTAAGTTCCAAGAAATCAGGAAATTTAATAACTCTACACTTAAGCCTAAGAATAAACGCAATGTACAAAAAGTTTTATATATTATTTATAGGCAAGAGTTTCTTTTCAGGTGGTAACTGAAATAGGATGTCGGCGGTATTGCAAATTAGAACGTCATGAATTAATTAGAAAGTCATTAATCAAAATCTCCAACATTATAGGAAACGATGCAATAATGGTGGATTGAGGCACAGTCATTAAAATCATGTGTTCTGTACATTTAATCTCAAAAGTAAGATGGCATGTGGATTGTAAATATGAATAAACGACACATTTTTGTTATGAAGTGCTTCCATTCTTAGCTCACCGTTTACTTACATGCTGATGTCATACTATACAGTCAAAATGCCTTTAGCTGTTATACTTTCAGGTTTGCTGTATCTTGGACTGTCTCTATCCATAATGGTTCTACTAGAATGACCAATCACAGATTGCACACAGATTTCAGTCCACCTATCCACCTGTGCTTGAACCGTGCAAAACCAATACCAATATACATCTTAATACAGTCAGTTGTTAAACCTGGAAATAATACTCTACTTCATTTATCCATGGCTTCTTGTAATTTTTAAATGCTGTGATCTGCATCTGACATGCCATTTACTTATCATATTATTTATGCTGCCCTTACTTTCATCTAACTCCACTATAGGGTTTGCATTTAGAGAATTAAACGTCATCAAGCTAAATCTCTAAAGCATCCTTTAGCAAATATGAAGCTGTTACTGGATGTCCTTGGTGGAATTGGCATCTGTTATTACTGATACTATAGCTTTAAAATAAATTTTTTTTTTTTTTTACATAAATATATTTGGAACAAGTCTAGTTAACTTGCAGGGTCTTTCTTTTCCTAAACATACATCACTGGTATGGAATTGTGATGTAGTTTATCACACTACTACAATCATTGTACTTCATGGTTTAGATTTCATCCTACGATTATCTACTCCTTGGTAAGAGTTGTTCATCTTTTATGACACATGTTTACACCCAGCTTAGACACCAGATTTCTTTTGAACTTAAGAACACTTCTTAGGCGTGATTCAAAACCTTTATACATGCCAGCCCTGGCCGAAAAATGGTTGGTCGTGGAATGAATTGCCTCTTATCAAGTAATGGTGAAGTGCCTTATCTTCATGACAACTGAAGCTATGCAAATTTGTTTCTTTTCTTTGTTTTATATTTTTGCCATTATACGCATACGGCAGATGCTCAGAGTATCATAGCTTTTAAATTTTATTTTGAACAGGTACAAAATAAATGTATGTCTTGCTAGAAGCAGTGTTATTGTAAAAAGAAACAGAATGCTCATGAAGCAACATAAATTTAATAGAGAATTGTGGCGAACAACCTAATAACAAAAAAAAAAGGCAGATTGCTGTTGTATGGCCATTTCTATGTAGTAGCCTTGCTGAATTGTGCATTTCTTTTAAGGACAAATAAAGACATTGATGAATAACATCTTTCATTTTGGAATGTTTTAAATATTTCATAACACTAATGTTCCTGATTTAAATCACTTACACAATTTACTGCTGAAATTGCTGATTAGAATGACTTTAGAAACAGGCCTGACAAATTAGACCGATTGTTGTTAAAATATTATATTAATAACCCATATGATTTCACTCATATTTCCAAGGAAGTAAACACTTTAAAAAAAAAACAGAAAAATGATTCATTCAGGAGTTATATTTTTTAGTAATTATCTATAATGCACACCTAGTCTGCTATAAAAATAAAAAAAAATTCTGTTAATTCAGACTCATTTATTCATTCCTTTGTTTATTGGCTTTGTTTATGAGTAGTCAGGATGAGAACAGCAAAACCTATTAATAAATGTTGAATCCTGTATGCAAGATGTCAGTATCCATCACTGTTTTCCAAAGATACATTATTCCCAATCCATTTATAGGCCATGCTCAAGGGCCCAATATTGGAAACCATACCACTGAGGCACTCCTGGATTGTCAGACTCCTTACAGAATGATGAGTAACAATCCCAGCATCCCTGTGGAGGAACATCTTACCACATTCCACTCACTAACCACAGATCGTGACCTCAGGTGAGGACAGGGTTGGGGACACCCTGAATGGGACGCCAACCCATCACAGAGGGAGGAAAATAGAGTACCTGTAAGTAACCTCTAAAGCAAACTCCACACACACTGAGAATGAAGTTGGTAATCAAACCCCAAACCTCAGAGGTGCAAGGCAAGGGCACTGACCACTAAAGCCACGGTTATCATGTTGTGACCAAAAAAAGTTGAGAACTTTTCAACTCAGCAAAGACCACACATGTTCACAAGCACAATGATGGGATTGAATTCATTTTCCACTCTGCCTTTATCCCTTAAACGCCCCGTACATCTCACAATGACAATTATTAGGAGATGAGTAAATTTATTTCCCTTGGGAAAAGCCTTTTTTTTCCAAATAATGAATGGTCTATAAGTTGTCAAAAGAAGATTGTTAACTTGTTAATATCTTAACTGCTTTGTATTTTTGGTGCTTTCTGACAAACTAGACTCAAAATATAATTGGCCTGTGAAATGGTATATATGAGTACAACATTTTCTGTATTTTGTGTATCATCTTTTAGTTAGCAAAATTATTAGTAGTGCTTATTTAGTAGTAATATTTGAGAGTAAATACTACACATGTGGTAATGAAGATGATAAAGGCCCATATACAGCTCAATGAATAAACACAGTATACTGTGTTGCATGACAAATAAAATCTTAAATCTTGAAAGGTCTATTAGACATAGAGTTTCTAGCATAAACAATGTATGTTTATTGTGTATTGAATCATGTTTGTAACTGTGGTCACTGTTTACTTGCCATCTCTAATTTACTTCATGTCAAAGACTTGTAAATTAGACTGAAAAAATGGGTCTGCTCTATGCAGGGCATCTCTCTTTTATTGTCTAGACACATAACTCTGCAAAAGATGTGACATCATCTTCCAATTACCCTTGATATTGTGTGTATGCCTGGTTTTCAAAGCCAAAAAGAAGTGTGTGCATACACTTACTGATACATGTTATAGAAAGTGCAAACAAAAAATAACTTTAGACTACTCCTTATTTCCTGTTACTTAGTGTCCTATAGTTCTGATTCCATTGCCGTCATACATTATAAATGACTGCCTTGTACATCAGGTCAGATACAACCACAACCAATGACCTAGAAATTGGAGTAATGATGTAAACTCGGAAGGATTGTGTTAATCCCTACAACTGCTGTGAACACACTGACCTCGCCTCTGCAGCCCGGGTTAAATTTAGTATTTGCCTTAGGTTTTGTTAGCTTCTTAATTTTAAATGAATTTAACTTCTTCAAGAAAGACATAAAAGGCAGACTGCTTGTGTCCAATATCAAATCTGAATGCAAGTATGTATGGCCCATAGATATCAGCTGTGAAACTGTCTATTATGTTGGCAATCACTTAAATCTACTAGAAGTCATTATTTACCAAAGTTTGGCTACTGAGTTGGTTCAATCTACTAAAGGGCAATTGTACAGCCTGTAATAGTGAGAGAATCTTCTTTTTTTTTTGATGCCTGAAAGATTCAGATGTTTACTTCATTCAGTTGTCAATTTGCAATAAGGAGATTAAAGGAATACTCTAATTCATTCTTTGGTCAATTTGCAATAAAGAGATTAAATTGCAAATTTAATTTTTAGATTGTTTTGTCCATGTCCATACTTTACTGAGGAAAATATAGAACAATACTGCAAAATTATTTGTAATAAATTATATTTAAAAATACATTTTATATTAAATCAATATTTTTTTTAAAAATTTACTATAAAAAAAAAGCTTCATGTTGTGACAGTGAGAAACCAGAAATTAAATAGTGGTGCTAACAAGACCCAGAAGAGAGTAAGAATTCTATATAAATAAAATTAATTTACATGCTTACACAGGCCCAGATAAGCAAATAACATGATTGAATGGTGTCAAAATCATTTGCTCATGTCTAAAACAAGCCAAGCAAAGATCTTTTCAGAGGCTAGCCTGTTTTCAAACAGTAATAGTGGCTTCAGTGAAAGCATGTTGATGGTGGAACCCCTACACATCAGGGGAAGGGGGAAAGGACAAATGAGCATGGATTCTCATTCTGTTTGCATTTCATACCTAAGGCCGCAACATGCCAAAACTAGTAACCCAGGGTTCACATGCCCATTTTTTGGCGCAAAGGCTGATGAACAACACCCATATGGTTTGATCAACTATGCTCACATTGCAACACTTTAGCGGAGTGCAGTAGTGGGGTGTTTTCAGGACCTCTCTAGGGTGACCAGCATAATGATGTTTCCCCATTTCTTGGTAAGGTATAACACTGCAGAAGACGGATCAACAAACCAGTAAACCGACTTCCTAGGATGAGGTTGATAATGAGCCTTTCATCTGTTCCACCCAGACTGCAAAACCTGTAGCAGCCAAGCTGAGGGGCCACCACAACCCAGTGACACTTGCTACTAGTCTTCCAAGAATGCCTGGTAGAACCCACTTGGCCATGGAATAATTCGTTTTCTACCGTCACTGGAATCCATTTCCTTCCGCCAACTAAGACAGTCTGAATACCTGTAGCTGCATTTACTCACCAAATATAACCCCATCATTAATTATGTTAAGCTCTCAGGGAATACTGTCACACAGTCACTAACTTTAAGAAATTTGAAACAATCCACAATCGGAAGTCATGGAAGAACAGGCAGATCCCTCTGTTATTGAAAGCATGAGTTGCGCTTTCAGGTATAAAGACCAGAAGACTTCAGCTTATCAAGAGCAAACCTGAGAAAGGGGAATCATCTCACTGCTGCTGGGGATAGATCTGCATGGACAGCCTGTGACCCAGGGGACTGCTGTGCATAGAACTACTTGGAGACTATCTGAACTGCCATTGCATCAGTCAGCTTTCGGCAGGAAGGAAGTCTATAATGAACTCAGGAACTACACTGACCTATTTGTTCCTCAAGAGCTCTTGGTTGCTGTTGTAGAAAGGATTATCAACATTTACATTATTTACTGTCCAGTGTCACCCAAATGAGGATGGGTTCCCTTCTGAGTCTGGTTCCTCTCAAGGTTTCTTCCTCTTATCATCTCAGGGAGTTTTCACTTGCCACTGTCACCTCAGGCTTGCTCATTTTGGATAAATGTTATGGATGCATAGTAATTTAACTTTAAACTTTATAAGTTTTATGTTTTTATACTTCTGTAAAGCTGTTTTGAGAAAATGCCCATTGTCAAAAGTGCTATAAAAATAAATTGAATTGAATCATGAAAACCAAATTCAAGTATAAAATGTATATACAGGAATTGAACTTCTATAACACTGAAAATCAATACATGTGGCATGGCATCCAAACATCCAAACACTCACTGAATACAGAAAGCAGGACAAGCTTGTACAACATTTTCTCCTCAATCAGAATTCCCTCCCTACCTGAAGAACTAAACACCTTCTATGCTCTGACCAGGGACATACTGTACAGAATTTTTCATCAAATCTGAGCTTCTTCTGAACAGATCTGTACAATCTTGCACAAAACAGTTTTCTGAGTTCTTAATGGGCAATTTCATGTTGTACCTAGCCCAAGCAGTAGTCAGCAACCAATGTGCCAGTCCAAAAAATACCTCTGCCATGACCCTTATTAACTTCCATTCTGGTGCCCTCATGCCCAAATTTGGCAAGTGATTTGAAAGGCTGATAATTTGTTATCTGAAATCCTGCCTACCCTCAACACTGGATCAATGCCAGTTTATCTACCACCCAAACAGGTCAACAGAGGATGTCATCACCAAAGCACTTCACTCTGTCGTGACCCAACAGAATAATAGCAACTCCTACATTAGAATGTAATTCCTTGATTCTTCTGTAATTGCACCCTGGATCGTGATCTATTGGGTCTGATCTATTAGGTCACATTGTCTCCTCATTTAAAATTAATGCCTGGTATTCCAGATGGCTGTGAGCTGAGCCCCATGACTGTGTATCTGTTCATGGTTTAATCAAGTCCATCAAATCCATAATTAAGTTCAGAAAACTTATCACAGTGGTAGAATTACTGATCAGACAGCCTCCAGAAAAGGGGCCCAACACCTGGTGATGTGGTCTAAGTATAATGTATGACCAGCTTTTAGTTCTTGGCTGTTTACATCTGAGTGGACCTCTGGGCCCACAATACCTCCTAGAAGGTGTATCAATGTCTTCACTTTTTAAGAAGACTAAGGAATCCAGTATCCAACCAGAAAGCTATCCATCGGGTTGTGAAAACTGCTCAACACATCTCTGGTGCCTAGCTTAGCATGCCTAGCATGCTGAACTCCTCACAACACCACAAAACCCTGTTCCTCCAACATTTCTACCTGATAGCTGTTTGCATTCAGATCAACTTGCACAGTTGCACAGATTACACTTGCTTCTCTTCTGCACACCTGCACTCTGCACATGAACCAACTGGCTGGGATGTCATAGCTTTGACCCTTGATCAAGGCCCTTAACCCTCATTTAAAAAAAAAGAGAATGTAAGTTGCTCTGGATAAGGGTGTCTGCCAAATGCTGTAAATGTTTATTTAGTTTACCGAGTCTTCCACATTCTTCCTATTGCACTTCACATTTAGTTGAATTGTTGTGACTTTGCTTTCCACTAATGTCACTGGATCCATATTCACTACTTCCATTCTCTAGCTCTAAGATATTGTTTTTATTTTGTTATTTCTTTTTTGGGTAAAGGAGCAGATCTGGAAGGTTCACAGGTATAGAGTGTTTTTTATGAAATGGGATGTTTGGATGCCGTTGCTGTTGTCTCTGCTTATTCCCACTAAGGGCAATAGCCACACATGGGTTTGTATACCCACTCCATGCACCCTCCTGGACTTTCAGGGAACAGATTTTTTAGACTTGGTGAACTCTACCCTTAAAGTCAGTTTACAAACACAGTCTAATCAGTTTAATGACTGTATATGGCCAAATAAATGTGAAGGCCAGACCATCACACCTGCAAACCATTGGAAGCACACAATTGTGTTTGTATATAGCAACATTAATGTCTTTGTATATGGCAGCATTATCGACCCTTTTGATGTAACTAAGGGATTGAGCCCAAACCTGTTCCAGCATGACAAAGACACGGCTTGCCAAATTTCTCATGGCCTGCACATATCCCTGATCTCAAACCCACAGAACACCTTTGGGATGACTTGGAACACCAACTGCATGCCAGGCCTTTTTGTTCAACATAAGTGTCCAATCTCACTAATGCTCTTGTGGCTGAATGCTCAAATGCCAACTCCAAAATCTACTATAAAGCATACATTCCCAGAAGAACGGAGGCTGTTATAACAGCAAATGAGGGACTAACTCTTGAATGGGATTTTCAAGAAGAATATTGGTGCAATTTTCTAGTGTTCATTTATTTGGCCATATAGTGTATATTTGGCATTTGTCTTCAAGGAGATCTTGTTTACAATTCATAATATCCCATACTGAGATTCTGAAATGAAAGAGAACAGTATATCACTGGATTACTCCCTAACACTGAATGAGGCAGGGATTTGCTTATCGAGATTGACTAGATGGCATGCTTCTAAGATTATAATGTAACAGGAAATCCCTCATTGAACATTCTGTTTCTGTCAAAACTTCCCTCCCTTACCTCTTTACCTCTCTCTGGCCCAGTGAATTGCCTTCAGTTAAACAATGAACATTTTGCAAAACAATATTTACATTTATATACGTATTTATATACAATTATAACACCATAGAAATATTTTGGGTATTCTCTTTTCTACATTAATGAAAACTACCCAATTAAACATTGCATCCACAAAGGCATCAATACTGTGGGTGAGCCCTCTATGCCTTCCTGTCCCATTCTTTGGTTGTTTTATCTTCTTATATCTTGCATAAGTTATTTGCAGCAAGTTTCTGTCTGTAAGTGGTGTGGCCATGAAGAGAGCTTATGCTTAGCAGAAAGCAATGAGTGAGCTGGATAGCTGCAATGTTATTTGTTTTGAAAGGAATTTGATGTTACTGATTAGCATATGAAGTGCATGAGCACAAATTAAAAAGCACAGTCTATTTGGTGCATGGACAAGATTGTTACACTGGTGCTTAATCCAGGCTGCCAAAATAGTCTGGTCCTTGGCTCATTCTGCATCATAAGGAACATCAGGTTCAGCTCAAACTGCAACAAGAGATATTCACCCATATCATGGATGAGCAGGCCTTGTATTGAACCATCAAAAACAGACTCTGGACTTCTTCCTCCTCTCCCACCAATAGTTTCTTTCTCCTTAGCCAGTGTGACAGCTCAGGCTGATGTCAAGGATTAACTAGACATATAACTAGACATGTTTGAAGGCACCATCTTGGCATGGTGGGGTCTCTCCTTCCAGGTTTTTAAAGCAGAAGGCCCAGCTGGCAACCCACAGTCTGCTCAGTGAAAGCCAGCTGGAGTTTCTATTGCATTTCATGGTTTACACCCTCACTTGCTTCCCTAATTTTGGATATGTATTATCCTTGACTTTTGCTGTCTACTTTAGAATACTCCTGATAAACATGATAATGAACTCTCCTTCTGCATCTCACGTATGCACATTATCAGAAAACCTCCCAGCTAGATGACACAGCAAATCAACTGGTCTCCATGCTCCACCTTCTGCTGAGCTTGAAGATGTTGTCATACCACATCCTGCTGACCATGAGGATGACTTATGTTCTGACCTTATGTTGACCTTATGTTCTGCTAACTTTGAGGATCATGTCATTGCCCTGCCTCCTGTTGACTTCAGGGATAACACCATAGTCCTGCTTCCTGCTTAGTTCTAGGATTACATTGTAGTCCCACATTAACACTCTCCTAGGGACATTGCTCAGTCTTTCTGCTATGCTAAGGACATTGCAATGCCTCCTTCCTTTGCTTAGAACATTGCACTGGTCCACTGATGAGGACATTTAATTCAAGGAAGCACCCACCCTGGGCAGATTGCAAACATTTTGCCTAGGGGTCCAAAACCCCCATGGCCCTCTAAGAGCCCCACCTTACAGGGGGGTTCTGTCATTAAAATGACTTCTTATTAACAGGGTTCTTAACTGAATGTATTCTTAGACACTGACCTATTTGTACTAGCATTAGTATATGTTCTGAACAAAGATTACAAGGCATGGTAAGCTGCCCTGCTTAAGGAGGTCTGACAAATGCTGTACATGTAAATGCACACCTCCTTTAATGCCTAATGCTTTTGTGTGCATGAATCAGTGCCTTAATGAGGGCTAGAAACGAATGTAGGCCAACCTCCTGCAGCAGTGTATGACTCGTGCAACCACACAAACATGCATACACACACACCTAAAATATCAGCAGCTGGAAGCGACCTGACTTCTAATCTGCACTCTATATAATGAACTTAACAATGTATAGCTCCATAGCAGGTGGTTCATAGCAGCATTTTTTAAGCAGGCATGTTTGATAAGCAGAAAAAGATCTCTGACTCTTGTCATTTCAAAGCCGTAATTTAAACAAGTTGAGACAATTCACACCTTTGTTGCATTTGCCTCCACTGATATTGAAGAATCAAAATCTAACACTGAATCATCTAGGCTGAGTATGTCACACCAGAATGCTCTGATCTGTACCCAATATAAAATCTGCAGAGACAGACTAGGTATAAGCCTCATACTCTGTTTTCTATCTCTCTGATGGCATGCATAGTATTGCAAATAAAGCAGTGTTACTGATCTTTACTGAAAAGATAGATAGATAGATAGATAGATAGATAGATAGATAGATAGATAGATAGATAGATAGATAGATAGATAGATAGATAGATAGATAGATAGATTTCTGTTCAGTCAAAGAGAGTGGTGAGCCTTTGGTCAGACTCATTTGCTGCTTACTACAGTGTTAAGAATAACTGTTGTTGTGTTATTGCTTTTGATTAGTGAGGATTTGCTTGAGGGTAAGCACTCAGTGACCATATTTATGGTTTCCTCTTCAGTGTCTTGCAAGTATCCAAAGTCAAACAAAATATAATTGTTTTATAAAGAATCAAGGTGAAGATAGAAATAAAGCAAAAAAAAAAAAGTGACAATATAGTAATATGGCTAGATATTTCTATTAGGTGTAAATGATTATGTGAATTTGTGTTTGCATTGTGTCCTGCAAGTGGACTAGCATCTCATTCCATTCACGTGGAATTAATATTAATATCTATATTAAGAAACATTATTCCATATGCCTCCATACATCAAATTCAAATTTTATTGGTCACATACGAAATCATACACAGTACGACATGTAGTGAAATGCGCTTTACGACTGTCTTACACAATTACACAATTACGACTGTCTTACAAAATTTACAGTGTGGACAGTGTGGAAAGTCAAGTGTCATATATATACATATGACATATATACATACATATATTTTCATATTTATATTTACTGCTATTGATACTACATATATATATATATATATATATATATATATATATATATATATATATATATATATATGTGTGTGTGTGTGTGTGTATATAGATATATATGTACACTGAAAAAAATGATTCATTGAATTTACTCAATTTGTTTAAGTTAAGTGGTTGCAATCAATTTATTTTAGCTACATTTAAATAAATAAATTCAGTTCAAAGTCAGTGAACTTAATTTATTTATTTAAATGTAGCTAAAATAAATTGATTGCAACCACTTAACTTAAAAAAAATTGAGTAAATTCAATGAATCATTTTTTTCAGTGTACATAATATATATATATATATATATATATATATATATATATATATATATATATATATATATATATATATATATATATGTATATATATATGTATATATGTAGTATCAATAGCAGTAAATATAAATATGAAAATATATGTATGTATATATGTATACAAATATAAAACTGCTTTATAAAAACTAAATATAAAAAACAAATATAAAACAAAAATATAATACACTAATATAATACAGTACAATGGTTAATTTTGAAATGGTGTCGCAAAAGAATACAGTATGTACAGTGTGCATATGTAGATAAATATATAAATATATATGTAGATGTCTATAGGCAAGTATAAATGTCCAGTTTAACAGGGAGTAAAGTGACGGTGCAGTGTGCACACAAGATGTACAGGAAAGATGTACAGTGAGAGTGTTATTGTGTGTACAGAATAGTGCAGAGTACAAAGTAGTGCAATTATTGCATGTGCAACAATCAGCTGAGATGTACATCACACCTGAATCCACAGTCACCCAAAATGTACTTTATTTAGCTGAGCTGTAGGGGAAATTCTAAGAAGCTCCAAATACAGAGAGAATATAGTTCATCAGAGGACAGAGGACTGGTCATATTGTGTGTGTGTGTGTGTGTGCATGCGTGTCTAGCTCATCTCTAGCTCATGCTCCAATTATTTAGCAAAAGCAAATCAGAGAACATGTATCATGTGTCTGTCAGCACCTGTCACCACTGAAACCCTGAACTACACATCCCAGAATCCTCATCAATCCAGTGAAATACAAACCAAACATCTGACTGCACACACCCTTTCCCAGCACAGAAAGAATAACTACAAATAAGGCATTATTTTACATTATGCTAAGGGAAAACCACTCAACCACATGAATGGATTTTTTGCCAGTAATTGACTAGATGGTGGACTGATGGGGTGGGGTGTGAGGAAGCAGAGTTTAAGTTTGCAGAGACATTGATAAACAGCAAAGTAAAAGCACTCGACCGAGCTAGCAGCCCTTAGTGACAGGCCGACAAGCTGGCTAGTCAGCTAGAAGGCAGGGGACACAGAATCACTAATAAAAAAAGACAGATTAACTAATAAACAGTGTTGTATGGTCAAGCCAGGCAATCGCGCTAACAACTCTTATTCACATGTCCACTTTCAACTAAATGGCAGGGAATGAAGACCAGCTAAATTACAAACATAAGGAGATGCACTAGCAAATATGTGATATCATGAGGAAAACTAATTGATCCACAGTAACAGCAACAGACAATGGCCAGTTAGACAACAGGGGCTGTGGAACATTCTGAATGGTTGACAGCGGAGATCTCAAATCACAGGGAGAATGAGGAACATACATAATGTTACATATTATTACCAATAAAATAATGAATATAAATATAAAGATTATTACAACTATACAGTAGATTGTATTATGGAAAAATCATTTAAAAACAACAAGTATGAATGCCACAAGGTTTACACATAGACTTAACTATATTTTAGTTGTTTATTTGCATAATTGTTACTAATATTCTTCTGTGCTGACAGGAATGACTTGGATTTATAAAAGAGAGAAGCATGATTTTTGTTGAAGCATAGCAACCACTTGCATACTGCTAATGTACCAATCTATGTACATACTTGTTCTTCCTGCACAGTGATATGTACAGTACATTTTCATTTTAATGTTGTCTTTTTGTGACATGAGTATGCTTTTTAGTGGATACAGGTCTAGATTAAACTCTTTATGCCTTTAATCCCAGTGACACTGCCTGGAGGCTGTATAAATAAAATATCCTACCAGCATAGTGACTCACAACAGAATCAAATACAAATACAATAATTTCTCTCTCTCTCTCTCTCTCTCTCTCTCTCTCTCACACACACACACACACACACCTGTCATCCAAGTGCTCTTTTCCTTCAGAACCCCCCCCCCCCCCAACACTTATGCAGACGTTCTACAACATCTCTCTCACTTTTCCTCTCCGCTCTCGCTCTGTCTTTCTCTTTCTGCTCTCATTCCACGCTTGCATGCTCACTGTCCCGAAACATGATAAGGCATAAAGCCCTGTGGGAATTTCTCCCAGCCTGTGAGTGTCAGCTACATCTGTGACTTCCAAAGAGGACATCAACATCAGCAGCAGTAGCCTCTCCTGTCTAGACATCCACTAACTATCCATATTGCTCTAATCGTCATGTTCTATCTTCGGGCAGATCAATCCAATTTTATATCAACCCATGAAGAAGCTTTAGCCATCTGTTAAAGTTATGCCTTCTCTCTTTGTGATATTTACGCTGAACAAAACTTAAACTTAGAGAATGGAACTAGGGGTTTCTTCTTGCCTTGGATCTGAAGAGTTTCTACATCCGCAAAATGTTTTCATTCTACTACACTGTAGGTCTGATTGAGAGACTGGACGAATTCTGAAGAGTTATATATGTAAGTATACAGATACGCAAACAGAGTTGTTTGTTTTTCATCTGCTGCTTGATATGTACACAATGTGTATGTGAAAACCGGTGAGTACTGTAAAAAGGTTTTATTCTGCATTTAAACTGTTCTGTTTCTAGAAAACACCAGCATTGCAATGTTTACGACCTTATTTTTGATCTAAGTAATATTGAATTGTAAATGTCATACAAAAATCTGTGTGTGGGCATGTATATTTATTATAGATTAAAATTAAGAAAGGAAGAGTGAGAGAGAGACAGATAGAGAGAGAGACACAAGGTTAAAATGCATAGCTTTCATGTTTCTGTTAGAAATCCAGGACACTGCTTTGTTAACTCTTTATAAACTCTTATCCCAGAAACATAAAAATGGAACTTTTTTTTATTGGGGGAAAAGAAAATAACTGTATTAATAACTGTATTAATTTTATATTTAAAAAAAAGGAAAGAGATTTGTTATCAAAACATTTTAGATTCTGCACTTTAATTTTTAAGATTCTGCACTGTTTCTAGGTCTCTATTTAAAGTAAGCAAAAGTGTACTATTATTTTACATGCTTTGCACTTCTGCTGAAACATGTTCAAATGGCACTCTGATGGATTTTATCTAATATGGATCATAATGTTTTGCACAAATGTGTTGAGTCCATGCCTCCTTAAGTGCTGACATTAAAACAAAAAAAGGGACATACAAAATACCAAGAAACTAAATTAATTTAATATTTTAAGACTAGAATTAAGACTATAACAGAATGCAAAATAGCATGCAGAATGCAAAATGCATCTTTAGTAGTGGGCTCAGACTTTTGGCTCTAGGAACTATAGATGTTAGGAATTATACTATACACTCCCTGATGTTTGATGTGAACATTAACTAAAGCTCTTATGTATTTATGATGATATGTATTTGCATGAACTTACATATTGTGCTGCTGCCACATGATTGGCTCATTGGATAATTGCATAAATGAGCAGATGTACATGTGTTCCTATGACAGTGGATGGTGACCATAGATCAATATTAGGAAATCAGAATATTCCAGTAAAGCCTGTGCTGATGGCAAATCCCTAGTCCACAGATTTTTTTGTTTATTTGTTTATATTTTCATGATTGTCTGCTTAATAATTATTTTAAAATACACTACGCTACACTACACTACACTTCACTTCACAATTAGAAAATTGTCTAGTTAAATGCTGTGTTTGTTTATATTTAAAGAATAGTAAGCTACTTTCTAGTGTTTATCTTATTGGCATTTATGTTTATAGCTTATTGGCAATTATCCTACTTCTATTGTCTTACATTAACATTTTACAGTTGTGTAAACCATTACCCTCATTGATGCATATCAGTACTTAATCATTAAAGGAATCAAAGGCCAGTTATCACCAGAATGAGGCATTTCAGACAAATGCAGCAGATAGTCATCCATTTTAACCAGCATTTCAATCAACTCCCAATGAGCAAGGCAAGCCCATGCAGGCAGAGCAAGAAGGAAATGCTGGCTACATTTTCTATGTAAATTTATTGCATCATCTGGTACATCAAAGGCAGCAGAAACATATCATAACACAATGTAATCCAGATTTATTTAATATATATTGTTCTAAAAATATTAAATAAGCACATATGTGATGAAAAAAACTGTTTGTTTTTTTTATTAAATGCATTAGGAGGTACCCAATTCAATACTCTATACAATAATCTCAAACTAACAAATGGGGGAAAAATCATCTCTAAAGCATTTACACCAGAAAAAGTTTTGCGTACTTTTTGGAGCCAGTTTTTTTTTTTTCAGATTTTGCTGTCAATATGGACATAAATAAAACCTGCAAAACAGAGACAATTAAACAATTGACAATTTACCTATAGTATTAAGTATATACTATATTTATTACTGGATATCCTGTGACCATTTTAAAAATTGTGAAAATAAGCTGTGTATTATTTAGGGTTTATGGTATGTTTGTCATACTTGTTTGTGAATATTGTAAACCACAAACAAATTTGTGCTATTAGTTAGTTATGTACTATGTGCTGATTCAATCTTTTTTCAACCTTATATGGGGCATCATTATTCAATTCAATTCAAATTTATTTGTATAATGCTTTTAACAATGGACATGGTTGCAGAGCAGCTTTAAGGGAATATAAAAAATCAGGATATAAATTATAAAGAAATATAATGAATAGACCAGTATGAAGGCATAAGTACACTACACTACACTACACTAATTTGGATACAAAAGGAAAACAAAAAAAATAATAATAGTACACCACTAATCCTGAAAATGACAGTTGCCTGATGGTTTCAAAAATGCTATTAAGAAACAGGAATCTTCAGGGATGTTAATGGATCTCAGCGTAGCATTAGCTCTTTTTTTCTGAAAGCCCATTGTGCATTGGCAGTAACCTCAACTCAGTCTTTTGTTGTCTTATAATTACTTTAATTGAGGAAATCTAGTAGGGAGATAATATCCTGGTTTCACAAATGTAAGGACAATTTCAGCTTCAGTGTGACATTGCCTCCCTTCTATTAGCCCTTCTGTTTCTCTGGAGCATAGTGACCTGAATAAGGTCTTTAGTCCCTCACCTACCCCGAGATTGTACCAAAGTTCTCACTTGAACAAGACTACTGTCTTTCTTTCAAGGAAACAGCTGGGGTTCATTAGACCAGCCATATTTTCGGCATTAGCAAGATTCTTTTTCTAGTCCTTACACTGAATACTGTGGTTGTCAAGAAACTGGCAGTGAAATGTCATAACCCTTTGCTTCTGGTTCTGCCTCACTAGAAGTGCATACAACATTAGTCATGTATCTGTTGAAGCAGGATGGCTTAGCAAATGCCCGTGTCATGTTCCAGTTCTTTCTCACTGAGGTCTTCTGTGATATGCTCCTCATGTATATCACAGTTTATATAGATAATCCAGTTGTTTACTCATCCAGCTTGAAGAAGAATGAAAGCCATATGTGAGCCATGTTGATAAAACTGCAATTATAGAGAAATGCATCAGTAGTGCTATGAATGACTCTGGGGTTCATTCAAACTGCCACACCGTACACTGCATTTCTCTCCTGTTTTCCTCGCCAAAACTACAATAACCCAGGTATGCTACCTTATCCTCCGCTCAGCTCACATCACTATGTACCAACCAGCAGCAGTCTTCTGTTGTCATTGGGGACCTTGTCTCTGACCAAAGTATGCATTTTACCTCATAGGTGTAGAAGGTATTTATAGAGCATCTGGGCGTGAATGTCAGTTTAACCTCTGACCTCCACTGTAAATCCTGCAGAAGCGGGCCATTACTGTGGCTCGGGGGGCCTATTGTATTCCCCTTGAAATGAATATATCTAGAACTCCCGTGTACAGTACTCCTTCTGGCTAAAGATCACTAGTTCATTAAGAACCCTATACTTCTATATATTTTGCCTTTGTCCCTATCTATTCTAATTTGTTCTAATCATATGTTCATACATGATGCACAGTTTTCTGTAGTGTTGTCCAAGTTAATCCAAATGCCCAAGCTTATGGGTCTGAGGTACTGCTCCACTTCTGATGGGCTCTGTATTAGTGAATCAAACACAATCATACCATCTCTATCTACAAGCCTTTAAACCAACACAGGGGAGTGAATTGCATGGTCATCTGTTTTTCAAGTGCTTGTTTCAGTGATTTCCAGAACAGCTTTCCAGACATGCTGTCTCTTATCATTCAAAAGTAATTGGTCAAATGTTTCCATAGAAACAAAAAGCCACTGTGACTTATGGGCTGTTTTCTTGGCCTTTGAACACACTGATTCATGTGTGCTCTATCTAATGAAATGAAAACAAGAGACTGGTACAGTACTGAAAATTAGCACGTTAGATTCTGTAAGGTGTATTTCAGTGGATCTATCCATTCATCTTTCAGACAATTGAAAAACTAAAGGAAAAAAATTATGCTTCTGTTGTGCTGTGGGAACAGTTTACTGCCATGGTTTGGTTTCCACTTGTGTCCTTAGAGGGAATATAACTGTAAATTCACCACAGTTATTCTGACTGAGCAGCTTTATTCTATGATAAAACATTTATACCCTAATGATAGTGGTTTCCTCCTTCTTCTTCTTCTTCTTCTTCTTCTTCTTTCCCCTTCAGGCGTCGCCACAGCGAATCATCTCTCTCCACCTATCCCTATCTTCTGCATCCTCAACACTTGCACCCACTAGCTTTATATCCTCATTTATTACATCCAGTGATAGTGGTTTCCTCCAAGATGACAATATCCCAATGCATGTGGGATCACTGGATCAGTGAATGGTTTGTTGACTGCAAAAATATTGTGAGTCTGTGGCTTTTACAGTGCAGGAACAGAGACATGCAGCATCCATGCCAAGGTGTACACAAACTGTTTTGGTGGCTTAAGGAGGCCTACTTATTGTCTTGTATTAGATATAGCCCAGCTCTGATAATTGCAAGTGAATTGTTAATATAGGGAAAATACAGGGTTTGCAAAATACTGCACTTGTATGACTACTGAAATTTATTTAGAACATAATGAAATAGGATTTCCAGAAAGGGTAAAAGTCTCCCTCTGCTGGTTGAAAACACAGTACACACACACACACACACTTACTTTCCAATATGCCTGAGCCAGATGTCCTCAGGAAAATTCTGTTATGCTTTCTATGTAATATGACTAAGTACGCTGTTTCAAAGCAACAATGTGTTTCTCAAATCAAGAAACTTTTATTTAGACTATGGTTAACAAGAACAGGCAGCTAATATTATTATATCAGATTTACTCTAGTGTTAAAAGAAATATAGAAAATGTAGAAATATCAAAAAAGTTCACTGGACAAGCTACTATATTTTGACATATTCACAGTGTTGCTGCAGGTCTAAAATGGGATGGATCCTTTGAGTTACCTTTCATTAGAATGCCTTTATGATTTTCTGAAATAATGTTGAAGAATGATTATTTACATTTATGGCATATTGCAGATGCCATATCCAGAACAAATGACATAGATAAGCCATACAATTAAAACCACTGTCAGGTGACATGAATACAATGATAATCTCATTACAGTAGCACTTGTAATGTAAGGATATGAGAATCTTTGACAAGGGCCAGATTGTGATTTCTAGATGACTGGGTCAGAGCATCTTCAAAACAACAGGTTTTGTGTGGTGTTTCTGGTGCGCATAGGCTAGAACCTACTTAAAATTGTACAAGGAAGGACAACCGGAGAACCACTGACAGAGTTATGGGCATCCAAGGCTCACTGATGTGCATGGGGAGCAAAGGCTAGCCTGCCAGGTACGATCCCACAGAAGAGTTACTGTAGTATCACAGCATTATAAATTGCATCATAGCTTACTGTGTATGGTGCTGTGTTACCACAGACCAGCCAGAGTGCCTATGCTGACCCTTGCCTACCATTGAGTGCCTATGCTGACAACTGCCTACTGCCAAAAGTGACTACAATGGGCTTGTGAGCATCAGACCATGGAACAATGAAAAATAGTGGTCTGATTAATAACATTTTCTTTTACATCATGTCGATGGCTGGGTGTGTGTGGCTCATTTGCTCTGGCAACGGTATTCCCTAATGGAAGTGGCCTCTTTCGGCAAAAATCTAAAAATAGTTCAGGAATGGTTTGAGGAATATAACAAAGTAGTCGAGGTGTTGACTTGACATCAAAATTCACCAGATCTCACTACCAATCAAACATCTGTGGGATGTTCTGCACAAACAAGACTGATACATGGAGGTCCCACCTCGCAACTCACAAGAATTTAAAGGATCTGTTGCTAATATCTTGATGCCAGAAACCACAGCATACCTTCAGAGGTTTCTGGAGTCTATGCATTGACATTCAGAGCTGTTTTGGCTTCACAAAGAGGACCTACTCAGTATTTGGTAGGTGGTTTTAATGTTAAGGCTCAAGGGTTAAATTTTTTTGCATTCATTATGTACACTGTCTGTTCAATGTGAATAATGTATTCATATTTGTTTAAACCCCTTAGAATGCTTGATGCTTGTGAGGAATTTATAATACCATAATTACTTATATATACTCACCATCCACTTTAGTAGAAACTCCTGTAACCCTGCTTATTTATGCAGGTACTCATATCCTTGTGGGAATATTTTTTTATTTATTTCAAGAATTTCTCTTTACCATGACTTTAGTGGTTGGATGTTTATAGGAATGTTTACATGGATGAAGTTCTACAGGTTGACACCATTGCTATGTAATGTTAACCTGATATACATTTGGTCTAGAATACTGTCCTGAAGCTCTCACCCTGCAAAATATTTCTGCTTAACAAAAAACAAATAATTGATTTTGATTTCTATTGTTTTCCTCTAGAAAACCAAACACTAGATGAGCTGCTTCTAGCAGCATATTGACAAAAGAACCATGGACAGAAGTCAAATGGGCAACTCCACTGTCAGTTACAACACTTCAGATGTCCAACTTGTCACACATAGCCTATGGGAGATCATCACTATTGCTACGGTCTCAGCTATAGTAAGCCTGATCACAATAACTGGAAATATTCTAGTGATGCTCTCCTTCAAGGTAAATAGTCAACTAAAAACAGTTAATAACTACTATCTACTAAGCCTGGCTTTTGCTGACCTTATCATTGGTATGTTTTCCATGAATTTATACACTTCCTATATACTCATGGGCTATTGGTCACTAGGTAGCCTTGCATGTGACCTCTGGTTGGCTATGGACTATGTGGTCAGTAATGCCTCAGTTATGAACTTGCTAGTAATTAGCTTTGATCGTTACTTCTCCATTACAAGACCTCTGACCTACAGAGCTAAGCGAACGCCAAAGCGTGCAGGGATCATGATTGGACTGGCTTGGCTTGTGTCCCTCATCCTTTGGGCACCACCAATTTTGTGCTGGCAGTATTTTGTAGGCAAAAGAACAGTACCTGAGAGACAATGTCAAATCCAATTCTTCTCAGAGCCTGTGATAACTTTTGGGACAGCAATTGCTGCATTTTATATTCCAGTTTCTGTCATGACCATCTTGTACTGTCGGATTTACAAAGAGACAGAAAAGCGCACTAAAGACCTGGCGGAACTCCAGGAAGTCAGCCATTCTACAGACCATGAAATTAAAAATGAGTCACAGATGTCTATAATTAAGTCCTGCTTCAGCACCACCACCAGAAGGCAGAACCAGGTATCCTGGACATCCTCCAGCCATAACACTAAATCTGCCAACACCTTCAATGATGAGTGGTGTAAAGCTGATCACCTTACCACTTGTAACAGCTATACATCTTCAGAAGAAGAGGAATGTGCTCCTGGAGTCCTGGTGGTCTACAGGAATCATGCTTGCAGAGAGAACAATTCAGTCCTGTCCAATAATGGAGAGGAAGAGAATTTCTTCCTGTCGGCAGGTAAAAACAACTCCCATGAGTGCAAGACGTTTGTTTCCTATAGTTTCAAACCATCTGTAAAGGACAACAACTCTACACATGCCAAAAATGAGAATCCCAAAGAAACAAGCTCCATGCAATCTTTGGCTGAGTCCATAAGCATACAGTCAACAGCACTGTCTTCTAAACCTAACAACCCAATGCTGAAGAGCCAGATAACCAAACGCAAGAGGATGGTCCTGATCAAAGAAAGAAAGGCAGCACAGACTCTTAGTGCTATTCTGCTGGCCTTCATCCTCACATGGACACCTTACAATATCATGGTGCTTATCTCTACCTTCTGTTCAGATTGCATACCTCTGTCTCTATGGCACCTGGGCTACTGGCTATGCTATGTCAATAGCACAGTCAACCCAATGTGCTATGCTCTCTGCAACAAAACCTTTCAGAAGACCTTCCGGATGCTTCTCCTATGCCAGTGGAAGAGGAGGCTGGAAGATTAACTTTATTAGCAATACCCTGTGATATGCTGTATGTTCTCATGACCAAATCTGAACAAAATAATAAGAAGAATCTAGAAGATTGTACAGATGAGATTACTACATTTTATCAGAATAAGGTTATATGTAATATGAGTCCATATGATCTTCCAGTGTTGTTTTTATTGACATATTTTCTTCAGTATATCTAAAATGACTAATTTATTGATTGTTTTACATAAGATAAATATGTGATATTAGCAAATCTTGGATCTGATGCAATGGTCACTGATTTATAAAAGATATTCCTATATTTATGCTTAGTATAGTCTTAGAGACTATTACTGTATTGGAAATCACTCTTTAAAATACAAATATAAAAAAAATGCTTGATCAAAATTGTATTGTACATGCCCATGAAATGCCCTTTTCCTTAATAAAAGAAGAAACAAATAAGAGCCATAAGCTCAAACAATGTTTTAGGACAAACAATGAAACTGGCAAAAAAAAAAAAAAAAACCTACAGCAAACAGGAAGTATGTTCTTAAGTCTTCTTTCTATATTTTCATTTAAGGAGTCAATGATATGATATTTGTGTCTTGTTTATAATTCCATCTTTTTTAAAATTAAACTATTAGTAGATCCATAAACTGTAACCCTTTTTGCTGCTTTGTGGATAAGATTGAAAAACCTCTTATTTGTGTTATCACGATATTTGGGTTTATAAATTTGACAGTGATATCACAATATTACACTACATATTAATACCATTATAAGTGACAATGTAAAACTAGCACTCAGCTGTTTTATTATTTTAATTTGTGCCCTCTACTCCAACCTCTTTGTGTGTATTTGCAGAAAAATAGATATACTCCCTATACAATTATAGAAATTTGATATTTATAAAACAACCTTACAATTGCTCTTGTAATAAATGCTTTCTAGGTCCCAGTCAATCTCAGTTAACTGGGTTTTTATAAAATAAGAGAAAATTTATCGTGACTTGTCCTGAAAACTAGCAGTCTGTATGCTGTTCTTTAATCAAATGATCAGAGAGAAAACTTTTTTATTATTTTGTACTTGTCAGCCCTCCCACAGGCTGAATGCAATGTAATAAGGCTCACTCAGAGCTCATCTCTTTTGCAATCTGCAGGATGCATGATTTTGACCATATCTGAAGGCTTTACCATCATCCAGGCATATTTGCACAGATGCTCCTTGTTGCAGTCCTTTTGCCAATAGATGACATTCCGGCGGTTGAGGTTGGCACCGGCACAGGCGTCATACCACCACCCCCCACCAGCAACTCCCTGAAACTCTAGCTTGGCACAGTTCTGGAAATAATTATCATTGTCACGGTCCTTGGTGGTAAATTTCTGGTTATCGTGGAGGTAGTTCTCTGGGTCCAGAGTGAGAGCATCTGCAGCAGTACCATGGTACAAGCCCAGACGCAACCTATACTGTGCATCTTCTCCTTCCACCAGTGCTGGGTCATATTCACCGGTTTTAGTTATAGCATCTTTGTCCACTAGCTTGATGCCCAGCTTGTAGCGGATAGGTCCACTGGTGAGTTGGTGGATATACTCATTTCCCAACCAGTGGTTGCCAGTCAAGGTTCCAAAGCCCAACTTATACTCTTCCCAGGTGCGGTCAAAGTCCACACTGCTGTTAACTGTAATGTGCTGGATCACAGTCCAGCCACCTTCCTGCATGGCACAGAAAGCTACAATGGGTAAGTCTCCGGGCTTGATTATGTAGACACCATCCCGTGCCTGACCTCCAGAACTTTCCCACAGTTCATGGCAGTCCCTGGGTAACCCTTGTACAGAAAAATACAAATGACAATAAAAGAGCTATAAAAATTCCAACACACAACAATACAGTTTCTAGATTAAAGTAAAGTTAATGTATGGATGTATGGGTCTTTCATTATGATTAGACTTGTATGTCACCATTTCAGAACCTGATCAATTTCTGTCACCCTAGACAATAAAAAACTTGAGACTCTTTAAAATGAAGAGCTTATACCTGCTATATAGAAAAAATTGCATGTTATGATGGAAATCAAAATGAAGCAAAGCAATAAAAGAGAATAAGTAAGCTTACAAAAATCAAGCAAGACACAGAAAATGTTTTCTTATAGTTTCTTTAAATAGAATTAATAGTGTAATAATAAATATATAATCAAACAAACAAAAAACTGGCAATGCCCACAGAACTAGCCTGATCTTTACCTTTATGTCCAGCATTTTGAATGAATTTTTGCTCTTCTGGAGAAAGAAGATGGATGTTTTTAACTTTCTGCTGTACAGCTAGTACTCCAGCTGAAATGGCAATGCTCAACAGAGCCATCACCATACTCTTGAAAAATATCATCCTTTAGTACTATGAGAACAATAGACAGATTATTAACCATAGAATAGCAGTCCATTTAAATACTTTTCACTTTTATAATTCACTTTGACTGAGGATAATTTCAGTAGTAATCTATATCCAAGGTAACATACTGTAGATCTATTATTAACTATATACTGCTATTTGTAACTAGTGGGACTGGGATATTTTTAGCAAAAAACTAATCCACATACTCACCTTCACCATGTATCACGTTTGCTTGAAGAGAAAGAACGTCCCAATCTGAATTTCACAGTCCACACGAACTGTGACATAGGCCACACACCCTGGGCCTATCAGCATTGGACTTCAGCCTCTTTCTCATGCAACACTGGTACACACCAGTGATTAAAGACTATAGGCCTATCCATGTCATTTGAGACAGGACCAGGCTTTACAGTTTTTAGGAATTATCATGTGTCTTTTAGTCTGATATATCTTCTCCAATACCATAATACCTTAAAAGGCAGAATATTCACTCATCCTTTGCCAACATCTGTTTATATTCATAATAAATTATTAGGCAGTTATAACCACCAGTTACAATAAGCATATTATGGCTCTGCTTATCTCTGGATTTAGATCACTAACTACAGTGATCTAACAACTACAAATCAGTGATTAGCTGGATATCCAGTGATCTGCTTCGTATACTTATACAACATTAAATGGAGTAGCATACTTTTTTTTGTTTCTTTACTTTATATGTTCTTTAAAGATATATTAGTATGTATTATGTATTAGTAGTAGATATTACTATGGGTAGTATGAAGTATGTAGGACATTACGTGCATGCAGTCATAACAGCCACAAAATGATTCACAGTCAATGAGATAAATGTCACAACAGACTGATCTTTGTTTTATTATCATGATACTGTTTACACTGTAACTAGTGGTTACAAACACTCAAAGGTCTTCTTCTACAAAAAAAAAACACAGCTATTAATTTATTACACTCATCTTATCTGTTCTCCTAAGCAAGTTCCTCACAGATGATACATAACCAATATCAGTCTTGTTTCTCTGACAGCTTGTCCCTTACAGCCCCTCTTACTCTCACTAGTGATATATTTAGCCTTCACCTATTCAACTTCCTTAGTGGTCGGCCAAGGCTGTTGCTTTTTAGAGACCCACATAACTAATCTAGAGCTGTAAAGTAATTTAAAAGCATGCAGACCAAATAAATACAATAAATTAAATAAGCTAGTAGTTGCCCTCACATTATGCTAATAAAATAGTATCATTATTTAAAATATATATCATTAATATATATTTGTCTTTAATAAATATTTACTTGTTTTCTCCAAATCAATAAATAAAAACACTCAATAAATACTGACACAGTAAGTACAGAAATGTAACAAGAGAAGATTCAAAAGCCTGATTAATAAAAGCATACAGAACTAAAACACTGTCAGCTGTGATAGTATTAAACATATTTCAAAGCTTGTGGCACACAATTGATAATAATTTAGCAAAGGCCTGAAACAGGAAAATCAGGATGAAACAAATGCATGAGTATCATGTCTCCTTGCTCACATGCGTGTTATCTCCTGCGTGGAGCACTGCCTCTGTGCCCCCTGTGAGTTCCTGATTTACCTTGGCTTTTAGGTGGGGCAAAAAACTTGGTCATGAGCTCGGACACATCTGGAATCTCAGGGCTGGGATTGAGCATATTCATTGACTGTTCCATTTCCTAATAAATAAACAAACAAATACAAAATACAACAGAGTTCATTACTAGAAAATATTTAAACATAACACTAAATTTGTCCAACTATTTCTGAAACAATAAACATGTTATTGTTCACTATGTCAATCACATTTAATAGTGTACTATCTGAATCAGTATCAAATGTTAAGAGCTGTTATTCATGCAATAACCAACTGAATAAATGGAAAATCCTCACAATTATCTAATGAAACAGAACAATGTTTTTTCTGGATAGAATGCCCATTGGTAGCTGAATAAGGGCATGAGGATATTTATTCTTTTCCTTCCTGTGTATCACAGATGTTTGGTAAGGATTTAACACAACAGTCCAGGTTTAAACCAGAGCTTTTATAAGGAGAAAACTAGATTAAACTCACCCTTCTCATCCCTGGATCATTCATGTTGATGAGCTTTGGGAGAAGAAAGATGATCAAAAGAGGAAAAACCATCATGAGAACCTGAGGAATGTGGAGAAAACAGGTAAGCCAAGGATATGTCACTTAATTACTATTACAGTATTTAAATAAACCCTTTACAAAGTAATGGGAAAAGTCTTGACCCCTGCTATTACTAACCTAAAAGATAACTAAGGCTATTCTATTTAGAGATAGAACTGGTTTCTGTCATAAAATAGTAGTAGATAGTGTGAGTCCAGGCCTACAAATATAAGTCTGGTGATTCCATGCAATATGTAGTCATTTAAACTAAGAGGAATAAGTAAGCTCTCCTGGGGTGTCTTTTTACATGTGATTATTGTTTTTTTAATAAGCATTTAATTATTTTTTAAAATAGCACCCACACATAGACACAAAAAAATAAAATTAAATTGTTTGAACAGAGATAATCCCTAATAAATCATCTATTATTTCCAAACAGGCATACATAAAGGCTTTTAAGGTCTTCCCAAGTACCCTACAGACTGCAGAATTCCAGTGTAAGTCTCTTTCCCTCTTGTCACCTAATGACACATCCTAACAGGAAAATACATAGTAACAACAAGCTTACCATAGGATTCATAAAGAAATCAGACCAACCCCATGTGTCTCGTTTTATAAAGTATGAATGCTGTCCTGTACATCTCATCTGAACAGGGTACGGCAATTGCACTACCTCAGACGTCTTGATATAATTGACTCTTCTGGCACTAAAGTTAAGCAAAAAGCGGAGAATTATTGCACATTATACTGTAATGTATATACTGTATTATGCTTTAAGCAGGCATACTTCCACATTCAGACGAATTAGGCACACTTGCTCAACACTGAAAACAACTGAAATATCTCTGTTAGCTTTCTTTACTGTAGGCTAACAGTATACAGAATAATAGTGTAGTGTTCATTGACAGTGCAGAAGCATAAGTAAGAAACAGTGAGAAAATGACTATCAGGGTACTTTGAAAGACATTAATAAAAGGCTTCAGAGTGGTTGACATTTTTTCCACTCCAACCTTGGCAAACCATGTCTTTTGTTGACAATGCTTTGTGCATAGGGGCACTGTAATGCTGAAACAGACTTGGGTTTCATAGTTCCAATGAAGGGAAAATGCTACAGAAAACACGATGCTCACATGCCAATTTTTGCTGCTTTCGGCAGTGCACAGGGGTCAGCATAGGCTATGCAGCCCCATACGCAACAAACTACGATGCACTGTGTATTCTGACACCTTTCTATTGGCAAACCGACAACCTATACAACTTTGTTTGGGGAAGGCCTTCATATGGGGGTGGTCAGGTGTCCATAAACGTTTGGCCACAAAATAAATGTATGTGGTGAGTTTAGTTAGATGACATGACCAGGGATTTCTTCTTTCTATAAGAAATCAATTATAAAATATTCTGATAAAGCTATTCTATTTCATCCTATTCCAAGTGTCAATCTAACTTCATGCATCACGTTTTGATAATCTGGATAATGCAATTAATATGCAAATTAGTCTCTGACCCCATCTGGTGACTTCCAGCTACTATTTGGGCATGCAATATACTTTCCACTGAAAACTTCTGTTTTGTTAGTGCACTGTAAACAATCACTACACTGTGACAAATCCAGCTACTCTTCTTTGCCTTGCACTGAACTATTGTAAAAAATAAACAACAGAATGAGAAGGTATCCGCTTAGTCTATAGTATTATTTATCTTAAGAGAAACATACCGCATTTTGCCTGTTGCAGTAATGTCCACTCTGACAGGCTCGAATCTGTAGACCGGGGACACAATGTGGACCACATAAGATCCGGACGGCACATCATTTACTGTGAAACTTCCATCAAGTCTAGTGAGACAAAGTAATGATTAAAATCTATGGCGTGGCAGCTGGTGCATGTGATTATAGCGTGTTTTTTGTTTGTTTGTTTTTGCAAATAAGTTTAAAAAAAAAAAAAAACCTGACGAAGCCGACATGCTCCTGTTCATCTAGCAGCACGTGAGCGAACGGTGTCCACTCCTCTGTTCTCACGCCGTAGACGAGCGCGCGACCCTCAATGCGGAATTTCTCTTCACCTTCCGCTACTGCGTTATAGTGTGTGCATAACCCAAACAAAACCGCCAGAATTAAACCGTCCAGATATTTTAAAAGCATCCTGACCAAAAAAAAAAAATATCCCAGTAAACCTTCACTGACTTGGTCAATGTCGCGCTTTCAAGTTTTTGCTGACCACGTAAACCTAAATTAAACTTTTGACTTCGTCCCACGCATTACGCGATGACGTAGCAGCCACGCGCCGACCCCAGGGTTTAAAGTCCCAACAAAACAGTAACACTGCCAGTTCTGTATTAATAAGAAAATTAAAGAAGTGTCTTACAAAATACTTCATAGAATTTATGATAAACATTTATTAAAGATTTAAGCTCAATATTAAGTATACATGTGAATGTTGTGGTCAGGAAAAATAAACTTTTTTTTAGAAAATGTTTTTTTCTATGTATTTACACAAGATGGTTTTGGAAGTATTTAGAATTTTATACTGTACTAATAGAAACTAACTGGAGTGTAGGATAGAAATTTGTATATTTGCTGTACTTTTTTTTTGCACAGAGAATGAAAATTGAAAAGTTTAAGAATGACACACTGCACATGTGTTTGTTTCATTAGGAAAATACCATATACATAAGAAAAAAGTGGGCTCAATGTAAACCAGATTTTTCACGTTTTATAAATGACTTTAAATTGTATGTTAATCCCTTGGAATAAACCAAAAACAAAAAAAGTCATACTTGATACTCTGAAAGCACTGAAATTGATTACATTTGTATTTATTTATTTATTTGTTTGTTTACTTATTTATTCCCTTTATTATCTGGCATTTAATCTTATTGTGATAATGCAAATATGTAATATCTCTTGTTCTTTTGGCATTGAATAAAACATAATTACAAAAAAAAAACATTAATACTTTGTGTGCTTGTGGATATCCAATTTAAGTTTTTACATTGAAATTTACATATTTCAAGAATCCACTCAAAATTATTTTATAAACATAATCGAGATAATTAAATATTACGCAAATGATTCAAATGTGTACAGCAATATTGTGGCAATTTATTGAATCCCTATATTTTTTAATTCCAACAAATAAGACTTCATTTTTATGGGTACTAGTTTTTGGATTAATAATCCTTGGATTAAACAGTCAAATTTGTTAATATGTATAAGATATAAAAAATATAAAAATAGCAGCTTGTTAAGTGTTAAAAAAAAGTTTGATTTGCCTGTTTTTTGCCTGGTGAGTTATCTATTCTATATGTTTATGATGCATATATATATACATAAGATTTAATACTGTAACAAAAGTGTAAAGTTCAAAGTCAAAGAAGCTTTAATGTCGCTTCAACCTTATATAGCGTATGCAGTACACAGTGAAGTGAAACAAAGTTCCTCCTAGACCAGAGGTGCTACACAGAACAAAAAACAAAGTACAGGTGATGTGGACAACCATAGAGCTAAACTATACTACAAGGTGCATTCTTTAGAAACTAAACATACAACATAAGTAACAGGATGACAAGACGAGACAGTGCAGACAAACAAGACACATAATGCCAACTATGTGCAAAAGAATAGTGTTTGACAGTGAGTGCAAAGAGATACAAATATTAAAGTGACCTGTACATGTAAACAAGATCTATGTAAAGTGATGAGTTAAAATCATTCACAATTCATTCATAGTTAAAATCATTTACAGATGTTCATAATTTAATCATTTTCAAAAGTATTGTGCAGCTAAATTGAGACAATCTTAAAATTCAATAAGCAAAGAGAGCAAAATCGAGGGAAATATAAGGGATACATTAAGCATTCCCATAACTACAGTTAAATTATGCATTGATGGATTTTATGTGTTAAGTAGTGTTTAAAGAAATAATAAAATGAATTGAAAATCCTAATCCCTACATCTTCTTCCAAGTGGATTTAGCATATATGTAACAAGTGTATGATTCATGTAGAGCAGTACCTCACAGTTCCAAGGTCCCTGATTACATCCTGAGCTCAGAATACTGTTTATGTTGAACTGCATTTTCTTCCTGTAACTCTGCAGGATTCCTCAGGTTCTCTGTTTTTTTCCCACCACCTACAGACCTATTGGTTGTTGGATTGGTTATGACATTTCTCTAAACAACAACAGATAGATGAGTTTCTGAATAAAACTCTTTGTTTCTGGTCATTTTCAGACTGTAATTAAAGCCACAAATGCTGATGCTACAAGTTCCATGTTGCCCAAAGAAGGTCAGCTTCCTAAAACAGCACAGTGATTTTAAGTTCTGATAAAATAATTGCTCAAGGTTTTTTTAATTGATATTTAATTTAATATATTTTTAATAAATAAATCTTTGAAGCATTATATCCCCTTGTCAGACCAACTTCTAAATGGCCCATCCTGCAAGAAGAGGTGATTACGGGCAACAGGGCTAAGAAGAGAAGGATCCTTAAAACCAAATGATTTCCTAAACTTGGTCCATATCCTCAACGAGTGTTTAACCACTGGGCACTTGACAGAAGTATAAGAAGTTAATTGCAATTTGGTTGCTAGAAGTGATGGAAGGGAAATTTGCTTATTGGCATGTATTTCCATGTCCACCCAGGGTGGTTTATTAGCTAGAAGGTGATAACGCCACCAATACAGTGTATTTCATATGTTAGCTGCCCAGTAATAAAACTTAAAATTAGGCAGAGACATACCACCATCTCGTCTAGACCTTTGAAGGTATGCTTTATGCAAACGAGGATGCTTACCATTCCAAATAAAAGAGTAGAAATTAAAAAAAAAATAGAAATAACAGAGTCCAAGGATTTAAAAAATGATTGAGGGATAAACAGAGGTAAAAACTGAAAAAGATTTTTTTAAAAAATGGGGGAGAACTGCTATCTTAATGGAATTAATGCGTCCGATAAGAGAAATCTTTAAAGGGGACCATTTAGAAAGATCTCTCTTAATCCATTCCAGAAGCATGTTTAAAGATATTATGTTTAAAAAAGGAGTAATACAGACACCAAGATAAGTAAATTTTTTACTGGCTTCAATGGTATGTAATTGCATATCTACCTTATTTATTGGAAAAAATTCACTCTTATGCAGATTAAGCCTGTAGCCAGGAAATTGACTCAAGCATGGTTAAAGCTACAGGTAAAGAAGTCTGTGGATTAGAGATAAAAAGTAGTAAATCGTCTGCGTATAAAGCTACTTTATGCACGGCCTCGCAACATGTAATTCCAGTAATCTGCTGACACTCACGCAGAGCAATTGCTAAAGGTTTAATAGCTAGGGCAAATTATAATGGGCTTAACAGACAGCCCTGGGGAGTTTCCACTATACAAATTAAATGGTTGAGAATACAGACCATTGGTCAGAACTCCAGCAGAAGGAGCGCTATAAAGCAACTTAATCCAGGAGAGAAAGGACAGACCAAATGCAAATTTTTCGAAAACTAAAAAAAGATACTTCCACTCCACCCTGTCAAATGCCTTCTCAGAATATACCACATTAAACAAATGGTGGATACTAAAAAAATTATTATTGCTGATTATTCTTCTATAAAACCTGTTTGATCAGGAGAAATTATATCAGTGCAAAATTTGACTGGGAGCCAGTGTAGCGTAGCTAAGATAGGAGTGAATGTTCATATCTTCTGGTTCTAGTGAGGACTCTAGCTGCTGCGTTCTGAACTAACTGAACTAAGGAGCTTGTTCATGCTCCTACTGGAACATTCAGACAGTAAGGCATTACATTAATCCAACCTAGAGGTAACAAAAGCATGAACTAGTTTTTCTGCATCATGAAGTGATGTCATATTTCTTATCTTAACAATATTTCTGAGATGAAAGAAGACTACCCTAGTGATATTATCTACATGAGCTTTAAACGAAACACCAGAATCAATAATAACACCAAGATCTTTACTGCTGGAAAAAGAAAGACCATCCAGAGTTACTCTGTAATCAGAAAGCTTACTTCTGGCTGCATGTGGTCCTAGTACAAGGACTTCTGTCTTGTCAGAGTTAAGCAGGAAGAAGTTAGTGACCATCCAATGTCTAATGCCCTTTACACACTCAACTTACACACGCCCTTTTCAATCTTTATAAGCTGGTGTCTCTCATCTGACTTAGCTGAACAGTGGAAGCTAATACCATGTTTACAGAGTTACAGATTAAAAGTTTGATGCAGCACACCAGATTTCAGTTTGATGTAGTCTGATGCAGCACATTAGATTTCAGTTTCTAGTTATTTAATCTTAACTTTACCCCTTATGAACATCTACATGTGAAAAAGGTAAATGTGGCATCATCAATTTGTTTTGTTAAGGGAAAAAACTTCTCTGCCCTGAAGACTTCACCATGGATTAAAACAATTGATAGTAAAGTGTTGACACTGGTTAAAACATCAGCATATCAACAACTTTATATTTTCTTTCAGCCATATATTATGTAGATCACACACCATACAAGTCCCTATGTAAAGTGTTACTCTAACTATATCGTATTAGCCACACATAATATCAGAGACAACAGTGCATCATTTGAATAATCTTTATTTTTTAAATGAATAAAATGAAATATATCTTTGCACATTGTTGTTATCCTGCTTGTAGAATGTATCTTGTGTATGTAGGTTAGAGACATTATCCAATAAATCATCTATTATTTATTCCTACTCGCTTTAATGGGTTATTTTTAAATTCCACAATTTCAGATATGTTAGTGGCATGGAAAATTTCTGGATGACCGGCAAGCATCTGATCTGTGTGTTTTTTTTCATTGTTGTGAATTTCCCACATTGACTGTGTAAGATACAGGTCCATCCTGGTAAGAAACAGAACCCGTTTTCCACTTCTCTCCCCCTCACCGATGATCTCGGCCAGCACTGAGTCATCCGACCTCAAACTCTCTGTGTTTGGAATGTCTGAACTGATATAAACACTTGGTATTTTGTGCCTGATCAACTGTATTCGCCACGTTAGTCTTCGGTAAGTCTAGAAGTGTTCAAAATCTGCAGTGCAAGAAGGGCTTAGCGGGGATTCTCCTTTTGTACTGTGTGGAGTGTTATGATATTGTAGCAAAAAAGTGTCCAATCTCTGTTGCAAAGAAGTTAGATCTTTGGAAGATTTCAGAAATCGCTTGAGTGTCTGCATGAAACTTTCAGTTGGGGCAGGGTGCAGATGGTTCACACATCTGGATTTTAGAAAAGATCCAAACTCATCAGATGTGTCACTTACTAGTCAATAGCCATTAGTCACTAGTAACTAGATTCACTGTCACTTACAGTGTTTCAGAAATACCGTAATGACTGATTCAGCCACTTAGTACTTGGATAGTATTGGCTGACATTGTTGAATCCATCACTTGCACTTCAGGCCATATTGAATGTGCATCAACAACTACTAAAATCAGCCATCCTTCAAATGGACCGACAAAATCACTGTGGATCTGCTGTCAAGGTGTTTTGGCCAGGGATGAAGTGGAGACTGGGAGATCTCATGGTTTGTTGACATGACTAGCAGGTCTTGGATATATTCTCAATCTGAGAGTCAATTTTATGCCACCAGATTTAGCCATGTGGTAGAGCCTTCATTTTTACTACTTCTGGGTGTCCAGCATATAGATCCTCTAAGACTCTTTGTCTCAGTCTGGGTGAAATGATGACTTGATTCCCCCACATCAAACAACCTTGCAATAAAGAGAGTTTCTGTTTACACATGAGATAAGGTGCTAGTGTACTGTTTACACTTTTCATAGGAGGAAACTTACAAGATAGTATCAGGTCCAATCTGGTTTCTTTTCAGATATCAGTATTGCACAATGGAAACACCTCCACATGATTGATGAGATACTTCTCAAATGAGTCTTTTTTTTCTCATTGTGCACAACTGGTAGTGGTAAATGTGATAGTCGTTTACCACTACCATAAATTGTGTAGTTGTGAGCTGAAAGCAAAAGAGCCTGTCTCTGAAGACTAGCAGCTGCCATAGACGGTGTAGCTTTACTGGGATCCTGACTCCAAAAATGATCCCTAAAGCTTCCCATTCCAACTGTGTATAGTTCTACTCAGCCTTTTTCATTTTGTGTTTGGGATGCAAAAGCTATAGGTCTCTCCTCTCCGTTAAGCATCATATGAGAGAAAACAGCTCATACTCCATATGGTGAAGCATCATAAACTAGTCGAACTGCAAGCTTTTGATCATAATGCCTGGGCACTCTCTTGGTCATCAATTGGGCTTTAGGTTCTCAAAAAGACTCTTTTGACGATTTCCATTTTAGACCTTTATGTAGCACTGTGTTCAATGGGTGAAGGATGGGGCACAAATTCTGCACAAATCTGGCATAATAATTTACCAGTGTCAGAAAAGATTGAAATTGGAATGTTAACTGGAGCTGGTGCAATAGCACATAGTTTGTCTGGAGACTTGTGAAGTCCTGTAGCATCAATTACATATCCCAGATACCCCAGTGAAATCTTTACTCTTTTCTCGAAATTTGATGATCTTGACGATTTCCATGTTGGACCCATAGTCCAATAGTCAACAACTATTTCTTTTGTTTTCTCCACGTTCAGAGACAGGTTGTTGACTTATACCAGGCTGTTAGCCGCTGCACATCCTCTTTGTAGGCTGACTTGTCATTCTTGCTGTTGAGACCCACCATGGTCATGTCATCAGCGAACTTGATGATTTGGTTGGAGCAATTCATTGCTGCACAGTTGTGAGTCAGCAACGTGAACAGCAGTGGACTGAGCATGTAGCCCTGAGGAGCTCCAGTGCTCAGTGTGGTGGTGGAGATGCTGTTTCTGATCTAGACTGACTGAGGTCTCCCAGTCAGGAGAGTAGAATCCAGTTGCAGAGGAAGGTGTTGGTGCCCAGCAGACTCAGCTTCTCGATCAGGTGCTAAGGAATGATAATGTTGAATGCTGAACTGAAGTCTATGAACAGCATTCGTATGTATGAGTCCTTATGTTCCAGGTGAAGGGTTGTGCTGATGGCATCGTCTGTGGAGTGATTTGGATGATACACAAACTGCATGGGGTCTAGTGAGGGCGACAGCAGGTTCTTGATGTGCCTCATGATGAGCCTCTTAAAGCACTTCATGATGATTGGGTGTAGGTGCAACGGGACGGAAGTCATTGAGACAGGACACAGATTTCTTCGGTGGTGGACTTTAGGCATGTTGGGATGACGGCGCTGCTCAAGGAGATGTTGAAGATGTCAGTGAAGACATCCGCTAGCTGTTCTGCACATTCCCCGAGCACTCTGCCAGGAATGTTGTCTGGTCCAGCAGCTTTCCATGAGTTAACTCTGCGTAGAGTTTTCCTCATGTCGGCCATGGTGAGACAGAGCACCTGGTCCTCTGGAGGTGGCATGGACTTCCTCGCTGTCACGTCATTTCGTGTCTCAAACCGACCATAGAAGCTGTTCAGCAAATAAAATCTCAAGCCTTGGTAAAGGTAATGTTCCACACACAGAGCAGGGTTTACAGTCACTTTAAAGTCTCTGCATATTCTCACACTGCCATCCTATTTCACTACTGGCACAGTTGTGGTTGCCGATCCACTGAACTGAACAGGTGATATGATCCCTTGTCCCACCAGACAACTCTAACTCTGCTTCCACCTTGGGTTTGAGTGCATATGGCATGACACATGCTTGAAGAATTTTGGAATTTTGTCCAGGCTTCAGATTCAAGGTAACCTCAAATCTGTTGAATGTTCCTAAATCCTCACTGAACACTTTAGCATACTTTTCAACAGAAAGTCCAGAGTCATTTCAGTCTGTTGCGGATTTTACCTTCACCTTAATGATGCCTTCTGGAAGAATTGCTTCATCTGCATACGTCTTAAAAACAATGCTCGTCTGCTGCAATCAAATATGGTTCAACTTAGCCTTTTACAGTTCATTTGAAATAATAGAAACTGCTGCTCCTGTATCTTATTCGATTGAAAGTCCTTCAATAAGGGGTTTTACTTTCATCACTGGAGACGTTGAGTACATTGAACTTTGTATTACATTACTTTGGTATAAAATCATCGGCATGTGCTACTATCACCTTCCACCGCTTCAGTATCAGTATATGAATTGGTGTCGTCCTTGCGTCTGTCTACGTTGATGTCCACTTTATGAACTCGACCCTTCCTCTGGTGTTTCTTTTTCACAGAATTTCCCTTAACAGTTGCTTTTTAGTACTTCCAGCCTCATTTTATTGCTTTTACACATCCGCAAAATATGGTCTCTCCTACCACAATTGTGGCGCAGTTGTTCCTTGAAAACCTTCCCTGTGGTTTGACTTTCCACAATGGTAACATTACTCTTTGGGTATTGCAGGTTGCAGGAACATAGCATTTATCTTCAGTGAGTTAGTGAGGTGCTGCGTTTCTATCGACACAGCTTCCATTGACATCGCTATGTCCACTGCATTTTTTTTTACTTGAGAGTTATTTCAGTCAACGGTTTCCTTTGTATTGACTTGCTGTTCAAACCTCATACTAAGCTGTCCCACAGCGTGTCATTTAGATTCACAGTGTTCTGCTAGTTTTCTGTACACAGCCACATATTGAGCAATACATCCCCCCTCTGCATTCCCTCATAGTTCCTGGATTAACTGGTGCAACAAGACTGTGTAGGAGTCCATACATTGATGTTCCAATGACACTAAGAAATGCTGACACACGTTTTTCATAGCTCATGCCATTAGTTTCAATAAAATGTTCAAACCGTTCTACATACATGGACCATCTTTCCCACACTTCGTCGAATGCCTCAATGTGTCTGATAATTGACTGATATGACTTATTATCTTGTACACTCTTACTTACAGCTCTAGGTTCGCAGTGGAAATTTTATTCTTGTCACCAATTGTGTTATATTCATGTATCAATATATTAAGATAGCACTACTATCTATCACTTATCTCCTTGAAACTGACATGGTACTACACCGGGGTAGCCTACATCTTTTGTTTCTTTCATATGTGTATTCAACTTGGAAAGAAGAATATGAAAAATCTTAATTATCTGTAAAAAAAAAAATGTTGTCTTCATCTGGAAAAAAAAGAATAAAAAAGTAAACAAAACAAATATAATGGAATATGACAATATGAATAACACTTCTTGTTCAATAGTAAGACTGTCCAACAGTGATATCCCCTGATAGAGATCCAGAGGGAGGCAGCATCTCACTTACCTCCCATTGAACCATTTGAAATTCAACAGAGCATGCTCTGATTTTGAGTGGGGGTAAACTGGTGATAATGGAGAAAAGACATGTGAGAAGTCACATGGATATGATGTCATGGATATGGTAATGAATAATAAGGACATCTGCTCCAATTCTTTGATACTACAATAAGAATATTTACTGATCCTTGACTACTGTGCTGGTAAGGAAGATGTTTGTCCAGGTTTAGACTTTAAAATTGCATTTAAGTCATAGATATATTTGGCTTAAATCAAAATTATTTGTCATTCAGGGAAAGTATAACACCGTGCAAGTTTAAGAAATAACTTGGGTTAAGGGCCAAATAACACAGTCTGTGCAATTCCCTTGATAAAATCTAGAATATAAAAGTTGGAACGAATCAGGAAGATCTCTCAGCGAAGGCAGAGCATGTCTTCAGGCTCCTGCTCCATTCTCTCTGAGAAGAAATAAATGATAAGATGCTACTTACATTTTAATCATGTTTTCTGCTCTCTGTCAGGCGTTCATTGTGAGCATCCTTTGTTTAGCTGATGTTATTGTGCAGGTCAAGTCCAGTCAGCTTTAACTTATATTGTGTGCTCTCTTATATTCAGACTCTTCTCATCCACATCATCCACAATCAAAACTTCTTGTTTTTCGTGGGGAAAAAAGGCAGAATGATGAAAGACTTTCATTTTTGAGCAAGATAGTTACTGTGATTCAAAATGTTGTAGTGGTTAAATAAAAAAAAATTAAGTAATGAAGACTTTTGGTACAACTAGCATCAATGGCTAATTTTCTGTGTTATAAAAATCATAGCCTACTAAAATCTTAGGTTAAATATTAAAATAAAATGTACAGGATGAAGATGGCTCTGGGATATGCAGGAGTTTGTAAATTGGCCCATGTAATACATCATCACTAGTGGAGAGCTGGACATGCTTAGGCTTACATACTGCTTCTTGTTAGGGTTTAAATAAGGGGTAGCCAAAGTGAGTTACAGAGATTTCTTTTGTTTATATGTTTCAACAGGTTGCAGTTGGTGTGCAGCTGGCCTACAAGGCTTTGATTCTGTTCCTGAGAATGCCTGTTTACACCTATGTACCATGTGGGTTGTACGTAGATGTTTGGGAGCCTGCAGCAGAGATCTACTTCACAATGTTTATTGTAAGTGCTCAGATATCTTCTGATGCTGCAATACACAACTTCTCAGCATTGTATCTTTAGGTCAGTGATAGTATATTGGATTTGTGTGTGTGTAATTTGTTTATAGGATCAACTTTTTGAAATATTGTTTACTGCTCTACAGCGACCCACCAGCTTTAGCCAGCACAGTCAGGCTTCTCTTTAGGCAGTATGTTAAGCAGATGATGAAGACTTTGGAGAAGCTCTGAGAAATGTCCTTCCTGTCCGTCCCCGATATCCCCGCACTTCAAATACACACATATACACATGGACACATATTTTCTAATGATTACAATTCTTTCATTTAGCTATGAATACCACACATACTTTTATCTCTTTATACACCCATTGTCAACTTTAATAGGAACACCTGTACACCTGCTCCTTTATGCACTTATATAATCAGCCATTCATGTGGCAACAGCGCAATGCATAAAATCAGGCAGATACACATCAAGAGCTTTGATTAAATCAAACATCAAAATGAGGAAATTGGGTTACATGTGACTTTGATTGTGGCCGTTTTGTGTGAAAGTCCCAGGAGATCAACAGTTTCTGAATACTCAAACCAACTCATCTGATACCAACTTCTGTGGCACATTCACAGAAGATCACAGTTTCCCCCAATGTGATGTTTGATGTGAACAGTAACTAAAGCTCTTGATGTGAATCTGATGATTTTATGCATTGTGCCGCTGTCACATGATTGGCTGACTGGATAACTGCATGAATGAGCATATATATATATATATATATATATATATATATATATATATATATTTAATTGCTTTTCACCCAATATGTCATAGGATACATTTAAGTACTTTTACATTTTTTCTCCATGTACTTTCCTAGATTTAAATGCTTTCCTGTAACTTGCCTCATGGTATTTCTCTCTCACACATTTGCAAAAAATAAAAAAATGTTAGCTACATTTGTATGCACAATTGCAGAGTTGAGTGTAAAAGTACACACAAACAAGATTTACCTTGAAATAATGTTAAATTGTTAGTATTGTCAAAAACCTGTATATAATGAGCTACATGCTGAAATGCAAATAATTATTGTCATTTCGAATACATTTATATGTAGGTAAAACAAATATAAAAAATATATATATTCTGTAAAAATGAGTTTTTTTAGTGTCTTAGCACAACTGTCCTGCAATTATTTTTTACCATTTGCTGTGACTCTGGCTTGAAGCCATCTTCCAAATGAAACTGTGCAGTGTATTTTATGCCATGAACAAAACCAAATGGGTGAATGACCTTCATATTTACATCACTCTTACCTTAACCCTTGTTTTCCAACAGGTCCACACAGCTAGTTTCATCGTTAATCTTTACTGACACAACCTTATTAACAGCATAAAGTCATATAATAGAACACAACAATATATATAGCACAATAGTATAGCAGCACAATACATAGTAATATAGATGATAACTTCACTGAGACATATTACTGCAGTGGGTTTCGAAAAAAATCACAGCCTTTCAAAATCAACACATTTTGTTCCTGTGCAGCCAGAAATAAAGACGGAAAAAAATAGCTTTATGCAGCTGTATTTACTCAATGCAACTTATAGCATCCAAGTGAAAGATATAACAGCAACAGGTCAGAAAAAAAAATAAATAAATAAAAAACAGAATCTCTAGACCAGTTTATATTGTTTTTGTGACACAAAATTCTTCTTTTTTAGGTAGGTGCTATGTGTAAAAATAACATCCACATGAATGCCAGGACCCCAAGATTTCCAGCAGAACATTGCCCAGCCTCTGCTTGCCTTGTCCTTGTTGTGCATTGTGATGACATCACTTACCCAGATAAAAAGGATACACATACACCTGGCCGGCCACAGGCTGTAAAAAACACTTGATGCACTAGAACTGACCACTCTCTTCCACTCACTTCCATTGTATGTGCTTTCGGCAGTGGACAGGGGTCAGTATGGACACCTTGACCATGTCCAATAACAAGATAATACTTTACCTGTCAGTGGATTTAATATTATGGCTGATCAGTGTATATACCTACACACACAGGCATGTTTTTTTACTATATTTAATCATATAACTCTCCACATTTTCCTGTAATCTCTATACTCTTATATTTATTGTATGACTTTCGAGCATATAATATAAACAATTTAATAGTTTGAAATTTGTAATATTAGGAATGAACTTTAGTACCTCACATTTTAATTAACCTGTTTCTACATACACTTTGTATTTGGCAATGTAGTTTCTATTATCATAAGAATAAAGCTGTTGTTTGTTAGTCTAAGATATGTTTTCTCCATTTCTTGTTTTTTTGGTTGCTTGGTGAATGAGGTCAGGGTGTGATTTGAGGCAGACATCGTCTTCTTTTGTAAAGCTTTCTTGTCATTTTTACTAATACTGTAAATAAAGTAGTGTACACTTTTCACATTTATTTTGAAAATAGATTCAATCTTGTGAATGGTTACCTTATGTTCAGTTATGAATCTTACATTAAAGAGGAAGCTGAGATTAGTGACTGAACCACGAAGAGCAACACTGTGTTGCTGTGAAATCAATGCCATTTTATGTTCATATTATATTTTGACTTTGTAGAAAATGGATAAACTGATTTTCTACAGGAGGGGAGATCGTTTCACTGAAAATTCTCTTTTGGTTGGCATACTTGATCTACTTGTACTTGTAGTCCAACTATACTGCACCCAGATATGTTGTAATAGGCAACCTGAAGGCATCAAGAGTTTCAATTTTAGATATTTTACTACTACCGACTTTAAATTGTTTATGGCTTGAAAAATGTACAATATGTATATGTAAGTATATTGGATTGTAGCAGTATGTCCAATGATAGATATTGCATTTGAAATAAAAAACAAGAAGTGGAGACAAAGACACTGTCATACTGATCCACATTTATTACAACATAACATGTATATACAGTAAAAGAGACAGTACAAATGGGAGTGCTGATTTAGAAGCACTTCCTGTGGACAATGGATGGGCCGGCCTCATCGTACTCCTGCTTGGTGATCCACATCTGCTGGAAGGTGGACAGGGAAGCCAGGATGGAGCCACCGATCCAGACGGAGTACTTACGCTCAGGGGGAGCAATGATCTAGAGGAAGAGGAAAATTTGTTGAGTTTACCCTGATGCTCAAGTACATTTGATCATTAAACTCCCCTGACATTAAAGTACTCAGATTTGACACACTATGCGGTAGTGAGGAGAAGGTATCACAAATCTTTATATTGTTCATAAAGCTCCCTGGTCACTAATACCATTTATGCTAATAATTGCTAGAAACAACATTTTTGACTTAGGAATTTCCATCCTTAGATAAAATAACTCCTTCTTACCTTAATCTTCATGGTGCTGGGGGCCAGAGCAGTGATCTCCTTCTGCATACGGTCAGCAATACCAGGGTACATGGTGGTACCACCAGACAGGACATTGTTGGCGTACAGGTCCTTGCGGATGTCAATATCGCACTTCATGATGCTGTTGTAAGCGGTCTCATGGATACCAGCAGACTCCATACCTGTGGTTTAATAAGATTTTGTTTGATAAAAAAGCAGTAAGTACATGAGTAGAATTGATGGATAAAATTGTAACTGGCCATCTATTTTACATTTTTCTTACTCTAAACTGGAAAAAAAATTACCACCATGTTAATATCTAGAAGCACAGCTCACCAATGAAAGAAGGCTGGAAGAGGGTCTCTGGGCAACGGAAACGCTCGTTACCAATGGTGATGACCTGACCATCGGGAAGCTCATAGCTCTTCTCCAGGGAGGAGGAGGAAGCAGCAGTAGCCATCTCGTTCTCGAAGTCCAGAGCCACATAGCACAGCTTCTCCTTGATGTCACGCACGATCTCACGCTCAGCTAAGAAGGACAAGTTTCAAAATTATGAGCGAGTCAAACGCACAACACAAACAAAAATCACTACATTAAACATGAGCAATATAATCAGTACATTCTTAAAAATGGTTCTGTGGATAGTTAGGTAAGGTTCCTTTAATGGTTCCCTCATGGGGACTACCAAGAAATTACTGTATGACAAAATGTACAACTGTTACGAAAATCCTACACTACAGCAGTTTAACCAGTAGATCCTTAGAGTCCTTTAGGGCTCTTAGCTTCCAAAAGTTTTTTTTTTTTTTAGTTTTTTTTTTTTTAGTGACTCTCTAAAAAGTGTGATAAATTAAAAACATCACAACTTACCAGTTGTGACAAAAGAGTAGCCTCTCTCAGTCAGGATCTTCATCAGGTAGTCAGTCAAGTCACGACCGGCCAGATCCAGACGCATGATGGCATGGGGGAGAGCATAACCCTCATAGATGGGCACGTTGTGGGTAACACCATCACCGGAGTCCAGCACAATACCTGCAGGTGGCAGATTTCAGTCACACATGCCTTCTGTCACGCCAAAGTCCCTCAGAAAATGTAGCACATCTTAAATGATACATGCTGCTGACATCAGTGAGCACAGGTGGAGCTTTCACTCCAGGACATTAGGGATTATTGCTAATCCTATACAATGTACTGCTCAATTGTCTTGCTGCCTGCTAAATAAATTGCAGTGCATGTTTAATTGTTGTAAGTAACGAATAAAATGTTCTCAATAGCAATAGTACAATGAGAGCTCACTAATCTATGAATATCTCAGTTTGTCTCTACAGAGTCATAAGAATATGGTCTATGTTTACATAATGAATCATTTTGAAGACTAAATTGTTATCAAGGATCAGTTAAGTATATGCCTGGAACTGACTAGATAGATGTTTGACTTCAGCTTTTTTTTAGTAACTTTCACTTATAGAGAACTGTAGAGTGAAACTGCATTACTACTTATACTGACCAGTGGTACGACCGGAGGCGTACAGGGACAGGACAGCCTGGATGGCCACATACATGGCTGGGACGTTGAAGGTCTCAAACATGATCTAGAAATGCAGATTTAAAAACGTGTTAATGTCAGATTTAAAAAACAAAAGTGCTCATGTAAGCACCTAAATGCTTATGAGTTGATAAGTGCCCAAGGAGGTGTAAGTACCTGGGTCATCTTCTCCCTGTTGGCCTTGGGGTTGAGGGGGGCCTCAGTGAGCAGGGTGGGGTGCTCCTCAGGGGCCACACGGAGCTCATTGTAGAAGGTGTGGTGCCAGATCTGAGGAGAATTAACAAACAGGATTCCACTGATGCAATCTGACATATGATATTGCTTTTTAGGATACCCTAAGTCTAAAGATAAAGTGGTATCTATTAGGGAAGAGTAAAGGTCAGGATCTGGTCACCCACCTTCTCCATATCGTCCCAGTTGGTAATGATGCCATGCTCAATGGGGTACTTGAGGGTCAGGATACCTCTCTTGCTCTGGGCCTCATCACCAACGTAGCTGTCCTTCTGACCCATACCGACCATCACACCCTGTGGGAGAAAGAGGGTTCAATTTAAAGGTAACCAAATAACCAAGAGTATGAATGTATTGAACTATTCAGCTGAAGATTTGTGAAACATTTTTGATGAGGGAAGGTGGTGTACCTGGTGGCGGGGTCTTCCAACAATGGAAGGAAAGACAGCACGGGGAGCGTCATCACCGGCAAATCCAGCCTTGACCAAGCCAGAGCCGTTGTCGCACACAAGGGCGGTAGTCTCTTCGTCGTCACACATGGTTGGTTTCTGAGATGGTCTGTGGAAGAAAGAGATGACATATTTATGACCGGGACAAATGCTTTCCGAGTAAACGTAATCACTCTACTAGGGGGTCAAGCGTGGAGCATGGAGTTCGCTGAAGCCCAAATACATAAAGCAAAAAAACACGGGTCTGTCTTGAAGAGATGAAGAAATTAGAAACTGTACTTGTGCGAGTGGAAATGTTTCTGTGTTACCTACTTAATTCTTAAAGCAGAATTTAACAGAAGATGAGTTATGTTTAACTTAAGTTTTGGATTTGAGTTAGTTTTACATCAAACTATGGATACTCAAAATAATAGTATGCCATATCTGAAATGATCTCATCAAACTATTGCAGAGACCAAAATCTTAAAAACAAATCAAACTAATGAACTTGTTGACCCTTGCTTTCTCCCTCAACTACTGGTTCTTCACCCCTCACCCCTCACACCTTCCTGAAAGATTAATGAAACTGTATCCCCATTCCCAAGTGCTTCAAGATATTTAGCCTCTCAATGTAAAGCCAAAAAAGGGGCCACGCTAAAGCCTCAAAGTCTATTTTAAGGTCTGTCCCCCTTGTATGTTGGGCCTCTAGTGTTTCTTCTGTCATGCTGCTTCTTATCTGAGCTTGGTGCCAGTTCAACAGCTGTCATCACATTTTAACACTCTGCTTGATGTCATGGCCTCTGTCCCCTCAATTCCGAATGGCTTCATTCATGACATGCTGTACTGTACTATCTAAATGTATCATGACAGCACAATTTATGCACACTCTGTTTTTGTCAAGTAACTCAATAAGTCTAAACTCTTAACAACTTACTGACTTCTAAGCTGTTAGGTTTGAGCTCGAATTTTGTTACACACAATCTATCCAATGTATTTCTCAGTCCTAATTAAATAAAGCTTTAGTAATTTCTGACTATTACTTCCTACACCATTGCACCTTTGAGCCATCTAGAAATTAATTTAATTAGAAAACACTCCCCTTCCCACTGATTAATTAAAATTATTCACTAGATTTTGACTATATTACTGCAACCCTTACTGTCTTCTACATAGACCATTGGTATCAAGCACTCACCAAGTTGTGTCGCGGGACTGATGCTTCCACTGGGACAAAGTGATCAGTGAGACAGCTCCCCTTAAATAAGACTCAGGCACAGGGATCTGGGGTGGAGCTTCGAGTTTGCAGAAGCCCAAATAAGAGCTTTTGAAAAAAGAGAGCCAGGCCCTCCCCGTCAGTCAATGTATCTATCTTGATCAGATGAAGCAACTGGATCCTTCCCAAATGGAGCAGCATTTCCTTGGAAAGAGCAGCTCTGCCAGACATAAAACTAAAATGGATGATAGACATGAAATGCTTTCACTGCAGATACTTTAACTGCATATGCTTTAACGTTTCTTCTATGCGTCGAATCTTGTGCTCTGGGAAGTAGAATTTTGTCAAATAATAGTGTAAACATTATAAGTGTAGTCTGTTTGTAATAGTGTGAGCATTTTATTGTATAATTATAGTGTGAGAATGATAGATCTGAATTCTCATGGTATGTATCTGAAACAATATTCATATTCATCAATATTTAAATAAAAAAATAAAAGTTGTTCCCTTTTTTTATCTCAATCATTCATTTAATAATGAAGTACTTTATTAAGTTTCAGGGTAACTGGGGGCAACTTATGATGAGCATTCAAACATTGGCCTCCCACTAAGACGGGAAACTGTATATGTCAGTAAGTTGGCTGACTGGTATGTAGTCTGGAGCCCCAAACGTGGATAACAGCTGGTTCGGAGGGGGGTGATTCCATTTGGCTTTCTCCTGCTCACCTGCTTCCTGATTGGCTTGGCTGTATGGTAGTAAAACTCTGATTGGTTGAAATCTCTCCTTTTAGGGTTATGGTGGGAAGCAGGTGTAGGGAGATACTGCTGAAGTGAGAGTGAGAGCAGGGCTCCTTATTTGTGTTGACCTTTACAGCCCCAATTAGCATATGTCTCTGTAGTGCTATGCTGAATAAATGTGCTAAGTTTGCCAACTACCTCTGCTTAAAATATTTCCTGTAATGAGATTCTGGATTAAAAAAAACGAGCAAGCTGGTTTTTGGATAATAAAAAATCTATTTGTTTTCTGTTTGGTGCACATATAAAAAGTGTAATGCATTATTGTGATCTTATTAATACACTGCAATTTTATAGCAGATTACCTTCAATATCAAATTAATCCAATTCAGTTCATAACTTTTAGACTAGAAACCAAGCAGAACGAACAGGTTATCAGATGCAGGTCTTTTTTGTTACTCCCCAAATGAAATGTAAAATAGGTACAAGTGCTTTCAGACATTAGAGTCTTACTTTATGGCACATGCTGCCTGATGACTGTGTCCTCTTTTAGGTATAAGCTTAAGAGCTTCCTTTTAATGCAGGACTTTGGCTCTATATGACTCAAAATAATTTTTTAATTATCTATTTTATATATATATATGATATATAAATGTATTTATATATGGGTTTCAAGCGCAAAGCACTATTATTATTATTATTATTATTATTATTATTATTATTATTATTATTATTACTACTGTTATTATGCATTTATATGTTTTTACATGATTTTTCTCCCTGAAACTGATCGATTAAACCGTAAGAGATCTGAGGGATGGGAGAACTGGGAAGATGTGACCCAACAGGGATGAATTATGTTTTTACTGATTGATTCTTTACGAAGATTGCTTTTAAACATTTAAAGCGTTTGTCACAGACTCAAGTGTCTTATCTCAGTGGAATTCTTGCCTTACGATGAACAAAAACTCATATCTCTATATCATATAAAATCCCCATTTAAAATTTTTTTTGAAAAACTTACATTTGTGCACTCCTCCAGGACTGTTTATTCAGTTCATCTTCACACAACAACAATCACCTTCAGACAATGAAACCCCTAAGTTAATTCAAAGGTTTTTGACAGACCAAACCTTTCGCGTATAACGTGTCAGTGAATATGTGGTAAACATGCCAAAATGAATGCTTTGGCATTTTGACACCAAACTAGGTGCATGTTATAACAGCCATGTCCTGTGGGACCTTTTTTGTACCATGGACCCGTTTGATACCGGACCATTTTACCGTGGCCCGGGGGGCTGATGCTTGTTTTTGGGTCATTCTAGCATGGGTTAGCTTGCGGACTTACTGATGTATGGAAAAACCTGTGACTGGGTCAAATGTGGAAGTGTGACTTAGTCAAATGTGGAAGGGTTAATGAGCACTCTTGGAACAGTGCCACCTACTGGTCATGAGATCTGAAATTAATTTTGCTTATAACCATTGTACTGCTTCTGCTAAAATTATGGAAGTATTATCTTTAAATTTAATGAGGAATACTGAATCTAATTATATATAACTTTACTATTGCAACCATTTTGGATGTTGGCCATTTTGAATTGTGTGTTAAGGTATTGAATTGTGTGTTAAGATTTTACAAACACATTGGTGTATCGTTATGAAACTATAAAAGTCGTAAGTTTAATAGTCATGTTCCATCCCCAATTTGATTGCTTACATGCTTGCTAAATAAATCCAGAGAACCAGAAGGAAACCCAGGCAGACACAGGAAAATAGAAACAGACAATAACCCGAGCTTAGCACCAAACTGGGGACTCTGGACCTATGAGATGGCATTATCCACTAAGCCACTGTGTACTGTTATAATAATATATAAATAGAAAAGGAAGAAGGCGAAGATAATAAGTAGGACAGAAATGAAATTTTTTTTAATATGTGGACTCATGTAACTCTAATGTTTGGGACATTGGCTTTGTAAGCAGAGATATGAGACAGATAATATGATATAACAGAAATTAAATAGAGTTTATAACCAACAGAGATGTCTCAACAAATAGTGACTGATATTATCAGCATGTAACAGACCTGTACAAGAGAATAACAGATGGTGAATAAATTTCATGCATGCCAGGGACAGACACACTACACCGTAGGCTTAATCCATAACACATCTACAATCAAGGTATTTAAATGTGGTAAAATGACGCTAATGTAGTCAGAGTAGTAATGCATATTTGTGTGGCAATTATTTACTGAATTATAACCAAACAAGGTGTGGGTAACTTGACTCTTTTTAATGCTCAGCTACTTTCTCGGCTTATGACCGGTCATAAAATCAGGGCATTGCCAGTGTCAGTAACTAATACACTGGATTTCACATTCACATTTGAGAAAACCTATTTAATTGTATTAATAAATTTAACATAGGAAACAAATAATGGCTTAACCAAAATTATTTTAGTGTTTTATATATAATATGATTATTAAATAGAAATGAGGTATTAAATATTTCTTAAAACAACTAAAAGACTCCTCTCTTCCTCAGCTGACCCACATTTGATGCAGCTGAATTTTTGGTCCTGAAAGTTGTTGGCAACCATCCTGGCACCAAAAATGGCACCATCCTGAAAAACTGCATCAACTAAAAATGTTTTCAGAATCTTTGCTAATATCTGATACATATATATATATATATATATGTATATATATATATATATATCTGATACATATATATATATATATATACATATATATATATATATATATATATATATACATATATATTTACAACCTATCTATCTATCTATCTATCTATCTATCTATCTATCTATCTATCTATCTATCTATCTATCTATCACTTTCATAAAAATTATGGCTCATCAATGTATTTTTCTATTTATTACTGCTATTGCATGTTGTTGCCCAAAACTAACAAATGTGCCTCCTCTGGACAAAAAAAAGATCTTATTAATCTTACTGATGATAAGTAAAAAAAAAAAAAAAAAAAAAGTGTGATATTTTTTAATCTCTTATTTCATAAGGCATGCATTTCATGTTGTCCACTTTTATCCAGTCACAATATTTCCTAATACAACTTAAAGACTCCTCTATAAACCATTTCACCACTCTTGTGTTATTTACATGCTGCTTAAATCGTCAATTTAGACCAAAGTCTTTGAAATAGTTGTCTGAAGGGTTGCCATGTTTGCGTTTAAAACCTGCCGAGTGCTGAAATGCCAAATAATTAATTTAGGTGTTACCAGCAGTGTGATGATTATAATCAATATTCACGGAAATATTTAAGCGTCTGCAATATTTTGAACTAGTCTCAGGTGTGTGTGTGCGTGTGTGTGTGTGCGTTTTTAATGTAAGCGCGGACATGTAAGCCAATAAAATTTACTTTAGACGTAGTGCGATACAGTTGTGTATAAAATACGGACCTGGCAACCCTTACGCCAACACGTCCTATTTACTGCCTCAGGATTGGCTATGAGAGTCCCTCATTCTATGCCGCTATTAGTTGATAATACACGCTCGCCACAAGAAACCCCATTTTTGGAAAGGCTTCGATTGGCGGATTGTGTGTGAGTGTGAACTAATAACCAATCATCGCTCAGAAGGCGGGACTTTGTTCTGGAAAAAAAGTTGCGGAAATAAATAACGTTCAGAGTGTTACGTCAGTCCTGCGACGGTAAAGACGTGACGACTTTCACGCGCCAGCTTGCAAGTGGTGTTTTTATTGCGCGACGTTAACTTAGTTTTTAGCTGAAATATTTTGGATGTTCGCGTATTCCTCTGACTCCCTTGCGGAAGAACGGTTAATATGTTAGTGTGAGAATTTAGTTTCCGTCACTTTGTTTTGAAAGAGACGTGCGCGAGATATGTGTGCAGGGCCACAGAATAATGAGCGGTTCTCTTCCTAACTCCTCGGATGGAAATGACGACTATGTAGTGCAGCAGGAAAATGAGCTGGAAGCCCTTGCATCAATATTCGGAGATGATTTTCGGGACATCCGGACTGAACATCCGTGGAAGGTGATGCAGAGTGATGACGTAAAGTCAGGGATCTGAGCAGATTGATGGAGCAGGAGGAAAGTCCAGCTGGCTCCATCTTTCAGAGCCATGATCATGTGATAAAGCAAAGGATCTCAGTACTCCTGCTTCTTGCACCTTGGAGTGTTTTCCCTACTTTGACACACCCACTTGAACTTAGGAATGGCTGCTTATTGAGGGGAAACTCGGGGGGAAAACCCTGAAATGTGCAAGATGAGTTGCCAGATGCAGGCAGTTTCACCCAGAAATGATTCTTTTACCTGGGAAAGTGCTTGTGGTATACTTAGAAAAAAAGTTTTTACGGTAACTGAAGCTTTAAAAGCTACATCGCTGGTCTGTAAGATCAGATGTAACTTTTTATTATTATTATTATTATTATTAATTTTAAAAATGTGCATTATATTCACCTTCCCAGCTGAAAGATATCACTCAGCAACAAGGAGCAGTACAGTTTATTACCTTTCATGAGAAACCCATGGCGTCTTTGGTGTATGACGTATCCTGTGGTGAACTGGATATTTTTGACACAGTTTTTATTCCCAAATTCAGATCAAGCAGCCTCCAGAAGTGTTCCTGTTCCTGCGTCCCAAAGGTCTGAGCCATGGCCAGGAGTGTTATGTGACTGTAGACTTGCAGGTCAGATGTCCATTGACGTATCCTGATGTGTAAGTTTGCATGCACCCAGCTCTGCCATTGTCTTCACTGTTGAGTTTTAAGTGTTAAGTTGAGTGTTTAGTTTTCTTTACGCGTGTTGATCACACCATAAAACAATTTGAGATCGCTCGTCTTAGAGTGCATTAAAACAGAAATGAAATCAGAAACGTTTATATGTCCACTGCTCATATCAGATGCTTGTCTAAAAGCCATTGATAGCAGGACGGTAGCGGATAATGTGAAACTTTGCCACATTACTTCCAGCCCACGTTAATATTACAAACACAGACACCAATTAATAACATACACCACTTTTATAATATCCTATGTAAAAGGTAGAAAATAAAGGACAGCTTTAGAGTTTGTATATTTGATAAAATGACCTTACACACCTATTTTTCAAATATAGGTGTGTCTCATCCTGAAGATTTTCACAATCTTGGCTAATATCCATTTTCATTATATCGAATTTTAATACTAGCCAATAACCCTCCACTAAAAGGATAATTGACAGTAACTGGATTGTTTTGTATAGTATGTAGCTTTTAAATAAGCTACTTTTCTGTTAAATGTTCTGCTGCTTTTGCATGTTGATGCCAGAAGTAACTCGGATGTACCTCCTTGGCACAGAAAAGAAGTGTTTAATATCTTATTGTGCACCGAGAAAAAAAGTGTGAGCAAATACTTTATAAAATCCATTATTTCATAAGGCATGCAGTAGAGGGTTAAAGAATGGATGTTGCATGTTGTCCTCTTTTATCCAGTCCTGAAATTGTGTTCATCATTTAAAAAAATGATCTTCTTTCTAGGCGTAACATTACTTCTATTTTACCCAGGTTTGTTTCGGTTTATTTTCTGCATGAGCTCGAATCACACTTGTTGTCTAAACTTCATGATGTTTAACTCAAACTGAAATATGTGTTTAATGAATCAGGTGCTGATTTGTTACTTGTTTCTGTATTTTTTTCTACTTGCAACACATTGAAACCTGACTGTTTACTTGCTGCCTAATATATCCCAGCCCTTGACAGGTGCTGCAGTACTGATGTAATGAATATTATTCCTGTCACCTGTAAGTGCTATTAATGTTATGGCTGATTGGTGTATATTATAATACTCTGTTGATCGAACACAGACGCATCCAATGTGAATTTTATGCAAGAGCAACTTTGCCTGGCACACAGAACATCATCTGCACATCTGTATTCCTCAGGTTCTGGAAATTTCCTGCTTATTATAACCCCAGCAGTCACACAGTGTTTTGTGGTGCTGTAAAAAAACTGTTTGAATCTTCTACACACCAGCCACTTTGAGTTATTTTATTTTTTTTAGTTAAAAAATCTCTTTCTCTTGTGCTTCAGGCCTCCAGAACTTAAACTGAAGAATGCCAAAGGTCTCTCGAATGACAAGCTTCAAAAGCTGCAAAGTGAGCTGGCCAAACTGGCCTTGCAGCGATGTGGAGAGGTGAGACTGTTGAAAGCGTGAGAGAAATACTGTGAGGAAATGAGCAGAAAAGTTTGTGTGTGAACCAAGAATTGTTACCAGGAAACACAACAACGTCTTTATAGGCCTTTGTTGTAAACATTAGTGAGTAGTGTGCTTGCCCTATGCATGGAAACATGACTGACTAGACTAAAAAGTGATGGCTAAAGTAAAGTAGTAACATATTAAAGTATGTTGAGCTAGTGAAGTGCTTTAATATAGGCTAACGATATTACTGGATTTTACTGACATTTTTACCACTCTGTTTTTTTAATATCTGTGTTCACAATAAATAAATTAATTAATTGCTCGCCTGAGCACACCAGCAGAGTGTTGGTATGCCTTGAACTGTTATGTTAAAAACTTCAGGAATAGCTTTAGCACATGTTGAGGGGTGAAGATGAGGGCAAAATGCCAAAAAACCCTAACAGGCTAAAAGGTTTCAAATATAAAAGTGGATTTATGTGCTTTCTGAAGCCAGTGTTTACCACATCCAAAAACAGAAACACACTTTGGAAAGCTTTGTTTTGCCGTGACCTGGGCCTGAGGGAAATCATCGAGCCTGTAAATTCCCATGAGGGGATGACCGTGACGACAGTAGTGCTTCTGCGTTTATGATGTAGGACGTGTCTGTGACCTTGATTAAAAGTCAACAAGATTTCAGCAAACATTTGGCTTACAAGTCGTGCTGTTTTCTCTTCATATCTCTTAATATGTAACAATATTATTCAAGGCTGGCTAGTCTGTTTGATTTGCCTTGCTATAATTAATTAGAAGGTTATATGATTGTGTTGTGCAGCTGCGTTCACACATACAGTGATTTTATCACTGCAAGTCATCAGTCATTGTACTATGAAGCCATCAGTAGGCGTTCCTATTACTGGTTGCCATAGTAATAACATTTATCAGTGGGTGGGGCAACTGGTGTTCAAAATGAATAATTTTCTAGCCACTAAAAGAACATTCTGGAGGGAGGATTGGCGTTTGTGTATAAAATTCAGCAGTGCATATTTGCATCAGATGATATGAAGATGAAGGAGAAGCAGTGTGTGCTGTTTGCCACGGATCAAATGCACTTACTGTCTTCACTCCCATTGGTAGTCGCTGTACCAATTAACTCCATATTTACACAGAGTTAAACTTTCCTCAACTTTGCCACGTCACTGGACACATCCACAACGGTTGCTGACGCTCATGTAGCTGGATGCTGCAAGCTCTCTTTTAAAGAAATGAATGATCACTGGTTGCTTTGTATGTGTGAACATAGCATTACACACACAGACACGCACATCCTTGGAAGGTGATAGTCATGGAAAACCTGTCAGATGTTAGTGTTGCTGAATTCCAGTAAACAGCAAAAAAAGATCAGGTTTTCTTCCTACTGCTTAATATAGTTGACTAAAACAATATGAGTATGTGCTTTCATTACACAGAGAAGGTCAACATTTGGTTCAGTTGCTGGATAGATACCTTCCGGACATAAGCCTACTCAATTCTGTCTTCCTCTGCCTCTCTGAACCTTCCTGCTGCAGGTGATGATCTATGAGCTAGCAGACTTTGTGCAGGGTTTCCTCACAGAACACAACGTTCCACCTTCTCGCTCCTTCCATGAGGAGATGCTGAAGAATCACCGGCGGCAGCAGGAGCGCTTGGCCCTCGAGGAACAGCAGAGGATCGATCAGCGCCGCAGGCAGGAAGAGAAAATGGTACATGATTTATACATTGTTATTCCTGCTTAATAAACCGTAACGCTGCCTTACTGTATGTACCATGTTTTTCTTTCAGGACATTGCACTGACTGTTTTCTTATCATGTATTGTGTACAGTAGCTATTGTAACAGAGATGTTCTGTTACAAGCTCTGTTCATGCAAGTCCCCATGCACAGCTCACGAAAAGAAATGTGCTTTTGCTTTACCATGTTCTATTGTTTGCTGACTGCATTCCAATATCTCCACAGCAAAATGAGATACTTGCTGAAATCCAGAGACGAGAAGAGGAGAAGCGAGAGGAGAAGAGGAAGAAAGAGATGGCTAAGTTGGTAAGATTTTGTTCTGTGCATCCTGTTATTCAGCATGTCAAAAGAGGCGTCCCAAATTGCGTACTTGCACATAGTGTTAGTATTGTGTTCCAACAAGAAGTGCACTCCAAGTACCCAGATGGTGCACCCGGAATGTTGGACACTTCATGCACTCAACACTCACAGCTTTGCTTTAAGAGCGGAAGAGGGGCGGAGCTACCTGGCACTAAATTTTACACAACACTCTGGTGGACAAGACATCCTACAAATGTCTTTTAAATTTAGCCCACGCTATGCGAAATTCATCATATTCTGGTACATGGATTTGGCATCATTTTGTGCTTCCGGTTAGTTACAAAAAAAAACATTAGTGTTCCATTTGCTAAGATGCCAGCTGTCTAACATTCACACACTAGACTGTACAGTGCATAGTGCACAGTCTGTAGTATGTCATTTGGGCTGCAGCTAATGTTAGTATATAGACTACTGCTTTAGCATGACCGTAACAAAGCACGCTACTTATTCGCTTGTCATTCCCTCATAATTCATCACTTATCACTTGGTATTTTTTTTTTTTGTATATCTACATATTCATTCACATCATCCAGTTGGCCAGTTATGTGGCAGCAGCATGGTACATTTGTGTGAGATCAGCTTCTGCTTCTAAAAATTCAGACCAGTGCAGTGGAACCCGCAAGCATGCCGCTGTTAAAGATACAAAGATCACACTTTTCTCTATATTGATGTCTGATGTGAACATGAACTGAAGTTCTTGACCTGTATCTGCATGATTTGATGCACTGCACTGCTGCCACATGATTGGCTGATTGGACCATTTGGTTGAATGAGCATCTGTGGATGTTTGATGTGAACATTTTAACAGAAGCTCTTCAATATTATTTGCATTATTTTGCATGATGTGCTGCTGCTATTTGAATAATTGCATAAACAGGTGGACAGGTGTTAATAAAGTGGTTGTTGAGTGTATGTGAATAATTTCTGACGAATTTAGAACCATACATTGTTAAACAAATATAAATATATTTATATTTAATATTTGTAAGCTCTCACTGAAAAATTAATGATGTCCAGATGCTTTGTGTGTGTGTAATGAATTCCCAGAGAGAGCCGGGGTGTCTAGCAAAATCGTGCCTCATGTTGCGTTTGTGACAGAAATTCACCCAGGAGTTGACGAACATTTCTACTATAAGACCTTTTGTATTTTCTCTTGGGGTGTTTAAACCCAGACTTGACTGTTAAGAAACAAATGAAAACTTTTGTTTGACAAAAGTCAGTAAGAAAGAGCCAATATGAAAAAGTTTGTATTATTTCTCTGATTGTTAAACTTGCTTGAATGAAAAGAAAAACAAAACTGCAAGACCATTCTATCTACCCGTGGAACGTGGCGCTGACAGCTGAACTTGTTCCTCTTTTAGGAGCGTTTGGAGAGCGAGGCTCAGCCGACTGCAGGAAGCCCAACATCGGGCAGCGTCAGTTCCCCTGTACCTCCCACTGAGACACCAGAGAACAGAAAAGGAGCTTCGAGCAGACGGCGCACCACTTCCAGCAGCAGACACAGGTGTGGGCAAGAGGCCTTTTTTCTTTTTTTCTTTCTTTTTTTAACACTCAGGCTGACTAAATATGGATATAACTTTCTGAGAAGCATTTATCATCTGCCAGTTTAATTACTGACTGTCACTATTTTTATCGTATGAACCTGATAAATTCCCATCTGAATTCCCTGTACGGATGTTCACTGATAAGGCGAGACACGTACAGCGAAGATAATCCAAGTCCTCATGAAGTTCTGCACTTCAGCAACAGTGCCATGGGTGAGCTCCTGGTTCACAGAGGAAAATGTATAGGTAAGATTTCTCAATGTCTTATCGATTCTTTTCGCCAAATTGGTGGATCTTAACGTGACCCAGTTTTAAGGGTGCAAAATTCTCATACATGAAGACACTGAACCTTGTGTCACAGAAATAAATAGGTTCCAATTGATACTACTGTAGTTTGTTAATCCAGTGAGATTTTCATGTCTACATGCAGTGGTTGTTTGAACGTTTGTCAGGTTTGGAGTGAATGCTGCTATGCTAGGGTACAGACTGAAATGTCACCCATGTGCTGTTGAGATTAGGATTAACATGACAGCAATAACAGGACATAGCGCCTCTGGGTTTAACTCTGAATGAACAACAGCAGCCTTATATAATAATAATAATAATAATTATTATTATTATTATTATAATTTCACAGTTTTGATTATTATAAAATGCCACTTAAATCAAGTTTATATGCATAGGGCTAAATTATGTATTTTGTTTTGTAAAAAATCTCTTGTGGCCCCAAGGTTGAGAGTCTGTGTGCTATATCATTATATGCTGCTGTAACAGCAATTTTTCCATTTTGTAGGATTAACAAAGGCTATCAACCTGTTTCTGTCAAGCTATCAAAATGTAACCTATATCAGACATGCAGTGTAATTTTATTGTGTGTGTGTTTAAGGTGAGAGTAAGAGGCTGGGCCGGAGTGTGTATTATGCTCTCAATGCTACCTCGGGAGAGTTTGCTGTTGTATATGAATGGATCCTTCGCTGGAACAAGAAGATTGGAAAATTCTTCACCAGCCAGGAGAAGGAAAAGATAGAAAAATGTAAAAAACAGGTATGGAATGGGTTTTTAAATGAGAAACAATTGTATCATAGTTCTGGTATATTATCTTAGTGAACTACTGTACATATACAGATGTGACCGAATATTCAGACTCCTTACAGCTTTTCAGCCTCTTCCGAATTTATTGAAATGGCAAATCCAGTTCATTTGTTTGGGCTATACACCAAAAACTGGATATAAGGCAAGGGTTTAGGATTTCTGCATTTATTTCCTGCTCTTTACATCTAGATGTATTAAACAACTGAAAACATAGAACTGTGTATCAGACCATACTCTTTTTCGGTGAGCAAAAGTCTAGGAACACATTAGGCTTTTTATAAAGTAAATGACACTAAATATTTGATTACATATCCCATGTTTGCAATATCCCATCTGCAACTTTGTGACTTTGCCAAATTGTTGATTTATTAATTTGTAATGCTTTTCTGGGCTTGTAAAGCAGTTTCTTCCTTTTTTGGGTAGGAACTGGGGTTCTCCCTTGAGTCTTCTCTTCAGGAGTTGAAATGCTGCTCAGTTGAGTTGAGGTCTAATGGTTGGCTTGCCACCCCCCCCCCAATTAATTTTGATGCATTTCTCAGAATGTTCCTATAAACACCTGAATTCATTCTGCTCCTACCGAGCTACATTATCAATAGAGATTAGTGAGAATGTTCCAGAAGCAGCCATGCAAGTCTAAGCCATGATGCTGCACCCACCATGAACTGATCCTTTCTTTCTTCACATGTTTGCTTTTCCAGAGCTTTTGTGTAAAATCTCGGTATTTCTTTGCTAATTCCAATTAGATCTTCTGATTTTTACTTACGATAAGGTTTTGCATCTTGTGGGATATGGCCTCTATATTTCTGCTCTCAAAACCTTCTTTGAGCTGTTGCGTTACCTTCACTCCTGCCCTGTGACTGTTGGTGACAATGTTTGTCATCAGTGTTGTTTTCCCTGGATACCCTGTTTGATGTCTGTTGCTCAGTACACCAGTGGTTTCTTCCTTTTTCAGGACATTTCAGATTGTTGTACTGATGCCCAGTGCTCATGTGAAGCTTCAGATAGATTTTCCCTATTTTCTCAGCTTCAGATTGTCTTGCTTTTCTTCCATAGACAGCTCTCTGATATTTATTTTGGTTTATCCTTTTTAAAAACAAATGCAGGCTTCACACGTAAAACTAAAGGATAAAACGAAGAGATGTTCATAGATGTTTAGAGCTGTTTATTGTTAAACAATCAGTTTAACAGGATATACCTGGAAACACCTGTCAGTCACATGTTCCAGTATAACCAGAAAATTGGGTGGTCTGATAGCAAAAAAGACCAGGAAATACAGGAATGGACTTGCTGTTCATATAGTTTTGGAGTGGACTGTATACACCCCGATCAGCCTTAACATGAGCACTGACCGGTGATGTGAATAACACAGATCTCCTCCTCATGGCACCTGTTAGCGGGTGGGATATATTTTGTCCTCAAAGTTGTTATGGCTAGACTCTCCAAAACTGCAGCTCTTGTGGGGTGCTCCCGGTCTGCAGCGTCAGTATCTATCAAAAGTGGTGCAAGGAAGGAACAGTGGTGAACTTGCGACAGGGTCATGGGCGGCCAGGCACATTGATGCCTGGCAGAGAGCCTCTTTTCGGCTCATTGATGCACATGGGGAGCTGGCTTATGTGGTCCGATCCAACGGACAAGCTACTGTTGCTTAAATTGCTAAAGAAATTGCTGGGAAACCTTGGGTCCTGCCGAACATGTGGATGTTACTTTAACACGTACCACCTACCTAAGCATTGCTGCAGACCATGTATACCCTTTGTTCATAAAATTGTTCAGAAATGGTTTGATGAGCAGTGAAACGAGTTTGAGGTGTTGACTTGGCCTCAAAATTCCCCAGATCTCAATCCAATCGAGGATCCATGGAGACCCCACCTCGCAACTTACAGCACTCAAAGGATCTGCAGCTAACATCTTGCTGCCAGTACCACAGCACACCTTCAAGGATCTAGTGGAGTCCATGCGTTGATGGGTCAGGGCTGTTTTGGCAGCTAAAGGGGTACAACACAATATTAGGCAGGTGGTCATAATGTTATTGCTGATCGGTGTATATAGATATGCTGTAGGTTCAGAAACTCTGTACAGTGTCCATTCACCAAGTGCTCTGTTAGGTTGTGTGAAATACTTTTCTGGGTCTGCCAGTTGACTATTCCTGTTATATTGCAGAAACATATACAGACAGGAACCTAGAGGTTTCTTGATTTATATAATGATCAAGAGTCACATGCTGATCACTTGCTTGCTTTGTTTTTATCTCTGCAGATCCATGGAGCAGAGAGTGAGCTGAACTCACTGCTGAAGCTGGACCACCCCAACCTGGTTCGCTACCAGGCGTTGAGCTACAGTGAGCGTGAGGACTGCCTGGTCGTGGACCTCCTGGCTGAGCATGTACCTGGTAGCAGCCTGGCAGAGAGCCTCTCTTCAGGAACATCACTGCCCCCTGATCAGTTGAGGCACCACGCTGCCCAGCTGCTTGCTGCACTTGACTACCTCCACACCAACTCGGTGGTACACAAGCAGCTGACGGCCTCCTCCGTGCTTCTAGATGCCCAGGGCAATGTGAGACTGGCTGACTACAGCCTGGCTAAACGGTTAGGGGACATGTGCAAAGAGGACATTTTTGAGCAGCCTCACGTTCGCTTCAGCGAGGACACACTGCCCACACGCACCGGCAAGAAAGGGGACATATGGAGTCTCGGGCTGCTTCTCATGGCACTTACTCAGGGACGCGAGGTCAAGGAATACCCTGTGACCGTTCCCTCCAGCCTACCTGCTGATCTTCAGGACTTTCTCAAGAAGTAAGTTCACCATAAACAGTAGTGTCACTCGACCCTTTGTTACTGATGGTTCATTGCCTTATGAGGTAGATTGCAGTAGATACGTCTGAATATGGGTTATCCTCTCAATTACATAATTTAAAGTGTTTAAAACATGAAGGCTGATTGTAATTCCAGCTGATGCGTAAATATCCTGCGATTCTTCTTAGTTCATATGCCCCACCTCCTCACTGTGTTCCTCCCTTAACTTTACTGCTTAGAAACCTTGACTTGCAATAAGACGATAATTCAAAATACCACATTGTTGCTGAGGACTGTGGAGAGATACAGCAAGTATTAATGTAACACTCATCGTAGTGTGAATGAGTAGTGTGTGAATTTGTATATAGTTTACCGAGGACATCCCGTTTTCCAGATCAAATTCACAGGTTTGATCAATAGCTTGTTAATTGCTAAAGGAATGCTTGGTTGTCTATAATTCTGCATTCTGATATCAGTGCTGTGATTTAGTCATCAGTGAAAGCTTTTATTTAAAAAAAGTTCCAAGGTATAAAAATATGGAGTTTTTCATTTCCATCAACCAATCAGTAACCATTTTTCATACCTAAAAAATGTACACAAGCCGTTTTAGCAAAGTAAAGCATAGGCATAGATACATTGGTGCTTGAAAGTTTGTGAACTTTCTATATTTCTGACAAATATGACCCATGACATGACTTCATCAGATTTTAACACGCCTTATAAGTAGACAAATTAAACCCATTCAAACAAATGATGGAAAAATAACTGCAAGTAAACATTTCTGGCAACTGTTGATTAGTCCTGTACAATAGAGGAAATTCTAGCCCATTTCTCAGGGATGTTGGTGGGTTTCCTCACATGAACTGCTTGCTGCAGGTCCTTCCTCAACTTTTCTGTTGGATTCAGATCAGTACTTTGATTTGGCCAGTCCAAAACATTAACTTTGTTCCTCTTTAACCATTCTTTGGTAGATGGACTTGTGTGCTTGGACTCATTTTCTCTGGAGAGTCCTCTGGCTTGTCTACATGATAGCATATAGCTGATGGTGGAGTCATGAACATTAACATTAGTCAAAGTAAGAGATGCCTTTAGTTGCTTAGAATTTACTATCGGTTCTTTTATGACCTAAAAGAATGTTACACATCTTGCTTTTGGAGAGATCTTTGTTGGTGCACCATTCCTGGGGAGGGTAGCAAAGTTCTTAAATCTCCCTTTGTACACATCTGTATACAATCTGTCTAACTGTGGATTAGTGGAGATAGTTTTGTAACCTTTTCCAACCTGATGAGCAACAATATCTCTCTTTCTGTGGTCCTCACAAACCTCCTTTGTTTGTGACACGTCCCAAACACCTGTAGCGAAGATCAGATTTTAATAGATCCCTGTTCTTTAAATAAAACATGGCGCTCACTGACACCTGATTGTTATCCCATTGACTGAAAACAGATGGACTCTAATTTGAACTTTAGATTAACTGCTAATCGTAGAGGTTCATGTACTTTTGCCACTCACAGATATGTAATATTGGCCCATTTTCCTGAATAAATAAATTACCAAATGTAATATTTTTGTCTCCTTTGTTTAATTAGGTTTACTTTGTCTACTTTTAGCACATGGTCTAGATTTAGGATGATGGGTTGGGTCATATTTATACAGAAATAAAATTCTAAAGGGTTCACAAACTTTCAAACACCACTGTACATAGATGTTTGTTACAAAATATGATTATATATATATATATATATATATATATATATATATATATATATATATATATATAAAAACAAACTACTACCGTTACTAACTACTGTTATTGTTTTCCAAGGAGCAAAAGAACAGGACGTACTGACATGTCAGAGTTAGAAAGAAATAATAGAAATAATGATTTTGATGGAAATTATGAATGTTATATATTTCTCCCAAAGTCGCCAGCTATTGTTTGCCATGTATTTTAATTTATTTTAATATTTTTTTTTTTTTTTTGTGCTCAGACCATATCTGACTCCTTAGATTTATTATATTTGATTAACATTTTTATTTTTAATTCTTTTGGAGCACACCAGGGGTTGAGAATGAAAACTGAATTAGCCAGTCCACTCAGCAAGTAAAAGCTCTAGAGTGCTGCTCAAACCCCAGGGTTTGTTTCCTGTAAAGCTAAGTAACTAGGCTACAAAGCGATAGCTAACATTTTATAAAATAACGAGTGAACTAGTTATCCATTCATGAAGACTGATGAGTAAAACAGTCAAGCAGGTCATGAAAAGTCATCAGGCAAACACTGCTGAACATTTAAGCTACCAAGTTGTTTGATGGTTCGGTGCAGATTTTTTTTTTTTGCCTGAAATGCCTTTGATCGATAACCGTTAACTCTGTAAATAAAAAGATCCCAGGCAAACACTCGTGGTCGTTTTTATGTCTGAGTTTCTGACCACATCAGCATTAGCTTTGCTAGTAGATGGCATTTATTAGTGCTGAGTAGCAGTGTGTGTGTCTGTGTGTTTGGCCATGTGGTGCTTGGCCCCCCAGTGTGAGCTGTTGTGCAGGTGTGTTTGCTTTAGTGGTGCTGACTCTGCTGGTTTTCATCAATGACTGGTGTGTCCGTGGTTGTTTGTCCTGCCCCGGCCTGCTTTCAGAGGCATTTAAAGCCTCTGAAAGTCTGAAATGTCAGTCGTGTGTTTGAAAAACATATACAAACTCATGGTTAAAAAATAAAAGAAGATAGAGCTTCATGTTCAGTAGTGAATTTGGGTATATGTGAGTATATGTTTGGGTATATGTTGGGTATATGTGAAAAACATATACAAACTCATGGTTAAAAAATAAAAGAAGATAGAGCTTCATGTTCAGTAGTGAATTTGGGTATATGTGAGGTGATATGTGGTTAATCTTAAACTAGAGAGCTTTAAGAGAGAGGCCATATTTTCTTGAGCAAGAAACTTTTATATTAAAAGTATATTTATATGCTTATAAAGCTCTAAAACTTTGTTGCCCAGAGCCAGTTTTTGGTTGCCTAGAAATAAATATGGTATCTATGGTAACCTAGTAACATTGGTGAATTAGTAAGTTAGTTAAGTCTAGATAATATATGATCATTATCCTCTTCTATGCTCTGTTTGCACCTAGTTGCACACTGTGCACTTTACATGGCTAAGACAACTTCTGTCCTAGCTCTATGGTGTTGTTTGTTGTTTTGTGTTGAACTTGTTGTTGTATGTTTCTGTAGCACCAGGTCCTGGAGAAACGTTGTTTCATTTCACTATGTACTGCGCCAGCTATATGTGGTTGAAATGACAATAAAGCTTCTTGAATCTTGAATCTATTATTGCTTCTAATGTAGCATATTGTGTTTGTACCATTTTCACATCAAACCTAAAAGCTACTGTTTGAATCTGAGTAGTGTTTTAATTTTTGGTGATGGTTACAAGAGAGCTCAATAACGGCTTTATGCTGGGCTTTATTCTGTTCAGTGTTTCCACATACACGCATGTTCCTGATTCGATCACTAATTTACCCACTAGTCTTAATGTTGAGATGCTAGGCTGATGTGTGTAGTGTAGCAGTGTGTTCATGCTCTAATCATGGTGACGTACAGCTTGTTTACACATATGCAAGCCATTTATAAAAAATAAAAAAAAAAATCCTGTTTTTTGGTAAAAGTCACTTAGGAGAGGGTTTTTTTTTTCTGGTTGTTGGATGTACTTGTCCATGAGGTCACATCTGCTCATCTCTGTTTTGTTCATCTGTTTAGACTGAATTTGTGGTCTCTGCTCAAGCTTCATATAGTTTAATCATTGTATATCCAAAAACTGTCAAGCTGTTTATTTATATCCCTGTAACTTAGTGTCAAATTAATTGAATCATTAAAATGAGATTCTTCTTGTTTTATAAATCTCTACTAGAAACACAGAGTGTTTAGGACGAGAACACAGAAAACTCTTTCAGGAGCTTGGTGGAGCTATACAAGTGTGTCTGCAAGTGTGTGTGAGTTTGACTCGGTTTGTTTTGTGCACAGGTGTGTGTGTCTTAATGATGTTGACCGCTGGAACACTCAGCAGCTGCTGGAGCACTCCTTCCTGCGGCCACCCTCACCAAAGAGCCTTCCTCCTTGCCAGGAGTCCAGTCCAGAAGGTACAGCTCTCTTCCATTTTCTCTCACAAGCACACACACACACACATACAAGATAGAAAAATTGTAGGGGATTTGTGGATTATAGTCATCATAGCTGGACTGGTGATTAGACATGGAGTATTCATGTTAAGTACTAGTACAGAGCCAGGCTCATGGTTGAAAATAGTTTTTTTTTAGAATTTTTGCCCTAATCAGCCACGACGCTCGCACCCTCAATTCAAGCCATCCCACTAAATGAGTAGTCCAAAGCATTGAAGATGTTTCTATTCTATTAAGGTTTGACCATCTAATTTTTGGGGTGAGGGAATTGCAAAACATTATTTTTCTTAGTAGTAGGTAGCACTTGCAAGATGGTTAAGAACATTATACAGTATAATGCCTAGTTCATGTAAAAGGTATAATGTTAGCTTACTTTGTACTCACTCAAGCAGGAGACTAGTCGCATGTGTTGCTTGTAGTTTGTCTCTTGTGCCTGGGCATGCCCTTTTATAGTTCTGATGACAAAATAAAAAACACTAAGTAGCTTAATTGCCATCCAAGCTTGATTATTTATTTTTTATGATGTCTCTATTAACCTTTTGAGAGGTCATATATGACAAGATAAGATGAAACCATGGTTCTAAATTTTTCTTTCATTTTTGCTCCGTAAACAGTAAAAGGGGTTTAACTGAATGTAGGGAGTAACAAGTGAGCAAGAAGCAAAAGAAATGCCAGGCCACGTGTGTCACTGGACCGGTCCAAATGCTGTTCTGTCACTCTTACTGCAGTCATTGTGGCTTTATGTCGCAAACATTAATAAAAATCACTTTGCCTGTTGCTCGCTATGGTAAACACAAGGATGGATGAAATAATGCAATCTTTGTTTTGTGAACGTTTCTTGTCAGACTTGGATGTGGATTTTGCGTCTACGGTAATCCCAAGGAATCACCTTCTCAGTGCCCCTTTCAGTACAGTGGTGCAGAAACAGTTCTCCCGTTACTTCATTGAGTTTGAGGAGCTCCAGCTGCTGGGGAAAGGTGCTTTTGGAGCAGTCATCAAGGTGATTTAATTCATCTATGTTGAGAGCATTATTCATTTAAGCCTTTATTTATATTTATTTATGCCTTTTTCTTCATTGGGCTTCCTTTTTCTGTGTTCATTTTGCTATTGTTTATTTGTAGGTCCAAAACAAGTTGGATGGCTGCTACTATGCTGTGAAATGCATCCAGGTGAATCCAGCCAGCAAGCAGTTCCGCCGTATTAAGGGAGAGGTGACCCTCCTCTCACGCCTGAACCATGAGAACATTGTGCGCTACTATAATGCGTGGATTGAGAGACACGAGGCGCCATCAACAGGGGTAGAGAGCAGTGACACCTCCAAGCCAGCCAGCACCCCTGAGATGCCTTCACGTCCCGCTGCTCCGCCTCGCCTCAACGAGCTCGGACTCCTCGACAACGTGGAAGACGACGCACCCCCGCCGGCACTGGCCAGTTCGGTGGAGTGGAGCACATCTCTGGAGAGATCATCCAGCGCCAAGTGCAATGCCACTGACTCCAGCGATGAGGATGATGAAGATGAAGCAGATGTGTTCTGTCCGTCTTTCCTGTAGGTTCCTACACCAGAGTTAGGAATTGCTATAAATATACACACACATAAGCTGAGATTCCCTGAATATATATTTTTTTCCATTTTGAAAAATAGCATTTAAAACCAACATAATGCTCAACTATTTTATTTTAGTTTGATGTTAAAATAATGTCCGGTAGGTGGCAGTGTTGTACTGCGTTAGGTGTACTGCGATCAGGGCTGGACACAGCAGGCACTTGTAATTAAGCCTGTTGGAGCAACATGAACAGCACCAGATCAGTGACTAATCCAGGGTTGGGATAATGATTGGGAGTTTGGTTTTCACATCCCTGATCTGGTCTAACTCTAAACATATGGCTTTCATATTGCTACTTCACTCATATTAAGCCTGAAAGTTGTTCTTTTGGCTCTCTTAAAATTTCCAAGCTATTAAGACATCAGAATAATGTCTGGCTTTGAGGTAAATCCGATTCTGCTTTTTTGACAGTCCGTCTAACAGCGACTCCGAAAGTGACATCATCTTTGGCAACGGTGATGCGAGCAGAGACAGTATTGTCCAGGTTGGTAACCGGCTTCGAAGCTTGTTTATAACAATCCCCAACTTCTTCATCGGTTAATTCACATGATTGTTTCTTTTGGGTTCCACACAGGATGAATTGAGTAAAAGAGAAGGAGTGGACATGGCAGAGAGCTCAATATCCGAAAGACCTCCTCTTATTGCACATTATCTCTACATCCAGGTGAGAGCTTGCAGCCAGTCTGGTGAAGCGTAATGTGATGTGCTTAGTTCTAGCTGTGTTCAACTATGAAACTTATCTAAACACAACCAATAGGAAGAAGGCATAGACTTCATACCAGACAGCTACAAACATAAATACACTATAGAGTTTATCACACTTTAAATAGTTCCCCCTGGGTAATTGTAAACTCCGGGTAAAAGGAATCCTGGGTAATAGTGTTTCATGTTTCACACTGCTCATACTTTACCTAGGGTTAACAATTAATCCTGGCTATTCATAATCTGACATTTCACACTGTACACTCCTTATCCCTGGCTTAACTTTCTTATTTGCATCACTGCAGCATCAACAACCGTGATTGGATAAATGCAGCATGTAACTATTTTAAATAACGGCTTGTCTCACAGTTTCACACCCGTGAGAAAAAATTACACCACATAAATCCTTTTGGCTGTTTTAAACCTCCTGACAAGCACAAACACCAGACAGAATACAAAACTCTGAGTAAAGACTGAGTAGAAAAGCCCTATAGACAACACATAGAAATCTAAATGAATTGTGTTGATTAGGATAAAGTGAAGAACCTGGCCTCTGGCCACCTGGCCTCTTGTACAGTAAGTTGCAAAGCTAATGAAAATACATGTGCTACTGCTAATGAAAAGTATGAATGAAAAGTAGCAAAGTACACATGCTACTGCTAATGAAAAGAGCAATAATTTTTAATCTCCAAACTCCTTTCATACACCTTTTAAAATAATTTTCTTCCCCTAGTCATAACATTGTTTTTATTGTTTCTGTGTTTAAAAGCCCATATTGCTCTGATTGAGTATATGTAAGCAAGATGTTGTAGAATCTGACAGGCAGAATCTATCTATCTATCTATCTATCTATCTATATATATATATATATATATATATATATATATATATATATATATATATATAAATATATATATATATATATATATATATATATACACACACACACATACATACAAACATTTTTAAATCAAAATAATTATCAATGAAGACAATGTAATAACAGAGAGAAGGGTAAGAGAATTTCAAGTAAATATTTAGAGTAGAATATTAAAGTAAATAATGTGTTTTGATTTTGCCTTTATATGACTGTAAAATGAAATGAAATGAAAACATCTTTTAAATGAATTATTTAGTAAATATAATAAAAATATTAATCACATATTGCTCTGATTGAGTATATGTAAGCAAAATGTAGAATCTGACAGGCAGAATATATATATATATATATATATATGAGAGAGAGAGTTTCTATAAATCACATCAAATATCTTGGTTCTTGGTGCCCGATGAGCTTGTTTGAGTATTTCAGAATCTGCTTATCTCCTAGGATTGCCAAACACAGCAGAATCTAGAGTTTACACAAAAGGGTGCAAGAAGAATGCCCCATTACTGACCACTCATTAACAGTGTATTCAAAGACCGATTAAGTAACCGATTAAAAAAAAACTTGTTGCTATTTCCAAAAGAGAAGTTTATGATTGTTGATGGATTTCTGTTAGGAGGCATTAAACAGTTGAAGCTTTGTAACCGTTTCTCAATACAGGAAGGTCTTTAGAGCAGAGCAGTTTGTACTTACTCAGCAGCATGTTAAGCTGCATTTATTTTAGTCTTATTAATTTCAAATACAGGAGGACATTGTATACATCTTGACTGATGCACATTAATCAGTGTTTCTTTTGGTATTTTTGACCAGAGTCTGCTGAAATCATATCCAGCACATGCAGCACAGGACAATACACTACTGATAGGGTGTTAACTTGTCTCTGTATAGGACAGGGGTGTCCTCTCTCATCTGTAAATGGCGTATGTAGGTGCAGGCTTTCATTCCACTCAAGCAGGATGCTCACCTTATTACACCTGTTTAATGACTGTTGCTAATACTTGTTTGGAATACAAAACCTGCGCCCACACTGGCTTTCTGGCCCACTGGATAATATTGGACACCCCTGGTCTAGGAAAATAAAAAATAAAGGATCTATTATACACAATTTAGCTTCACCTTGAAATAGAATTTTCACTTGCTAGAGATTCAAACAGTTTGAAATACAATGGATGGCCAAACGTGTGTTGACCCTTGACCATAACACTCATAAAGTATAAGGGTTTTTCCCAGTTATCCTTAATCCTGATTGCTGTAGTAGCCCTGTTCACTGTGGATAATGGGCCGTAACTAATAGGACAATGCCCCTGTGCACAAAGTGAGGTCCATAAAGACATGTTTTTACCAAAGTAGGTGTGAAAGAATCCCCTTAAACCCTAGAAGAAGAATGGAGGCTGATCCAGCAGCAGAGGAGGGACCAAAAGCATTATAATGCCTTTGGTTTTGAAATGTGATGTTTAATGTTCACATGTCTGTATGCTTTGGGCCAGCAAGTGTATGTTTGTACTGATGAGAACTAAAATGCCCACTAGTCTGGATTAAATGCATTTCCCTGGAAATTTGCTTTACCTGTGTGTTTCTCTCTCCAGATGGAGTACTGTGAAAAAAGCACTTTGAGGGACACAATAGACCAGGGTCTATATCAGGACTACAGTCGCCTCTGGAGACTGTTCAGGGAGATCCTGGATGGCATTGCGTACATTCATGAGCAGGTAGCCTGCATCTGGAGCCACAGCCAGATCCACACCTAAGGACACTGTATACTTTTTTTGCTGTTAGCACTTTTGCAGTGAAACACGGCAGGAAATAGACTGATAGTCGAACATACTCAGAAATAGCTAGTCATGTTGTTTTTGGGAAAACAGCCCTGTTATTTTGGGTTTAGCTATGGGATAATGGTGCAGACTGCATGATCACGTTCTGCCTCTCTCCTCAGGGAATGATACATAGAGATTTGAAGCCTGTCAACATTTTCCTGGACTCTCGTGACCATGTCAAGATCGGAGACTTTGGCTTGGCTACTGACCATCCAGCTAGCACGGTACAGCATATGTGTTTTTTTAAGCAAAGCTAGATTGGATTTCATTCACTGTACACTCACATTGAACATCTGTTCAACACTTGCATCTTAATATACAGTGGATTTATTCCATTTTCAAAATTGAAAGACAAATCAGAGTTTTTTATCTATTCTCCGCATAAAAATTAAATGAAAATCAATCATACGTTTTGGGGAAAAAAAGAAAATTTGCACAAGTTAAGGAAAACACTGGTTGCGTAAGTTTCTACACCCTTTTATAACTGGGGATGTGGCGGTGTTCAGAATAAACCAGTCATGTTCAGTCACATGATCAAAAGTAATAATCACACAACTGTAATCAATTATTCAGATTAACCCCAACATTAACAGAGATGCAGGAATATCTGACATACTGATTACTCTCTGCTTGTGACTACAATCTCTCATAATATTCACATGTCTGGTTATGGAATGAGGCAGCTAGTCAGATGCTCTTTCTAACAAAAACCTATGAATCCAACTATAGAACTGTAGGGTGAACTGAAGCAGGCTGTGCACAAGAGATGCAATTCAAGTGTGATGGATCTAGAATCGAAGAAAGATTGGAAAAGTCCAAATGTACCACACTGATAAACACTTATAAACACCCAAAACGACAAAGTCAGTAGGTATAAAACCAAAAGGTCCTTCAACAAAGTACTAGTTTAGGGGTGTGCACATTTATGATTAATACTAGGTTATTGTAAATAGGTATTTTTTTATTTTTCTCTAAAATGTCTCTAATTTGGTTTTATTTAATTATTAAACGCTGTAATTTAATGGAGGGTGGAAATTTCTTTTACTTGATGTATTATGTGCATATTATTTGAGGGATCACTATTACTGCCCTATATAAAAATTTAAATGGGACCATCTTGTATACCTAGAATGCAGTGTAATGTAACTTAATAATCCAGGGTGAGAGAAGTGTTATATAAAGTGGAAATTATCACAACATCTGTGTCTGTTACAGGCTTCAGCTATACTGGAGGTGGAGGATAACATCTCAGGGCTTCCTCTAAAATTAGACCCGACAGGTAAAGCAGCAAAGCTATCTTTACTGTTTACACCAAATCTAATTAATGCTGCTTGTTTAAATATATAAATTAAAAAATAAATATTAAAAAAATGTATATTTAAATACATGCGGTGGTTTCTAATTCATATGTATCTAGGCAGCATGACTGGTATGGTTGGCACTGCGCTGTACGTCAGCCCAGAGGTCCAAGGCAACACAAAGGCAACTTATAACCAGGTAACATTTGTAATGGTATACATAATCACATGATATAAGATATTCATTAAAAAATAAATCAATAAAATAACCTGTTTGTGCATTTAGAAAGTGGACCTGTTCAGTTTAGGGATCATCTTGTTTGAGATGTCCTACAGACCAATGACCACGGCTTCTGAGCGCATCTCCGTCCTCAGCCAACTAAGAAAGGTAAATGTGTACCAGGTGTATTAGATATTTACTGTAGATGCGACGTGCGGGACACGTTTAGCATCTCAGCTATTTAAATAAGTTGACTATAGATACAGAAAACTTCACTATAAACGGTGGATATCTGAAACCTTCATGTTTTAGTGCGTTACTGATGATTAAAGTATTTAAAGGGAAGCCATTAGTTCATTCTTAACATCAACATACAATAAAACAGCTTTGTACATAAAATGCAAACCATCGTCATCATCATCATCACTCGGTTCTAATTGGTCAATTTTGTTGTTTACCAGTTTAATAATCACTTAAACAACATTCATTCAAATTCAAAAACTGATACTTTGTGTGACTGAGTGTGAAATATTTCATGAAAGCATAGGGAAGTAGCAGCTTAAGTTGTTTAGGGCTACTGAGCAAGGCCCTTAACCTTTAACTGCTCAGTTGTATAAACGAGATAAACGTAAGTTACTGTGGATGAGGGTGTTTGCCAAATGCTGTAAATGTAAATGCATAGGTGGGTGTAGGATTTCTCCCCCTTCCTGGAACATACAGTAATATGTGCAGCTTACTTTACTTTCTGAACAAGTGCAAAACTGTGTACAAGTTGTGTTCACATTTACGGGAATCATTGCACAATTCCAGTGCAACCAAACTCTGACCATGTCCTACAGGTAACCTTGGATTCAATACCTTGGTGTCCTTCCTGGTTTGCATGACAGCCTTCACATTACCAATTTTTCATGCAAGCAGTGCTCAGTTTCAGACTTAAACTGCCAGTGTGAATACTGCCTTAGTTAGAAATGAGTAAAATTTCACCATAACACACATAATTAACATCAGGGAGCAGGTAACTTATTCCAGCACATGCCTTTACATCAGAGTCTGTTCTGTCTTTTTGCAGGAGTCTATTGACTTCCCTGAAGATTTCTGTGAATATGAGAATGGAACACAGGTGAGCTTTTGAAGTTGTTCTTTTTTCTTTTAAATTATACTCAACTTAAGAGCAGTGCAATATCTCTTCTCTTGCCTGGTTTCAGAGGAATGTGATTTGCTGGCTGCTGAACCATGACCCGGCCCGGCGGCCCACAGCAGTGGAGCTTTTGAAGAGCGATCTCCTGCCGCCTCCTCAGATGGAGGAATCGGAGCTACACGAGGTGCTACAGCACACCATGGCTAACGTCAACGGGAAAGCCTACCGCACCATGGTGAACCAGCTGTTCTCTCAGAGCAGCTCTCCTGTGATGGACTACACCTACGATATTGACATTTATAAGGTAACTTGGCATTATAACACATGCTGTTTAGGTCAGCAGTATCATCCACATTTGGAGGTGCTAAACACCTGTTTTAGGTATAAAACATTGTATCAGTGATGCACGGCACAAAATGCTGTTACAGTATACTGTGTAGTATAGGGCAAGGGCTGATAACTAGCAAAACATTTCTCCAAAAGAAACAAATCATGGCTGGAAAACTGGCCCTCTTTCGGCAACTCTAGTTTTCTAATCAGGATCCAGTTTCTGTAGCAGATCGCTCAATCACATTATCATCATTTGTTTTTTACTTCAGTTTTGCTTATATCGAATGTAAAGCCAGATTTGACCTAATTGATCTAGGTTTCAGTTTTTCCATCACAAAAACCTGTAATTTGAACAGGGGTGTATAGATTTTTATACCCCATGTTCTTTTGACACTTGTACTATATTTGCGCTATACTGCCAAAAGTTTGAGGATACCTGACCACACGCACATTTTATACTTTTGCTGTTATAGAAACAGTGATTCTTTTGGTAAGTTTTTCCACTAGATTTTGAAGTGTAACTGTGGGGATTTGTGCTCATTGAAGTCAGGCACTGAGTGAAGTGAGGAGGCCTGGGGTGCAGTCAGTGTTACAGTTCATCTCAGGTGTGTTCATTGAGGTTTGAGGTGCATTGTCATGCTGAACAGGTTTTGGCCTTTTATTTCTTAGCTGAAAGAAAACTGTAATGCTTGAGCATACAAAGACATTCTGTACCATTGCATGCTTTCAACTTTGCAGAAACAGTTTGGGGAGGAACCAAATATGGATGCAATGGTCTGGTGTCCACATTTCAGCTATATAGTGTTTATTATGTATAAAATCAGATATGGCCCAGACTGCAGAATGATCATTGGTTCATTGGTTTGTTACAGTTGTATAAAGTATGCTCTTATGTACGTATAGTATAGTCGGGTCCAATTTTTGTAACTTTACCACTGTACATCACCACAATGGGGTGGAAGTGTAGACTTTAATTCATGGAGTTTAACAAAAAGATCAGTTTAGGCATCACACCAAATGCTAGTTTCCAGATGTTTACTGCAGATGCCTTCAGTTTTGTCTTCAGTTACGAAAAGCATGCTCAGTTGGCTTGAAGTCAAGTGACTGAGGGTTGTGCTGGGGTACAAAGCAAAATTACTGTGTCACTGTCCAAATACTTATGGACTTGTCTGATTCTGTTTGCTTATAAATGAACACATCTGCATATTGCAATATTGCAATTAAATATCAGTTATCCATAACCATCTCTTCATTCTGGTCTCTCTGGGTTCAGTGCATTATTCCTTCCTCACCCCTAGATGTCGATATGTACCTGTGTAGTTTTTAAACTCCAACGCTTCCTACATAAAGCCTCATCATCTGGTTCATATCATACCAGCTATGTTTAAACACCCTTAGAGCCACCGTTTCTTAACCGACCCCACGCTGTTTTGTTTTTCCCCAGGGCAGTTTTAATTTCAACAGCGCAAAACTGCAGCAGTACGTGTATGAGACAATCACCAGAGTCTTCAGAAAGCATGGTGAGTGAAACTCCCACTGAGTTTGGATGTATCTTGAACATTCTTCCTTTGCCCGAGAGCACTTATTTAACTATTTTAGGTATTGACATTCTTACATCAGGAAAATATAGTGATGTAATATATTGCAATAAACATAAAATAATACAGTTTATAAATTTGTTGTCTTTAAACTCTTCCTTATTGTATGCATTAGTGCAGCCTCATTAAGACATCATATCGCATATTTCCTTTTATGGTTTAGATAATGATCTTTAATAATAAGCAGCCGTGTAGTCTAGGGTAAAATATGGATAAAAGAATGTCTTCTCTCCAACTTTAGTCTCTTTCTAAAATATTAGGGCTTAAAGTAGAAGAAGAAAAATATGAATTTTTTTTTTTTTTTTTTTTTAGTTTTTTTTACTTTTTGCTAATGTGCAAGTTGTCAGCAAGCCATATTAACAGAATTTTTCTATTTATTTATTTATTTTTTAATAAAAAAAGCCATAGCTCTTTTGCATGATTAACCTGACTCATTGAGCAGAGTGCAGACCTTGTGAAGGGGGACTGGAAGCATTCATGGATGTCAGTTTCTTTATGTGTTCATTTCACTTCTCCACACTCATGAATGTGTTTGTGTGTTGTGCGCGCACTGTTCACGGCACCTTTTACTCATTTTTTAATGTCTGTGATCGCTGATGATGATCTGCACGCTCAGGTAGGCAGAAAATAACAAACATATGCAGAGCTGTTTTCATTATTTGTCTTCACATAGCCTGGGCTGCTTCTGAATGTACTGTGTATGTACAGTGGCCTTGAGTTACCACACATTGCCCCACTCCCCAGAGTGCTCTCAACCAGCACAGCTCAACAGCCTGAGAACAATCCAATCCATCACATTACATCACATCACATAACCCATCAGTTTCACTTGTGTGGGTGTGAGTGTGTTACTATGATTTCCATGAGAAAAAAAATCAGAAACAAAACTTTTTTAAACTGCCAGTAAACAGATTTTTACTATCGCTGTTACCATGGTAACTTGGTTGTCCATCAATGGGAACGGGCCTCATTCCAAAGCTTCGACTATTATAGTAATACCACGACCAACACTTTGTGCTTCATCATCTCATAGATCACTAACTAGCTGAGCCCAGACCCTGACATAACTTAACACATCATCATCATATTCTGTAGCTACATTCTGGTCCTTGACCTTCCTGGAAAATGAGCGAGTAAGACGGGAAGCTCTTTCCCTTTTGCTTATAGTAGTGAAAAGTGAAACCTGACCGTTATCACTCGCATTTGAAATGATTGAAATGTTTTCTCCTGTTAACACCACGTTAGCAGTCACTAAACTAAATAAAATATTTTGATATAAACATATTTAACGTCTTATAATTAAGTTACCGACATCTCTGATAAATCATCGTTATTATTTAAAGATGTACCATTTCATTTGTCTAGTCAGTCTGGAGACATACAGTATGAGGCTCGGCTTCAGTGGTTGATTCTCTGTGACTACCGTCTTTGGATTCAGGATGCAGTCTATATAGCAGAGTATGGGGGGGGTTTTCTGTGCTGATAATGACCTGGGAGTTTAACCATGTTCCTCAGTAGATTCTGGTCTGGTCTTTTCCCACAGGCTTTAGACTAGCTGAGACTGGATAGTGACATACAGCTGTGACACTGAATACCATTGTAATTACACTTATAATGTCTCTATGTGACATAAGCATGGCACAAAACTGCTAACTTCTCAGAGGAATAACAAAAATGCAGCAAACCACTTTAGCAAAGAGTTTTGAGTTTGATGTGTAGCAGATCATCAGTAAATGATAAAGGTCTTAGAAAATCTCAATTTTGTAGACCACACTCTCTGATTATTGAATGATCTTGAATGAGCTGTGTCGATGCATGACGCATGAAAAAATGTCTGTTTTCAGTTGCCAAGTTATGTCTTAGAAGTTGTGTGTGTGTGTGTTTTGCTTTTATAATCTCAGTAAGAGTTAAAACAGAGCTATTGTTCTTCATGGTGAATTATATAGCTAATATATATATGGGACTGGGGAATGTGTGTGTTCTGTGTCCTTTCATGAGACAGCACTTAGCTTATGTTTAAAGCCATTAGGTTTTGATTACAGGGTGTTTTGTATAACTGCCAAACTTTGCCATTTGTGCAGTGTTTGCTTTACATCCATGCTGGGGTAGTGTAACTGTTTCTTTTAATGTGGGGTTATGGGCCTTTGTTTCTCCATCTGCCTTGGATCATAGAAAGGCTTTAATGTTGCCTAATATCATGATGACTCACTGCTTGCCCCATTATGTTATGCTAGGATGCTTCAATACAAGTTCACTGTTCCTTTACAGAGCAAAAGTGAGTTTCAGGAACACCCATATTTGGGAAATATAATCAGGAGAACTGTGCATTGTTTTTATCACGGTGTTAGAATCTCTGTTGTTTGATTCATACAACAGGATGTCCAGTTTAAAATGTCCAATAATAAGTAAGGCTAACACTTTTTAATTTTCTATATATCAGAAGAGCTTTTTTGCGATATATATTTAGAAATTAGTTGAATATTTTACATATTAGTTGAATATTTTTTCACCTGTACATCTCTGCTGTATATCTCTGCCCTTTGTTTGTAGGGGTTGCCAGATTATTCATTTTTACTAATTGACCAGTAATCCCACTTATTCAGGACATTATTTAAAAGCTCTTGTATCAGTCCAGTTAAATGCTAATATGCAAAATCCCCAAAAACCTCAGACTTCAGTAAACAGCTTTACACAGCCTGCTAATAACTCCAACTTCAATGCATTTTAAGCCACAATGATTGATAATGAATATATAGCATAAATCTGTGCATCATATTACTGTTAGTAGATCATTCGTATTTACAGATGTACCGACTCTTGAAATGTACTTGTGTAGATGGGGACATGTATACCTCGAGACATACATGGCTCAGCTTAAATAGCTCTTGTCTACCAACAAAGCTCTCCATATAGCTCAGTGACCGCCTTCTTTGGATGCAGCATGCTGTCTATCAGGGAGGTTTTTCTGGCCTGATAATGACCTGAGAGTTGAATGGTCATGTTCCACCTCAGTAAATTCTGATTTGGTCTCTGTCAGCTAGCAATGCTTCTCTGACAGGCTTTAATCCAGCCGAGACTAGATAGAGCCATACAGCTGGGACACTGAATACACTAACACAGTGCTGGTCATGAAGTCATCAGCCACAGAGCAAGGATTGTATTTCAGTTATGTTTAGCACTAACAGAGAATAAACTTAACTGCAGGAGAAATTCCTTGCTAATTAATAAGATCTTCTAATAAGAATTATCTTATTCCACTTTTCTTCACCTCACTATTGATTCTGTTTTTCTTCCTGCTGTATAGTCTCTTGGGCTGACATTAGTCCATATCATCTCTTGGGCTGACATTAGTCCATATCACTCTCTCTCTCTCTCTCTCTCTCTCTCAGGTGCAGTAAGGTTACAGACCCCACTCCTCCTACCCAGGAACAAGAAGCTGTATGAAAACTGTGAGCTGGCCTGCTTTATGGACCACAGTGGCATGCTGGTCACTCTTCCATTTGACCTGAGGGTGAGTGGTCCAGGATCAGCATTCACAACTCATTTTCTATGTTCATGATGCTGAAACTGCCCCCAGTGCAGAAAGGACTGGAATGTTTATGAAATAACAAAATAGCCACCATTTCCACACGTACAGTGCAATTATTTACCTTTTATTCCAGTTCAGTGTATTTACTGAATGCTGCGTTCATAAGGACCGTGTTTATTAAATATTATTTTGTCTGTCCCACCTTTTCTTTCACCAGGTCACATTTGCTAGATTTGTGGCCAGAAATGGCATTTCACATCTCAAAAGGTAAGTTTAAAAATATATATCTCCCCTTGCTTTGGGAGTTTGGATTTGAGGAGGAAAGTTCAAGTTGATGCTTGCATCAGAGTCCCCTGGGATAGGATTCAGCACCAACCCCCCACCCCCCAATGCACAATAAGCATTATAAAAGATGTATGTAATTTGTGGGTTATTAATAATAATCCCTGATGTTGATACAGGTACAGTATCGAGCGTGTGTTCAGGCCACGGAAGTTGGATAGGGCTCATCCCAAAGAGCTGCTCGAGTGTGCTTTCGACATTGTTGTGCCTGTAACAAACAGCTTACTCCCTGACGCTGAGACCATCTACACTATCTCTGAGGTTATCCAAGAGTTCACTGCACTCCAGGTATCTGAAACAAGCAGCTGCAATAGTGAATTGTATTAAATTTGAGATTATGTATAGGAAATAATCTGGTGATATGGAGGAGCAATAAGGTTATGTCAAGTAGTACACATTAAGGGTTTTGTGTCTCATGCTGCATTGCAGGAAAGGAACTATACTATCTATCTGAACCACACCAGCCTGTTACGTGCCATTCTGCTGCATAGTGGTGTACCAGAGGACAAACTGAGCCAGGCTTCTAGTATACTGTATGATGCCATGGTAAGCTCAGACATGCATGCACACATGCTGACACTTTGGCCAGCACATTTTTAAATATATCCAAGCAACATGCTTGAATAAATCATGTAACCCACTTGCACTGTCCACTTTACTACTACTTTACATCTGTACACCTGCAGTTATCTAATCAGCCAGTCATGTGGCGGCAATGTAATGCAAAAAAAGTCATGTAGATTCAGTTCATAAGTTCTGACATCTTAGAAAGCCTACAAGTCCAGAGCACTTAACACACTTTCAAAAATGCAAATTAAACATTGCACTTCATCATATCAGCAGGAACACGTGTATCTTTTTTGGGGAGTGAATCCTATAAATGGATTTATTCCGTCCTGTTTAAGTTGTTGCTATGGAAACAGCAATGTATTCGCTGGCATGTTACTGTCACAGCTGCTGTTGTAGAACAGCAATCAACACCTTTTAACCAATTATAATCAAGATTTCTGCAGCACTTAAAATAATGGAAAATGCTGTAATAGCAGCAGCATAGTGGCATCTGACAGTTTCCATTACACATATTGTAATTCTGTAATTTGCAAGTCCCATGCAGAGATGGAGGCCAGGGTTCAGTGCTACATATAGCATTCCTTTGCAACACTGTTGCCCTCTCCACAGTAATCTGCAGTGCAGATCAGGGTTTATGTTTATAGGAAGCGGTAGCTCAGTGGTTACGGTGTTGGACTACTGACTGAAAGGTCCCAGGACCACCAAGCTAAACCCTAATTTGCTCATTTGGTCCCAGGACCACCAAGCTAAACCCTAAATTGCTCATTTGTATAAATGAGATAAATGCAAGTTGCTCTGGTTAAGGGCTTCTGCCAAGTGCCATAAATGTAAATGTTTACATCGCAGCTTTTGGATGGTGCCCTGAACTACAGTGACTTAGAAGTTAGAAGTGCTTTGTAGTCTTTGTTAAAAACATTTCCTCATGTTAGTACAAAAAGACTAGGGCCTAAAACACATCTTCAGCTCTTGACTTAGATTTATAAGATTATTACTGAATACTGAGGTGAACAAAGCTAGGATAATACCAGCAAAAAACCCATCTTATATATTGTGTGTGTTTTTCATTTAAGCTTACAGTTCACAGAGTTCACTGGTTTGCTTGTAGTGCTGATTTGCTCCCTGAAGGTCTCGTCATGACATAGCTTCCTTTCAATATTTCTCTTTCTCAACAGAGTGAGAAGCTGACGAAACGCGAGGTCGAAGCCAAGTTCTGCAACCTGTCCTTGTCTAATAACAGTGTACGTTACAGGAAATGAACAGCATCTTAGGTCACAGATCTAATTTGCATGTACAGTATTTTAAGTTTTAGAATTCTATGTATGAATAAAAATCCACCCTGAAAGTCTTGTGCGTAAAATCAGTCGGTGTGGGGAAGTTAGCGTTGTTTGTCATGCTGATGTCACAGGTGGACATTGCCTGTGCAGTTATAGTTGTTTTTATATAGTAGAAAAAATGATTTTATTGTTAGCTCCTTAAACCGAGACAGCTGAACACAACTTCCCGAATGTAATATAAATAAAAGAAAATAAATAATTTATGTTGCTAAAAAAAAATCACATCAGAATTTCATTATAAAATAAATTTTGGAAGCAAAGATTTAAAGATAATGTTAATTTGAATGATTAATATGCAGGTCATTGAGGGTGGATATTTCCTTTTAGTTAATTATTTACACTGCTGTACATCAGCTATTTAAAAATCTCTCAGCATAGGATGACTATTCTGTAAATGCATGGTGATTAATTCAGCTCTCTACACATGAGGTCTGTGTTTGTCTATTCAGGACCTTATAGAATAATTATACAGGAATGAACAAGGATTATTAGATTTTACAGTTTCTGCATGTCTTACCACCATAAATTACGATTCATGTTCAGTGTGCATCTCTCTGCAGTTACAGATGCTTTATAAGTTCATAGAGCAGAAGGGAGAGCTGCGGGAACTCAGTCCGCTCATCAACTCTCTGACCAAACAGAAGACTGCTGCAGTCTCCCAGCTAGCCAAGCAAGGCCTTAAAGATCTGGAGGAGCTTACAGGTCTGCTCAAGAGACTAGGAGTTAAAATACAGGTACAACTGTTATTCATGCTGCTCTGTTTAATCTGTTTCTTTTATTACAGACTCACCAGCAATGGTGCTGTCTTTGTAAAGCTTGAGAAAACAACTGACTTTTTGAAAAATTACTCTGTAGTGATTGTAGTGAACAGGGCCTACTAACTTTTTCCTGCATGAGAAAGCTCTGTTCAGTGCACCCACCAAACCTAAACGAATTAGTAGCAGATTTTTACAAAATTTAGAAGAAAAAATATATATATAACTGTATTGGCAGTACTTTTAAAAAATAATATGTATGTAGATGTTATTTACATACATACATAGTTGCAAAATATTTAAGGCTTACAAATAAAGGTGGTGTTATTTATAATGTCATGAAAACACACCTGTACACCTCTGCATTCATGCAATTATGTAATCAGCCAATCATGTGGCAGTAGCACAATGCATAAAATCGTGTAGATATGGAACAGCAACTACACATAATCACACCAACCAGCAGAATGTGAAATGGGAAAAATGTGATCTCAGTGATTTTGACTTGGTGCCAGATGGGCTAGTTTGAATAGTTCTATAACTGCTGATCTTTAGTGTTTTCTCAGAATGGTGCAGTAAAATAATAGTGTAGTAATCCAGTGAGTGTCAGTTCTATGGATGGAAATGATATGTTGTTGAGAGAGGTCAGTGGAGAGTGGCCAGACTGGTTTGAGCTGATAAAGAGGCTACAGTGACTCAGATAACCACTTTGTTCAATTGTGGTGAGCAGAAAAGCATCTCAGAATGCGCACCACATTGAAACTGGAGACAGATGAGCTACAACAGTAGAAGAGCATGTTGGGTTCCACTTCAGTTAGCCAAGAACAGAAAGCTGAGGCTGCAGTTGGCACAGGCTAACCAAAACTGAACAGTTGAAGACTGGAAAAATGTAGCGTGCTCTGATTAATCTCGATTTCTGCTTAGTCACAGACAGTAGGGTCAAAATTTGGCGCCAACAGCATGAATTCATGAATCCAGTCTGCCTTCTGTCAACAGTCCAGACTGATGGAGGTAGTGTAATGATGGTGGGAATGTTTTCTTGGGTTTGTTAATACCATTCAATCATCACTTGAATGCCACAGACTTTTTCAGTGTTGTTGCTGCACATCCTTTTATAGCGACAATTTACCATCTTCTAATGGCTACATCCAGTATGATAATGTACCAAAGTAAAAGTTATTTGAAACTGGTTAAATCTATAATGAATTCACTCTGATGTTTCTACTTATCTGAGTATGTTATGCTTGTATGAGTTGCAGAATAAACATTTACTTGACAAATTTGCAGAAATTGTGTGATGCACTCATGTCAACATGGACTAGAATCTCAAGGGATTGTTTCCAAAATTTTGTGGAATCCATGCCAAGAAGAATTGAGGCTGTTTTAGAGCAAAGGATGACCCTACCCAGTATTAGTATAGTGTTCTGAATAAAGTGTTCTGGGCGTGTAAATAATTACTTTATTTACTTTAATAATTAATTTATGGCATGAGGACACATATCATCTTTAAAGAAGTCATGAGACATGACTGAATCTTGTATCTAGGTTCCTACATTAAACAGATGGAAGTCATGTTATACTGTTATACTAAGCAGTTGAACTTCTTGTTGGGTTACAGGTTGTGGTCAATCTGGGCCTTGTCTATAAGGTGCAACAGCACTCTGGGGTCGTCTTCCAGTTTGTGGCCTTTATTAAGAAACGCAAGCGCACTGTTCCTGATATAATAGCAGCTGGAGGACGTTATGACCACCTGGTAGGTCCAACATGCACAGACCTCATAAATGATCTGTAATGAGCGCTGTCCTATTATAAAACTGCTCTTCAGAAGCTTGCTTTTGACTCCCAACTCAGATCCTGGAATTCCGTGGACCAACAGCGACTGCTCCCGTGGCCTCCGCAGTGGGGGCGAGTATAGCCCTCGATAAGATTTGCATCGCCATGGCAGCCATGGAAGAACCGGTGAGACTTCTCACGGATGCATTTGTTCCTCTGCCTGACTCATTAGTTGTTTGCAAGCATTCCTGTCTCTGATTGGCTGTCTTGTCTCTTGTGTCTCTCCACAGCCTCCTATAAGCTTGTGTGATGTGCTAGCGGTCCCTGTAGGCCATACGTCAATGGGCAGAGCAATTAACGTCGTGCAGAAGCTCTGGACTGCCGGAGTGTCAGCTGATTTGGTTTACGATGTGTCACAGGTCAGGGGTTTTGACATTTTACCTCAGGTTCAGGGAGGTGTAAGGATTGGTTTAGGATTGACAGTTTTGTTAGTCCCACCTTATTATTCAGTTACTCAACTACAGTATATTATTTAGTAACTACAATGACCCGTTAGATAACTGCAATGGCCGGGTTTGTCACAGACAGAAATTGCACATTGTAATAGAATTTTTGGCCTGTGTAGAGATGGATGGGCCTTTAATGCATAATGTCATGTGCTTTCTGGTGGCGATTTAGTGCCATTTCACTAAATTACAAAGACAGCTGCTAGTGTGTGATTTTAATTTTGCAGAAATCCACAGATTAGAGGACTAAATAGGATTACACAATACTCTTGGGACAACCATTTACAGTAGTGAAATGGTGAAACATGCTAATGAACAGAAAAAATATCCTTATTATCTCTAGTTCAGTTTGAAGAATGTTACTGTTTATGCCTCTATAATTATTTCTTGCATGGGACTGGATTGATTACTTCAGCAGCATGTAGTAATTTCTTTAACGCCAGGTCTATCATTAGATGATGTTCATTGTATAAGCTGACAAGTAGAACAGGTTATTACACGATCTGTTATAGATTTCTGTCTAGGTTTTATTACTGTTTAATATTTAATTTCCTTTAATGTGACAAGTAATAATCTTTTTATAACAAAACAGCTAACGTCTCACATTGTAAAACTGGCTTTAACGTGAAAGTTATGAATTCAGTGGGGTTAATATATGTGACATTTAAATATATAGGTGAATGATTAAATGCTGACTGTGTGTGGTAGTGCGTTAGTACTAATAGTGTAGAGAGTTTCCCTACTGTTGCCATGGCATTGTCACATTCTGCACGTCCATAGCACTCGATCATCAGTGCCAAGGAGCTTTGCCTCAGCATTACACACCCAAATTACTCACACCCTGTTCTTGCTCTCTAGTCCACTCCAGTACTCAGTACTTGCATTATCTCCCAGTCATTTATTGACCAATAATTTATTATTGATAACATATTCATTTTGTTTTTCATTTTGGTCCTGCAGTTGCTATGTTGGCCTACATTGTTTTTTCCTCTGCTCATTTTAATAAGATTTTATTTATATGTTCTGTTGTGTATCTTGGCCGACTCTTAACCTCAAATCACTCAACTCTGTGTCCCAACTCATGAGTCCAAAATCAACACTACCTAATTGTCTTTTTTTTCCCATTATAGTTTTCCTGACTGGAAAGTGATTGTGTTCATCCAAAATATGACTATGCTCTGAAGTAATAGTTCTGACACAGATACAGTGAGATACTTGAAGGCATACATGATCGGCAGATTAATCATTAAAGGATTAATGACACTGCTAGGATTGTCTACTGTTAGACTGTTCACATGAATCTCTAGTAAAATGTTAACACTTCTGTTGTGGAGGTGTATGTAGGGCTATGTTTTTTTTTTTTTTTTTTTTTTTTTTTTTAAATCCCATTACCACCTGCTCCCGAACGCTCTCTGACCAATCCTCCTCGCTCATGCAGAAGCTTTCAGTCAGTCCCCACACACCCCATGCAGAATATTTGACCACTCCTGCCAGGTGCCACAGTTATTATTATTTATATATGTCTGCAAGATATTCTGCCAAACATAGTTGGTCATATGTGGAGAAATATAAACAAAAATGTATTTAAACTGTCGTGATGATGAATGAATTCATCATGCTGCACTGTAGCATGTGGTATAACAAATGGTAGAAACAAATTTTGATAGAAAGCACATTTTGCTGCGTAATGGTGGTGGCAGAGGTTGTTATATCTAGAGGTTCTAACATACTGCACATACCACAGATGCTCGATCCTGTTGGAATCTGAGATCGGATAGAGCATTCTGGCTCCTTTTTCCTACTTTGAGAAGTGACTTCATTGATTACTAATATATCCCACATCTTGACAGGTGCCATTGTAGCAAAATATCAGTTCTATTCACTTCACCTCACGGTGGTGATTATGTTAACGTTGTGGCTGATCCTAAACCCTGCATAAACACTGAGGGTGATGGATGCAATATGGTGCTACACAGTATTCATTTTTTTGCCAGGATTTCCCTTTAAAGATAATGTGAAACAGAAATTGTACTGTACTCTTTCACAATGTGACCTTCTTTCTGAGTGAAGCAGTATATTTAGATGGGTGGGAGTACAGAAATTGATTGGTTTATAAAAAGTGGGCATGTCTTTGCCAACGACCATCACAGCAATGTAGCCAAAGAGGCCATGTAAAGGTGGAAGAAAGTCGTTGCAGTAAGTGGACGCGTTGGAAGAAAAAAATGACTTTTTTCTTTTATGTGGTTAGTACCGACGAATTTAGACTAAACACAATCTGACCGAACGCATGAGTTAACAAAGAAAAGCTTTTAAATATGTTGTCTTGGGCCAAGCAGTGGATTTGACCTGCCAGGCTGCAAACAGGTGACTGTGTGGCATGAACAGAGCTGAGGTCTTGTTCAATTTAACCCCATGACAATCCATTTAATATTAGATTGGAAGAATGCCTGGTTCATTGTGCAAGAGTTAACCACAGCGACAGTTCCATTTACTAAGAGGCCGAACATTCACTACAGAGCTACGGCTGTTGGATGGTCACTAAGATTGGCTGGCTGGGGCTGAGGGTGCTGAGTGCAACTCTGAGCCACGCTGCACAGAATGACGTCTGCACCACAGTCACTGGGCCAGATGCAGACGTCATGCAGCAGGTGTGATCAGGATAAATCTGCCCCCAGACACACGCATTGCATGCATGTGTGACGTACACACAGACACATGTTCACCAGCCTGCCGAGCACTGAACACTGTGGAAATACACAGAAATACAGGATTACATTTCCCTGAGAGTCTGTGGATAGGTGCTTAAATCAGGCTGCATGTTGGTTGGTTAGTAAGTTAGGTAGGTTAAGTATGTAAATTAAGTAATTAAAGTATGTCAAGTATATACGTTACACAAGATAAAAATGTAAGTTAAGGATTTTTGGTTAAAAAGATAAAGCATATGAGTTTAGTAAGTAATGTTGTGATGTGAGTTATGTAAAGTTGGTAAGCAAGTAAAGGATGTAATTTAAGTGAAGTATGTAAATTTATTAAGATAATGTTAAAGGTTATGGACATAATCAAGGATGTAAGTTAAGTAAGTAAAGGGTGTAATCTAGGTAAAGGATGTAAGTTAAGGTTTTAAGTTAACAGTGTAAAGCACATCAGTTAAGTAAGATAAAGACATGAGTTAAGTAAGAAAAGCATGCAAGTTAAGTAAGAAAATGGTGTGAGATAATGAGTAAAAGGTGTAAGTTTAATAAGTAAAGGATGTAAGTAATGTAAGAAAAGGACGGAAGTTAAATAAAGGATGTGAGTTAAGTAAGTAAAGTATATAATTAAATACATAAAAATGTAAGTTAAGACCATAAAGGCTGTGATTTAAGTAAGTAAAACTTGTAATTTACAGAAATAAAGGATGTAAGAATACATGTAATATGTTATGGTGTTCACCTCTCTAGTCCAGTCACTTATATGTAAAAACTAGATTTAAATACAAATTGCGATGCAGATTTGGGATACAATTTGTCATCAGTTTTGCACTGGCTTCACATGAATTCTGAATTCTGTGTGCAGCTGGGCGAGTCAAATTAGCATACACAGTATTATTAGAAACTTATTTCGAAGTATAATTCAACATCCTTACAGTGTTTATTTAAGTATTTAACATTTGAAGTAATTGAATTGGTGACCCGATAGTTGTATTGAACTAGAGGTTGTGGTGAGTTACCTGTTCAGGCCTAAATGCTTTGATGGGTTTTCCTACCCAAACATGGTGCTGTTCTGTGCATGTCCATTTTAATGCTGCTAATTGGAAAGCGGGCCACACTTGTGCGTCTTATCAGTCTCTCTTACATGTGTCTGTGTTGCTTGTCAGCCGAGTAACAACACTCCCCATATGACTTCCTGTTAGTGGCACTTAACATGCTTGAGCACTGATATCCATCTGCCTTTTACACAAAGCTAATGTACAGTGGAATGAAGGGCCATTTTGGAAGTGTAGTAATTAAAAAATGCATTAGATTCTATAAAGGAAGCGGGCCATGATGGACAAATAACAACCAAAATTAAATAGTAGATCTTTGTTGTTTTGTGATTCTGAGTCTGTATATATGTCAGCATATATTTTTTCCATGAAAATACCCAGAAACTGGGATGTTATCAGTATGGTGGTATGTGAGCGACGGGTTTAGATGCACCATTGTTTCCTGTTTAGAACGGCTGAGGAGAAATAATAAATATTCTTTCTATGTGTTTCAGTCTCAGGAGGATCTTCTGGATCACTGCAGGCTTGAAGGCATTACATTCATGGTCCTGGTCTCTGACAAAGAGGGCACCTATGTAAAAGTAAGTTGCAAAATGACCATTTCTCTCTATTAGTGTAAAATATACAAATGCATTGATAATGTATTACTGCTTTTCAGCTTAGAAGGTTTTCAGGGTTTTGAGACAAATTGTACATCTTTTTAAGTTTAAGTCTTTTTAAGTTATTTTCTTGTAGTAAGCAGGAGAATTCTGATGGCTTTTTGCCTTTTTAATTTTTCTGGGTTTAATCACCGTCTGCATGTTCTTGATTATGAGATGGTCATGTAAATTAAACATTGGAAGCCATTTTCGGTCAGAAACAGATAGCAAAAAAAAAGTGCAAATAATTTATGTATACTCTTTAGTCTTACCTAGGTTACATTCCTGAATAGATCATGTTTGGTATGGAGCTAGTTTAACAAACACAGCGGTAAATGCATTCAGTCTGCATGACAAAACCTTGCTGGTTATTTTCTCACACAAAATGGAAATATATGGTGGGGCCTTAACTAAAAAAGAAAGATTGGATAAGCTAAAAGGGGGAAATGAGGTCACGGATCATTGGTGAACCAAGGTATGCATGTAAGGGTTAAACGGAGCACTTTCACTTACAAAAAACCTTTATAACTGTGTTATACAAACATCACAATAAGCGTTTGTTTTTCTATGCTTTAGGTGAAATCTTTCGAGAAGGACCGTCAGTCAGAAAAGAGGATTCTAGAGTCGGACTTAGTGGATCACATCATCCAAAAATGCCGGACCAAACTGTCTGATGAGAGAAGCCGGTGAGTATCACTCCCCTGTGGCTTTACGATTTCCTCCATTTATCTCAATGTCAGCAGCACAAAGGGATACTAAGAAAACAAACACTTGTGTGACCTCTTATTCTCTGATGATTTCTTCCAGAGAGGTATCAGAGGGAGGTTCTCTCCAGAATCCTAAGGGATCACTTCTGCTAAACTCAGGTATCTACTTTCCTATTTGGCCTCTGTTGTTGCTTTGCCTGTTAAGCGGGAGGTAAGCTAAAATAGACCTCACACAGACAAACAAGAATTTCATTTGGGGGTCATTTATCTTTAGGGGTAAAGACAGCACCGTGTGTATGTGTGTGTGCGAGTAAGTGACTGTGTGTGTGTGTGCATGTGTGTGCATGCAAATATACGATGCAGTGGGTACCTTAAAATGCCAAATATAATGAGTAGAAATTATAAGCCTCCATGCTAGTATTTTGACTGGCTCCTATTCTGTTTTCACTCTACTCACTCAATGTTATTGGACTTCTTTTCATATGGTCATGTGGCAAAGGATTTTTTCCCCCCTTACTTCTGTAATGCTACAAAGCAGTAAAGCATGCTAATCCCCAAGTGATTAAAAATAAATTCCATACTAGCATTGGAATTTACACCTTCATCATAATTCAGTCATCCTGTGTTTGTGTCTTTTGATAAATGCATGTGAATAAATGAGGAAGATGAAGGAGGGAGGGAATTAAGGAAATGCAGGAAGAATAAGTGTATAAGTATAGTAATGGAGGAATGAAGGAAAGATAGGAAACATAATTAGGGAACTATACAGTGATTATGGGGCTGTACAGTGGTGCTTGAAAGGTTGTGAACTCTTTGGAATTTACTTATGCATAAATAAGACTTAAAACATCATTGGATTTTCACACAACTGTTAAAGTAGACAAAGAGAACCTGATTAAACAAACAAGGTAAAAATATTATACTTGGTCATTTCTTTGTTGAGGAGACTGATCCTGTAGTACAGATACTTGTAGTGACAAAAGTTTGTGTACCTCTAGGATTAGCAGTTAATTTGAAGGTATAATTAGAGTTAGGTGTATTTTTTTTAATCATTGGGATGACAATCAGGCGTGATTGAACATCCGGTTTTATTTAAAGAACGGCGATTTTACAAAGTCTGATCTTCCCAGCATGTGTTTGTGGAAGTGTGTCATAGCATGAAAAAGGATAATTTCTGATTGTGTTGGTTTCAGAGTTGTTGCTCACTAGGTTAGAAAACCATCTCTAAAGAGTTGAACTCCACTAATCCACAGTCAGACAGATTGTATACAGATGGAGAAAATTCAAGACGGTTCTTACCCTTTCCTGGAGAGATTGACCGACAAAGGTCACTCTAAGCATAAGATGTGTAATATGTAAAACCAGGGTAACTTTTAAACAACTAAAGGCCTCTAATGTTCATGACTCCACTATCAGATGATCAGATGATCACTGAACACTAGGGAAAAAACACTACTCTCTGATAAATATTTCACGGACAAGCCCGAAGACGGCTGGAAAAATGATTTGTGTGTGGATGAAACCAAGAAATAACTAGATGAGGATGGACTCCGTTTTGAGTCTGGTTTCTCTCAAGGTTTCTTCCTCATCGTCTCAGGGAGTATTTCCTTGCCACCGTTGCCTCTGCATTGCTCATTAGGGATAATTATAAATTTCAGTTTTAAACTGTGTCTCAAAACAGCTTTATAGAAATCTAAAAATTAAATTGTCCATTGTTAGAATACAGTATTGTATACACAAAATATTTGTGTATGCATATAAACGTGATTTGAGTTTTTGGTTTAAATGACACATGTTCTCTTTGGAGAAAGGGAAACACTGCATTCCAGCATAAGAACCTTAAATCTGTGAAACATGGTGATGGTAATATTATGGGTTGGGCCTGTTTTGCTGTAATATGGGTCAGGACAGCTTGCCATCAGTGAAGCAACAAATTCTGCATTATGCCAACGACTTGGTCCTGAAAAATGTTTGGAGATCTGTTTGTGAACTGAATTTCAAAAGTGGGTCTTGCAGCAAGACAACCCTAAGCACCCAAGTTCCATCAAAGAAGTATAAAGTTAATGTTTTGAATTGGCAAGTCAAAATCCTGAACTTTATCCAATGGAAATGTTGTGGATGGACCTGAAGCAAGCAGTTCATGTGATGAAAGCCACCAATATCCCAGAGGTCTGTACTGAGTAATGGGCTAAAGTTCCTCCAAGCCAATGTGCAGGACTGATCAACAGTTTCCAGAAACGTTTAGTAGCAAGTATAATATTTTGCTTCATTTGTTTAATTGTGTTCTCTTGTGTGAAAATCTGATGATGTAAAATGATGATGATGATGTTTTAGGTCATATCTATACAAAAATATTTAAAATTCTAACCTCCAACCTTGAAGCACCACTTCATTCATTATAAGAATGAAGAGATCAGTTACTGAAGGAATGTTGAATGTAAATATCCAGGGTTTATTTTGCCTTTGCCATTTGCTCGATATCTCAAGAACAAGCAGTTGAATGTTTTAGGGTTTATAAAGAGTTACCATCATAACCTGTATACAAACTGATTACATTTTGGAATCCTTTCTTAAAGTAGGGGTTTTTGTGTCATGCAAATTAGTAACAAGATGGACTCAGTGGCATCCCTGTCAGTGCTGGAGTCTACTTGTTTTTTTTGTTTGTTTTGTTTTGTTTTTTTTAATAAAATTTGTTCCATGCTTCAGGGGCATCGGAGCAGCACGGGGGAGGTGCAGTAATAAACATGAACGTGAATCTGGTTACACCGGACAAGGTTTCAGCTAGCGCACGACGCCGCTACGAGACGCAGGTAAGAAATTTCACCAGAATCTCAAACCAACAAAATGTCTTACAGATTCTGTCTGCATTCATGTGTAAACTTAAGCACGCACTTCATCCACATATGCCAACATTTTAATATTAATGAAAAGATCCAAAAAAATTGAATGGACTTCTCCCAGCTCCTTCAGTGACTCCCACTTGACCTGTGCACTGAATAGTAAACACTGCACTTAAAACTCCTTCTCTTCGAGTCCTCACACCATGCTTAGATCAAAACAAAGTGATAACCTTATAGCTCCACATCTCTCCCATGTCCAGAGCCTGTGAGAAACACCATCTGCCTCTGCAGCAGAATTAGAGGGTAATTTGGCATAGCTATGGGTTAGGGAGCATTAAGGGTCTTTTTGTTGACCTTTCCATCACAGCAAAACCCCCCCACCACCACCACCCCAAGTGTAATCGAAGTATTACATGAATTACCTCCTGATTTAGAAGTCTTCAAAATATCTAACAGTACTGTTATATTAGCTTTATCTGACCATGAAAATAGCCACTGATGCTGACATGGCATTAAAAGAACAATCAATAAATAAGTGAATCAGTCAACAAACAAACAAACAAATAAATAATTCGTTTTTCGAACCTGAAGTGTGAGACAATCCGAGGTAAGCACTCCATGCTGTCTTCTTCCACACAAGAATGAAAAGCCTCCTGTATTTACATGTTTATTGTAATCAAGGAAGAAATGTTTCCTTTCTCTCTCTGCACTTCCAGATACAAACCAGATTGCAGAATCTTGGCAACACTTTGCAGAACAAGAGTAATGACATCGAGGTGCTTGCTGTAAGTGAAAGTGTTTCTGGTTTTCTTTCTCCTTTTATTCATTTTTTTTATTCATGATTATTGTTTCCATTTTTTAACATTTGGGATTTTTTGGGGTAAGTATTGGGTCATTAGCTATGTTTACACCTTAATGATCAGTTAGTAATCAGATTGAGACCTTTATCAGAATAAAAATGGTCATGTATTCATCTCAGTCAGGAAGCAGTAAACTGATTGAACTGCAACTCAGATCTAGTTGAAAAATCCTTTTAAGGGTAATCCTTTAAACAGAAGACTAACAGCCGTCAACACCTTAGTTTCTCTATTTGAATTTGTGGATTATGTGCATGAGCGTTTGGTTTCTTTTTCATCAGGAGTGTATTGTGACATTGGCAGAAATTGTTACAGATTTTAATCTACTTCAGATATTCTGAGGTTGGATTGGTGAGAAACGTTTTGTTTCAGATGTCACAAGATCAGTACGGTTCAGCCTTAATATTCAACAAACATTCAGTCAGGATGCAGAACTTTCTGTAAAAAAGCACTGGGAAAACTTTAATAAAACCTATTATTTCTTGTGTTTTTTTTCTAGTAAGTGGTCTTTAATATTAGTAACATAAAACAATGAAGAAAACGCCTTGGATGTGTGCATTTTGTAAAAAATCAGAGCTTATTGCATTTGCTTCATACCTTGCCTCATTTCCTTTGGGTTTTCTACTTTCCTCCCTCAGTCCAAAGACATATGTTTTAGACTGATTAGCATCTTTAAATTGTCTGTTGTTTGTGTGCGTGTGTGTGTGCGCGGCCTATGATGGATTGGCACCCACCCAGGTTGTCCCCCTGCCTTGTGCCCCCCGTTCCTTTGGTATAGTCTCCAGGTGACCATGTGTAGGATAAGCAGTAAAGAAATGGCTGGATGGATGAATTCATTCATGTAAACACTCCCATCGAAATAAGGGTAGTAAAGGGGCAAACTTGCAAAGTCCAGTTTTGAAAGCCTCTTTAAATCAACCATTGCTAAATTACGTTTCTAATCATAACTGCTCTTTAAACAAACTCTTTCCATCATGATCTAAATTACTTGTATATTTTGACTGATTGTGGTTTTTGGCTAATTTCATTTGAAGTATTCACAGTGTACAGTTTAGCGAGTCTACATTGTCCAAACATTTTTAATTGCAGACTTTTGTTGTGTACTAATGCAACTTTTAGTTCCCAACCTCCAACCAAAAATGTCCCCTTAAAGTTCCTGCTCGTCACCAACCAGGAATATTTGTATAGAATGCTGCTTTCTGAGATCCCTTCATCCTTGATCCTGTGCAGTGGGCAGTGGTGGCTCAGTGGTTAACCCTCTGGGTTACTGGTAAGAACGTCGGGAGTTTTAAGCGCCTGCATTGTGTAGCTGGAAAACTTTAAAACATTTATCAGAATTAGAGAACAGTGCAGCACAAAAGATGATTACAACTAAACTGTTTGAGGGTTACAGCTGTCAAAAATGAGTAGGAAGTGTAGAGGCTCTTGCTTTGAATGACTTCAGCACATCTGTGGTCACAGGACATCACTAGTTTCTCACACTGCTCTGGTGTGATCTTGAGCCACTCTTCTTCCAGTATTTACCACAGTTCAGTAACTGTTGTGGGTTTCTTTTCAATAACTTTTTTTTTTGCCAAGGATTTTCCAGAGATTTTCAGTTGGGTTTAGATCAGGGCTCTGGGCTGGCCATTTTATTATTTCATTGTTCTTGCCGTCAATGAACTGCTTTACCAGTTTTGGCATTGTCTTGCATGAAAATTGCAGGCTGATTGGGAGATGCTCACAGAAAAGTAAGTGAATGTTGCTGAAGGAGGTTCTGATAAATATTTTCATCCATCCTGCCATGTTAGCTGTAGAAGAGGCCCAACTCCTGCCTCAGAAAACATTCCCAAACTATGACACTTTCAGAAAGTTGTGTGGACAAAATAGAATCAGTCCAAATTTCACTTTAGTGATAAGAGCAAACTTAATTTGGGTCCAAAGGGAAACATTATTATTGGCATCAAACTGAGAAAAGAATAAACCCATGTAAAGAAATCAGTGAAAGGTGGAGGAGGAAATGTCATGGCTTGGGGGATGTTTTCTGCAACAGGAGTTGGGGCCCACTCCCATTGCTAGTCACTGCACTAGGTCAGTCCATTTTGCATAAAGTTACATTTTCCTTAACGTCCCTTTACATGCCTAGACCTAGGTAAAGTTATAATGCAGCAGCCATCTGAAAGTGAAATCTGGTAGGCTTTCCAAGGCCACCACACTAACACATTGTCCTACTTACTCCTATTCTCTGCAGAATTCTAGTATTTGTTTCCTGTGGAACCGGAGACTCAGTAACTCTGGATCACTACAATGACATTTGTGTAGTGTGCAGTATAATTAGTCCATTAGTCTGTGTGTGGTACAGGATCATGTTTGAGCTACCTGCTCTGTATAGTAAATAATTCCTTCACGTGGAACTTGGCTGACTTTTTGCAAGCATTGAGATCGAAGAGATACTAAGACACTTTGGGAACTTCCTGTGAACTAGTACAGTATGTTTGTATGCTGATAAAGTGTGTTGTTTACAAAGCACATCCTAGATAAGACTCCATTGTGTCTGCTAAAGTAACACTGTTTCCATTCACTTCTAGGTCGACTTGTCCAAGGAAACTCTCATCAACTTCCTGTCTCTGGAGGTTTGTATCTGCTAGCTATTATAATGAGCTGTTGTAAGTAAATAAATGAATTCCAGCAGAATAGAGTGGGAGGGTGGGAAAGACTTTGGTGGCACACAAACAGGAAAACAGAGGGGATCCTGTCTGGTACGCAGAGTCTATAGGAAACCTATCTTCGAGGTGTCTGCATTCTTACTGTGAGGGAAACCCCTGTGCTTTTGCTGCTTTTCCACTGCATTCTCAGCACTGACCGCGCAAACTTGACTTAAGGAGAAAGGAAAAAGAAGGAGTTTGTCCGGCTGCCAGAGTTGGGTGGTGGAAAAGAATCCCCCGGTCTTTGTTTGAATAAGAAAAAAAAAAAGTACAGCTTATGCGGTTTCAAGAAATATAAGTCCAGATGAGAAACGTAATTGACGCAGGCTGACGTACTACACCGAATGAATGGATGTCTTGTCCTGAAATTCGCATACAGCAATGGTGCATAGGAAACTATGAAAAGAAACGATGTGGGTTTAAAGCACTAAACAATGCACAATGATTAAACCTATACCTCAGGAAACCAGAGCTGAAGGTGACTAATTGCAGCCTCTTATGAAAACACTGCACCTCATTTATTACCATTTTGTGTAAATATGTACTTGTGTTACTAAGGTGCTAGTGAATAGTTATGTCTAGTGCTTTAGATCCTAATAAACCTATCCACTCATATACTATTATATCTTACACTTTAACACTCTGTTATGCTTACTGCTTGGTATAACAGATGGAGGAATGGATCCAGACCTGTCCTTAGTTTTCCTAGCAATTATATTAGAACGTTTGCAGGTGAGAGTTTATGTAAGAAATATACACACTCACCAGCCACTTCAGCTATAGTAATACTGGATATCAAACCGCCACACATCACCCCCCTCCTTTCACCCCCTTTTTGCTCTCAGAACAGCCTTATAGCTTCTTGGCAGGGGTTCCACAAGAAATGGAAACATTCCTTTGAAATTCTGGTGTATGTTGAAATGACTGCATCGCTGAAGTGCTGCAGATTTGCTGCAGAGTGAGTCTCCCACTCGATCACATCCCAAAGGTGTTCTGTTGAATTCCATTGGAATGAACTCATTGTTCATGGAACCCCTCTGAAATGACTTGTGCTCTGTGACATGGTGCATCATCATGCCGGATTCTAATAACATAGGAAAATTGTGGACGTAAAGGGGTGCACTTGGTCAGCAACACTCCTCAGATATGCTGTGGGATTCAAGTAATGCTAGACTGGATTTAAAGAGGGCTAGTGTATATCAAGAGAACATTGCCCACACCATTATACCACCAGCAGCTTGAATTGTTAACACAAGGCAGGTTAGAGTTCATGGATTTAGGTTGTTGGCACCAAATTCTGGCCTCAACAACCATGCCTTTGTCAAAGTCACAGAGATCCAAATTTTCCCCCATTCTAATGTTTAATGTGAACATTAACCCAATCTCTTGATCTGTATTTGCATGATGAGATTACAGTTAAACAGATTATCATGCCTATTTTTGGACAGATCAACTGACTTTTATTTATTTCTAAAAAGAAGCAAATGTTCCACCAGTGGAAGGGGTTGAGTTGATGACAACATTACATAAACTGAATGTGTTGAGATGGATGATATATTGCTAAATTGTTTGCTGAAAAGCATTTTTAAATAATGAACAAATTGACTGTGTCACCTCTGCTCTTTCTTACTGATCCAGTTTGATGGAGAAGAGCAGTTCAACATCAGCGTTAAACACTTACTGTCCCACATGCCCAAGCAACGCTATCTCAAGTCCATCTGTGATGAGATCCACCGGTTCAAGATGATTAAAAGGTAAAACCATATTGAAGGAACTGAATGTTTTTGTTATGAAGGTCATCATTTGACAAAATAGAGCCAACCTTCCTCAAGGTCTTAAACTGAGCTTATTGTCACTGATGTCAGCTCAAGATATGCTGGAAATAATCTGAAAGTTTTAGTTTATTTCATTCATTCATTCAACTTCAGTAACTGCTTTATCCTTGGTGAGGCTGAATTCCTTGAGTCCATCGCTGCGTAGCCAACACACACATACTCATTTATTCAGGGGCAGTGTAGCACAGGCAGTCTACCGCTTTGCACGTTTTTGAGAAGTGGAAGGAATCCAGAGGTAACCCTTATGGACACCCTCTTGGAGCAGAATATGCATGCTGCTCCAGCTGAAGTTATTTAATACTTTAAATATTTATTTAGTGTGTGTGAAACTTTTTCTATATTGAACACTAATGTATGTAACAGAGTTTAACAGGTCTCTAGTCATATGCTCATTAGCAGACTCCAGAGGTGAAATATTCCAGTCCTTGGGGACCACAGCTTTACAGAGATTTGAACTTTCACCAGATTTTGTGTGTGAAGGATTTAGTAATTAGCTGCTTTGCACTTGTTTGATCTGCTTATATTAATTTATTCAGCAGTCATATATTAAAATGTGTATCCAAAATTTGCGTCCTCCACACAAGAATTTATACAGAAGTGTCAGATCCATTCATATATCAGTTTCCTAGCTGTAGGAAGAAAAGGCTAAAATACCATGCTGAAGTTGAATGAATTTCACTTCAAAAAAACACAGGGATCAGTATGACTAAGCTGCATTTGGCACCTCTCGGAGTCTCTACAGATTAGGCAGAACAGTTGTTTCTAATTTGTTTGTTTGCTTCTACAGTCTTATTAGGTTGTGGAGGCCATTTTTTGCTGCAAAATTACAATAAGAAAAGAACAATGGAGTTATTGTAGGGCATTTTTTTGGACATGTGGAGCTGGATGGTTTGTTGCAGGACAGGAAGTAAGATCGCATTTAGAGATTGTAGCAAGTAAAGTATTTAAAGATGTTTTAAATGACAAGGGAATCCTATTAGAGCTGTATTGAGAGACACAGCTACATCAAGCAATGATTATATTTGGGTTGAAATTGTTATTAGTTGAGATTAATCTGAACATATTTTCCTTGCAGCGTTGCAGTTGTTGTTTTGTACAGCTACAGAGATGACTACTACAAGATTCTTCTATAAACCAGACGTCATTCACTGTTCTGGACAATTTATTTTCAAGACTCTTTAAGGACTGAAATTAGGTATGTTGTTGATTTAGGTTTGCAGGGGGTTCTTTTTATTTAGCAATGAGTGCAGTTTACATCTCTGCCAAAGGTACAAATTGTTCATTTTCACAGGGGTCCAGTTGTTATTATTACCAGCTTTGAGCCTCTGCATTGTATAATTCCCCAGTCTGAATTCTCTCCATAGTGATATCATGTCAATCTTTATTTTCCAAGACAGAGAGCTGTCTAAGAGGATTTCAAATGTGTTAACACTTACTGTATTATAAATGCTAAACCAAACGCATTAAAACGTGTATTTTTCCTTACAAAAAGTTGTCCTTATTTTAAATGTGTGTATAAGCAAAATGGAACGAAACAAATCCCTACATTTCATGCCTCAGTAAGTGTCATTTACTGGAGCTGGGGTTTATGGATCCTTCTACATCTTGTAAATTAAAGTGTCAAAATCAAACCTTTTGAGGTTTTGTCATTGGTGGTAGGAGTAAAAACGGACACCCATGACACTTAGATCACACAATATATTTATTCCTTTTCCAAAAAGCAAATAGAAATGGAAATGGTTTACAAAATCAAAAATGTACAGCAGCTTTGGCTAATATGGTTTCTGTCAACATCCAAACAACACAGATTTTTCGGTACTCAAACTATAGTTTAGTATTAATAAATAAAACTGTCTGAAAAAATAAATAATGTACTCTTCATCTATGGTTTATCTACCTTTTTACATTTAGGAAATACAACCCTAACATGGCCATTGTCATCATTTTAAGCCAAAAGCTATTAAAATGATCTAAAATAGTTCTTGCTTTGTTTTACCCCTCTCCCACATTACATTTTCCTGCCCCCCATTGCAACACTTCTTATGAAAAAAACAACAACATTAAAACTGAGTCGAATTGTCCTGTGAAAGTGTTGTGTAACACACTAAGGTTTGGGCTTTACTCTTGGCAGTGAAACCCAAATAGAAACACTGTTTACTGAAGCAGTTTACCATCCTGTTAGAAACGTCAAATCCCTGTCTGTGCATCAGTCTTTCCTGGAATATTTTACAAATTTTTGGTAAGCAACTGACCCGAATAATACCGACTGCCTGTTCTGCATCAGTCATGTGAATAATAAGTCTGCAGCCTATGTCCTTAGCATTATGCTGCTAATTAGTATTGAAATATGCACAAATACTAGCTACAGATCCAAGTTACAGAGTTATTAGCTAGTTATTTGATTACGTCTCACAGGCTACAGGGGGGAATGGAATATTGAAATGATGATGATGATGATAATAATAATAATAATAACAATTAAAATATGGACTGGCATATATGGATGAAAGAAACAAAAGAGCCTGAAGAATTAAAGCCTGAATTCTGAGCTTATAGCCAGTGTACTCATTTGATAAATGGTTGACTATTATTATTATTATTATTATTATTATTATTATTATTATTGAATCAGCAGATCCCAAGGACATGTTGTAGATTCTAACCCTCAGTGGTTGTTTTTGAATGTTTTACTCTAGGTTCTTAATTGACACAACTTACTACTTAAGGAAGCCATAATAGAAATCATAAAAGTCACTAAGACTACAACTCATACACTTACAAGTAAAAAAAAATAGACATAGACCAGCGATTCGGAAGATCCCCTCCTCTTGCATGGTGCTGATTATTCAGATTCTGCCGTATGTTCACCACTTTATTGGGTGAACTTGTACACCCATGAATTCACGCAATTTTCCAATAGCCAATCATAAATGCAGTGTGCAATGCATAAAGTCGTGTAGATGTTTATCAAACCTCAGAATGGGGGAAAAATGTGATCTCAGTGACTTGGATGTTGGGGTCAGGCAGGCTGGTTTTAGTTGCTGAAGCTGAAAGGAAGCCTATGGAAACTCGAATAAGCACTCTTAACCGTGGTGAGCAGAAAAGTTCGTCAATATACATTACACATTAAAATGGATGGGCTACAATTGCAGATGAGTTCATTGGGTTTCTCTCCTGTCAGTCAAGAAGAGAAATCTGATGCTACAGTGGGCAGAGGATCAGGTTTTTCCAATATTCCAACATAATCACAGGAGGGCTGCAGTTTCTAAAATGCTCAAACCAGCATATGTCACCAACAACCATGCCAAAGTCACTGAGGTCGGTTGCTGAGATCATGTTCCCCATTCTGATGTTTGATGTGAACATTAACTGGGGCTTTTGACCTGTATTGGCATGACTTTATGCACTGGCTTGATTGGCTTAGTTGCATGAAGCAGGTGTTCTGAATAAAGTGGCTGATGAATGTAATTTAGTCATAGTAATTTCCAGTATGTTCATTTTTACCCTGCAAATGTCCATAGAGAAGTTGCCCTCTATTTTGGGTCATACTGTACATATTGTACATACCCCAGTCACGCTTTGCTGGAGCAAACTCAAAGCTTGGTTGTAAACTTCTAGCATAGAGCATTGTAAATAAGTAAATTTGAATTGTATTTTGATGCACAAGTCTATAGCAATGTTCAGTCCAGTCCAACTCAAACCCAGCATCTCTCCAGAGTGGACTGTTGTAGTCTCATGTCCAAATAAGTATGCTTTCTCCTCCTCTTGCTCCTGAGAGCTATGGGAAGAATTTAGCACTCCAAAAAAAGGGCCAGGAGGGAAAAAAACAGCAATATAATAAAGTAAGACGCAAGGTTTCACAATACTTTTTCCTCCACTGGACACCAAAGGTCCTTCTCAACAAAAGACAGAAGAATCCTTGGCATGTGGTGCGAGTTGCTCTGTGAGCTTCATGGATGTGTATGAAACCAATAGAGATGAAAGGAAATATCCTGTAGTCCCAGCAGGAGGCCTTAACGCTGGACTCTCACATGTCCGTTGCTCAGCTTGGCCCGTGGGATGCTGATTCGCTCCCCATAGGGAGAACTTGTGTTTGGTGAGTAGGTCATGCTGCAGTCATTCTTCACGCTCTGGGGCTTGTTCTCCTTGGATGGTTCTGTGTACACAACCGAGCTCATGTTCACATGCTTCTTTAGGATCACGGTCTACAGAGGAAAAGGCAAAGAACCAAAAGCCTTCATTAAGGAACACTGCTCACCTTCAGCAAGGGAGGAAATCCCTGCCAGCTTTTCAGCTTAAGTGTTTCATACTTTTTGAGTAGCAAAGTAGTAGCAGTAGTAACATTTAGCTAGAAAAGAAGAATTACTTTTCCCATTATACAAAAGGTCCTTAAAATGCTTTAGAAGAAATGTCTTCTAATAAATCAGTGTTTGTCTCCTTGATGATGAATAAATGCATAAATTCCATTTACAGCTGCACAATGGCATGCATTCATAAACAACAAGGATTCTAGGTCATTCTCCAGCTGTAAAAAAAAAAAAAAAAATGCACTTGATTTACTACAGCTTCAAATATTCTTTTCTTGACCAGTGTTACAGCTGGTAGGCATCATATTTCTGTCAAAAACAAAGACTAGAAAAAATCCTTAGAATGTGCTTACCTTTTTGGGTGCATCGTAGCAGGACATCTGTATGCAGTTTTTCTTCTTGTTAATGAGAAAAGCCACAATGAAAAAGATGACTATGGACATGAGGAGGGCGGCCAGAATCCAGGCTGCAGATTGGTAGATGAGCGACATTTCCATGTCAGCTGGGATATCCTCACTCCAACTTCTGCCATCTTGAAAAGATGAGAGTTTTGCATTAAATATCACGTGTACATTTTTTCATGTTATCAATTATAATTAATGAAGTGCTCATTTAATTCTTGTGCAGATGTGCTAGCATTGCTAACAGGAAAATTTGACCAGGCAGAGAGGAAAAACTATATTTTACTATCCTGAAATATAGTAAAAGTATAATATTTATTAACATCCTGGAATTGATATCCACTCCCACATGTTTGCTGTTGACTAAGCAAGTTAATACCATGATCAATATGTTTAAGTAATTTATTTTTTAACATTATTGTTCTGAATCAATTGTGAGTTTGTCATAATACATCAAATAAAAATACTAAAAGTCCCCCTCTGTTAAACAACTATTGCCCAAGACGATGCTTGATTATTGCCATTTGATGAGGAAAGCTCAGGTAAGTTTGAAGATGGTGAGATATGCTATTCAAAAGACTGTTTAGCTTCGAGGGAAAGTTTAAAAAAAAAAAAAAAAAAAGTACGGAGAAAGAGGGAGGATAATATGGTGTAATCCAGCTAACGACACTATAGGCTTTGGGGTGAATGCAGCAGCAGAGTAGGGCAGAAGGAACTTCTGTAAGGACACTGCAGGTATAAAAAGGCTGAATTTTTTTCCAATTTATTTCTTTTTTAAAATGTAACATGTATCTGGAAACATACCCATTCACAGTTAAACCCCTCCAATGTTCAAACCAGATCTACACCCATGCGTGAAAAACATAGTTTACAGCTGTCTCACATATAAACCATGGCAAGAGGTCACTCTGACTGAGTACTGGCCTGGTGTTTCATAATATACAGTGGTGCTTATCAGTTCCATTCATATGGACTCCATGCTCTGTGTTTTTGTTGTGAGTTTATGGTGGTGGTGTTTGTGGTAGGACTCCACCTGTAACAGGAACTACTGCATGCACTGTGCTCCAAACCTCACTTGCAGTGATTGCAACAGCGTCACCAGTTTTACTTGTAGGCTTGATTGTTGTTGTAACCATCACTGGCACTGAGGTTGTTGTAACATCTATGAACAGAAGAAACAACAACAACAACAAAAAAAAAAAACTCAGTGGTGTAACTGTCAGAGTTTCAGTTGCAAAAACAAATTCTTCTACCTCAGTAGTAAACTCTGAGTTATGACTAAGTCTTACAGCACAGGGTCTTATGGGTACTGCCTATAGACATAAAACTATTCCACACAAGAACATACTCGTTTGTGCTTCCTAATTTTTTAAGTGTTTCATATAGAAAGCCTGGTAAACAAAAAAGCAGTGCTAGCAGTCCCTCCAACAAAGAAATTTTTATAAGAGTGTAATCCATCTCATTCATCTTCATTCCACCGGCTATTGTATTTCACACACAATTAATCACTCAGTCACTGCCAATGTGTTATGGATGCCTCAGTGAAGCAAGCTTAAATAAATTAACCTTAATAAATGATAAATCCAGAGGGTGTTCACTCTGTAAAATAAAAACTGATAAAAGTCAGTGATAGGCTGTGTGAATCTACAGTTTGCACTAAAAAGAAATCAGCCTCTACCTGCAGCTTCTACCTCATTTATGTTTTGCCTTTCACCTTTTTTACTTCCTTGAAAGAACTCAACTCCCCTTAATGCACCGTGATTTGTGGAAAGCTTGTTGAAAGAATGTGTACAAGTATTTTACTTTTCTCATCAGGAAATTGTAAACACACAGATACTGAGATGTTTTTTTGTTGCTGACAAATTACAAAAAGAGGCTTGTGTACAGATTTGTGTACAGCACTATTATGAATGACCTCAGTAAACATTTGATTTTGGTCTTTTCCTTGAGATCCTGAGAGGATCCTGACTCAAAGAGGAACCCTTGATTATAAATCATTTCTCTTATCTAACTGTATATTAGAGTCCAGTAGTGCTAAGTGTTAACAGGAACACACTGTGTTAACAGCATTAAACTTTTAATTTGAAGTCTTATTGTATCAAATTTAAGTTATCAAATTAAGTAGTTCTTTTGCACACAGGAGCCCTATATAAAAACCAAATAATTAATTAGTATTAATAGCATTTTATAGATATTTTATAGATCGTTTTTAACCCCAATTTTACCCATTTTTATCAATTGCCAATTTGCACTCACTAGCTAGCTGTCCCCTTTTTGAACTGCCAATTCAATTTTATTTCTATTTGTATATAACTTTTAACAATGGATATTATCACTAAGCAACTTTACAGAAATACATATATTGTCTAGATATATATGATAAATTTTACATTTAAATTTGTCCCTAATGAGTATGCTCAAAAAGTGCATTTGGGTAACTAGAAAATTAATTTTAGTTTTTTATATATATATATATATATATATATATATATATATATATAATATATAAAATACATATACATACACACATTATATTGCCAAAAGTATTCGCTCACCCATCCAAATAATCAGAATCAGGTGTTCCAATCACTTCCATGGCCACAGGTGTATAAAATCAAGCACCTAGGCATGCAGACTGTTTTTACAAACATTTGTGAAAGAATGGGTCGCTCTCAGGAGCTCAGTGAATTCCAGCGTGGAACTGTGATAGGATGCCACCTGTGCAACAAATCCAGTCGTGAAATTTCCTCACTCCTAAATATTCCACAGTCAACTGTCAGCTGTATTATAAGAACATGGAAGTGTTTGGGAACGACAGCAACTCAGCCACGAAGTGGTAGGCCACGTAAACTGACGGAGCGGGGTCAGCGGATGCTGAGGCGCATAGTGCGAAGAGGTCGCCAACTTTCTGCAGAGTCAATCGCTACAGACCTCCAAACTTCATGTGGCCTTCAGATTAGCTCAAGAACAGTGTGCAGAGAGCTTCATGGAATGGGTTTCCATGGCCAAGCAGCTGCATCCAAGCCATAGATCACCAAGTGCAATGCAAAGCGTCGGATGCAGTGGTGTAAAGCACGCCGCCACTGGACTCTAGAGCAGTGGAGACGCGTTCTCTGGAGTGACGAATCGCGCTTCCCCATCTGGCAATCTGATGGACGAGTCTGGGTTTGGCGGTTGCCAGGAGAACGGTACTTGTCTGACTGCATTGTGCCAAGTGTAAAGTTTGGTGGAGGGGGGATTATGGTGTGGGGTTGTTTTTCAGGAGCTGGGCTTGGCCCCTTAGTTCCAGTGAAAGGAACTCTGAATGCTTCAGCATACCAAGACATTTTGGACAATTCCATGCTCCCAACTTTGTGGGAACAGTTTGGAGCTGGCCCCTTCCTCTTCCAACATGACTGTGCACCAGTGCACAAAGCAAGGTCCATAAAGACATGGATGACAGAGTCTGGTGTGGAGGAACTTGACTGGCCTGCACAGAGTCCTGACCTCAACCTGATAGAACACCTTTGGGATGAATTAGAGCGGAGACTGAGAGCCAGGCCTTCTCATCCAACATCAGTGTGTGACCTCACAAATGTGCTTCTGGAAGAATGGTCAAAAATTCCCATAAACACACTCCTAAACCTTGTGGACAGCCTTCCCAGAAGAGTTGAAGCTGTTATAGCTGCAAAGGGTGGACTGACATCATATTGAACCCTATGGATTAGGAATGGGATGTCACTTAAGTTCATATGCGAGTCAAGGCAGGTGAGCGAATACTTTTGGCAATATAGTGTATATATATATATATATATATATATATATATATATATATATATATATATATATATATACATATATGAAATCTAGTTTGTTAAAGTTATCAACTGATCATGGATGGAGACTCGAGTGTTTATCGATTGCAGTCACATGCCAAGGCGACACACTTGAAGTGCTAAAAACTATGAGCTCTTAGATGAGCTCTCACCTGCTCTTTTTGACTTCTGGGCAGATGTTTCATTGTCACTTCCATAACCTAGCATGGTACCAGTGATTGTACTGTGTTTCTAGTATACACCACATAATCAGCAGTTTACACCTCAGGCCAGTAGTGACTTACCTAGACACTGTGGACAGCACTGTCCCTTACGAAGCACTGGCACTTTGCATCTGGCAGCTGGACATCGCTGGGAGAAACACTGAATGGTCCCATTGTTGCAAATGCAACTAGTGCAGGCATTCGGTTTCCATGAATCACCAGCCAAGAGTATGTCTCCATCACTGGAGGTACAATATTCTCGTTGGCTGTTATTGACAGGAAGGAAGTTGGGATTTTCCTCTGCAAGACAAGTATAAAGAGTGTACATAGTAAACCTGAGTGCTTTATTCCCATTTTCAAGTAACAGAGTAATGATAGAAGGCCTTGAGTTCACAGATAAGACTTCCATGCAATGGACTCGGGTTCTCTCAGTCATCATTCTCAAGAGCTGCACTACAAGCTACATCTTGCACTGTGATGAACAAAGTTTACCGTTTGACAGTCTGTATTATAAGATTGAAATTTGGAGGCATGGCACAATAATGTAGACTGTCTCTGGGATTTTAGTCTTGTCCAAATCATGTCATGTCAGTATATTTTTTTTCACAGACTGTACATGTGTACACCTCTGGAGAGATTACACTGTATTTTACCTTCTATAAAATGACCAGTAGAAATGGTTCTCATGCAAGTTGGATTTGTGGTTGGCGCCTCATACCACATGGACAATATTACAGGCTAGCTGAAGGAGATCACGAAGTAGGAAACCAAAAAAACAACCCTGCAAATTTCTTTCCCTAGGGTGGCCATGTAAAGGCATCCAGTTTGGCCCGGTGGATTTATTGGTCTGGGGTACATAGTAAAGTGCCCCTGTAGTGAGGAGTTACCTCTCACCCATCAAACTGCTTGCCTGCAGAAATATGGTAATAAAATTCTATCTTTCAGACCCTTGCTGTACATCATATGGACTTAAACCATCCTTCATTCTCATTTGCTGCATAAATGTGCAACTGGGGAAAAGCAGAAGTTCCAAGTGAGGGTACCATCTGTTTACAATCAGCATTCTTTCATCTTATCTGAAGACTATATCTGCATTTAAGGTGTCTTAGAAACGAAGGAAAAAAGCTTTGAATTGTTTCCAGATTGGAAGAATACCATGGCAGCTGAGGCAGCAGGTCCCTTTGGTCCTGGTTGGTGTCTGGCAGAGGGCAGGGGGGCATACTTCTGTGTCACATAGCACTCGGCCTTGCCTGCAGGTACAGCGAGTGCATTCATCCAGGTTCCAAGTATCACCTTCCACATAAAGCTCGTCTCCAGGAGCTTGGCAAACCACCATGTCCATTCCCCCAGGATACCCGCTGCCTAACTCCTCTGAATCAAACCCAGAGAATTTAATAGTGTTTAGTTAACAATAAATATTTAATTATGTTGTCCTTAAAAAAGTTAATAAAGCACATTACAGAGTGAGATCTACTCTTAATTATTGCCAGGTATTGTTAAAGTAAATGGGTTGTGTTAATTCATTTCGACTCTTGGCATTCTTTGCCTTTTTCCAGCCTAACCATTTTTTTGCCAGGCATTTTTGAAACTTTCCTCAGACACATTCTTGCAGACAGGAACAGTCTCCAGCGTCTAGCAAGATGCCTCAAAAAGTCGCACGGTGAGAATAAAATAAAGTGCTTTACATGTGCTAGGTAGCATTTTGGTATTTTGGCAGTGGGAGGTGATATTGAAGTTTGGTTAAGGGCAGGTGAGAGATGTTTGGATTTGGTGGGGTTCATTCCAATACTTTCTGGTCAGTTAGTTGCCCATAGTGGCTGGCATAGTTTCTAGGTGTGGCGTGTTTGCTTTCTGATTCACTATTTTGCTCACTGTAGAAAAATATAAGGCAATGGAGAATTAGGTATAAAACATGTATGAACACATTTGGGACCTTATTAAAGCTAAAAGTAGCTCATAACTAGCTGATTTAGAAAACACCTCACCTAACGTCGAACAGTAAAAGTCATTCAGATGGCACATCTAACCATTTCCTATATTGTATCACAGCATCATGATTACCCAGTAGAGTATAATCACTTAATACAGCCGTGTGAATTAGTAAATCTAGTAAATTACAGTCCAAAAGTCTATAAAAATTAGAAAAATTATTTTTGTTAATTTAAAAATGGAAATAAACAGGTTTCAGAATTTTGAAAATTCTTAAACAATAAAAAAGGGAAATGTGCAACATCTTAACTATTCAGTATTAATTTTCATTTCAAAAATGCAAATTTGCTTACATTAATAAAGTATATTAGAAATTGTTCAAGAACTTTAATGTTGATCTGCGTACCTTCAGTCATTCAAAATTCATTCAGAAAATTAGTTACTTCAGTCATATAATAATATATATATTTTTTAAAAACCCTGAAAACTTGCCACTTCCCAGTCTGCATGAAAAAAGTAAATTGCAACAAACACAAACCAGAAAATTGTCTGAAGTTACATGAAAAGATGATACCGGACGTTGAAAGCCATGTCCACATATCCCTATTACACAGGAAGTTGCCAACATTTAGCAGGGATACAGCCTAAAATAGTTCGGCTAGAGATCAACTGACAATGGCCTTGTAACCTTACTCTAATATAAATTAGTTATGGCAAAAAAAAGTCATCTTTGGAACTTGGTATACTGTTTACATTTGGTTTTACAGCAACAGGGGATCACACAGACAACAGACAACAATGCAGACTGTTCATTCACGTCACTGTTCAAACACCGTACACTTTTTTTCCGTCGTCTTTCATTTTAAATGTAAGCAAATTTGTCTTAGTGATCACTACTGAGTACTGTACAAAAGGGAGTCTCATCCTTTCCCTTGAAGCATGTCTTCAGACTTACATACCAATAGAATTGATTTTATTTTATCCTAAGGTTTTAAACTTGTAGAGTTTGTGCCTGTTTCAGTGATTCTAAATACCAAATACTGGAATTCTACTTTTCACTTTAAGGATAATCTAATTTGTAAAGAAAATCTTGAATGCCAAACAGAAGCATTTTCATTAATGGTCTCAGACTTTTGGATCTCACTGTACATACCCCGTTACATACAATTTTTATGTATAAAATCAGCAACATTTTTATTTACAGTAATTTGGGAGTTACCACGGCAACAAGTAATTCAGAAACGTTCAGTACTAGCTTTTTTTAGAGAACTCTTAGTGATTTTTTTTTTTTATCCAAACCCTGAAGGACACACTCAATTACACTGCTAGGACAGCCACTGTGACAGCCAAATAAAATAGTTATGTTAAGGACAGGAAGGCAGAAATGCTTGCAATAACTTGTAATACCAATAGATAGCTTTTTCTTTTGCTTTCAGGCAAACCATCAAATTTCAAGAACTGACACGAAATTGGTGTGTGTTCAGCTCCAAACTCCACTAAATCCAGCATTACGCTAATAAATCATTCTACAGTGAAAGTGCCAACCTTTTGCACTGGTTTGTACGTACCCTCACAGCTGGGACAGCACTGGTGTGACCTGAGCACTGGGTTTGTACAGCTGGGTGCTGGGCAGGAGATAAGGACACACATCTCACGTCCAGCGTGGCAGTAACAGTCCCTGCAGCCATCATGCCAGCTCTCACCCTCTTCAAACTGCTGGCCATTCGCAGTCAGACAGTGGCTGCTCACTGGTGTAGAAGCGGTAGTGCTAACACCACGCTCACTCTCTGAAGAGAAAATACACATATTTTCCTTGTTTATTTTTCATTTTTAATATTTTAGGCGGATGTATTTCTGCCATGAGCTGCTTACAAGAACACTTAATTCTTGCTCTATTCAACTTTCTGTGTTGCCGCTGAGAAACAAATGAATTCAGTGTGTGGTTTTTTTTTTTTTGCAAATAATTACACACTTTAAATTTGACCCAAACTACGTGCTACATTTTTACATCCACTGAAAGAACACATACTTTGAGAATTTGCACACGAGGTGCCATGTAAACCAAGTCCCAGGCCCGGACATGCGTTTGTTTGTTTCATTTCCTAGAATAGTCATTTATTTATTAACAGGAAGAAAGGAGAGGGAACTGATCCAGATGTTTGAAGATAGCCACACTGTGTTCTACAGTTTTAAGTCTACACTTAAAAGAAAACACTGGGAAAAATGGACATCCTGAAGTGAAGCATTTAAGAAATTAATTCATAAGAATAAATCACCTCAAGCTGGCACTGTTAAAGGTGCTTTCTATCAAATTTTTCATGAACACTGAACTGATTCCGTTCATTCATTTAGTTGAAACACACACACAGACACACACAAAGGACACTTTAATGGTGTTTGCTGAAAAGAACCATCGTTCCAGTCCAGAGCTCAATTTGTCACTGAGGAATTGGAAGGATGTGAAAGATTGAAAGTTTTCTAAGTGCACTTTGAAAGACAATATTCATCTCTCTATCGTACCTGCCACTACGATGCAAATCAATTATACATTACAAGACTTAATTCAAATGTACACACTATGCTTACACAATATCGTAACCAGGAAATGACTATTTGCTGTGTTATGGCTATCAGCATAACCCATGTGCATTAACACACTCAAATTACCGTACTGATTTTTGCTTCATTTAATTTCAATTGATATTTAGGAATCATGCATTAATATCTAACAGATGGATCAGAATTTAAAATAGCTTCAGAGGGACTACAGAATGCTCTCTACATTAAACCTGTATGTAATGTATGTAACTTGAGTCAGAAATTTCAGTCAGACTTAATAATAACATGCATCAGGGAGCTTTCCTTACGTTTCAGCATGCTTGATGTCAAGTATTCCTTCAACATTTTCTAATAACACTTGGCCCTCACTCACCTTTACAGAGGCAAATGTTGCAGCCTTTTCTGTTCTGCTTATAGCCGTCACTGCACTGCTTGTCACATGTGAAGGGGGGGCACTTAATGCAGCGACACATCTCACAGCCATGTTTATTTCTCCTGTGGAAATACAATCACACAAGGTAGGAAGCTAGCATTAGTCACCAGTTTGCCTGGTCCTCATAAATAAAAGACAGTTGCTTATGTAAATATTCTGGACGCATTGGCATAAGTGAGCCTTCCCTAATACATATTTTCTATTTCTTGTTCTGAATGAATTTTCTAAGTATAAATACAAGAGAAATAAATACAAGATATGAACAGGATACCCATTATTGCTTTTTAAAGAAAGATAGCAACAAAGGTTCACAGAGCATCTGGTTGAGACTAGAGGTGTGCACATCTGGACTGAGGTTCCGTGGGATGCAACAAAATAAGTCACGCAAGAGGGACGATTTTGCTTTCCTGCAGTCAATACAAACAACGCGAGGCAAACAAAGACCATATCCATTAACATGAACATACTGCATTCATTCAGTTAACTGCCTGTTCTGGGTGAGGATGGTTTAAATTAGATTTCTAGTTTGTTTATATTTTGAGAATCAGAACCAAGTACATTAATTAGAAATTATTGTAGGCAGATACAAACAAAAACTTTTTTTTTTCACTTAAATTGAAAGCAGTTATGAACTTGAGGGATGTAGCTAAGCTTTGAGGAACCTCTGTCAGAGCTTACACTGCTGGCATTTCTACCTTTGAGTTTTTCCCCCAGTGTTTACCATTTTTTCTCACGTAGCATAATGGTAGGGTTTTATACATTTAAATAAATAAATGAAAACAAAATCTGAACACATGAAATACACTCCTGCATTACATCCCCCTCTCTGAGGTTTAGTCTTTAGTTGCCTTTCATCACAAAAACACTCACTTGTTTTTTATCTCACTTGACCCCTGCAAGCTAAAAATCCTAAATTGCCAGCAGGTGTGTTATCTAGCAAGCTCAAGTGATCAAATGTAACTGAGTACCACTAGGATACCATGCCAACAATGAACCAACTGGTCATGGCAGTCCTCAGGCAACAATGTAAAATCTCACACTGAGGTTAGAATTATAGAAATATAATGATGCTCACATAGTACAAGTACATATATAAAATGTTCACAACTTCAACCATTCTTATTGCTCCTTCCTTTAAGAGTCAACAGCTTCTAAGCTATCTGTGTATATGTGTATATGAGCATACAAGTCAACAACACAACGCCCTCTTGCCCAGCTGCTAATTATAAAAGGTACACTGGAAAGACCACGAAGCCAGATGGTCAAGCCCGGAAACACCAGGGCATATGGTTCTGCTTTCTTCCCTACTATATTACTTCTCTTTGAAGAGTCCAGATAAAAGCAGTACCCCAAATTTTGCAAGATCCATGTGGTGCACACACAATTCCATCACTAACAAAGCACACACAAAGTCTCTGCAGTTCCCTTAACTATACCACACATGGATTTCTTACAGGTTCAGATAAGAAAATGTGTGTTCTGGTGTGTAAAAGAAACACACCCCTTAGATGCAGTTACATTTTTTGTGTGTGTCTGACATGATTCCATATATGATCCTAACAAATCTGCCTCCCATTTGATTCATTCAGCTATCAATTTTCTGAAATGCTTATTCTATGCAGAGATGAGGGGAGCCTGGAGTCTATCCCAGGGGACTCGGGGCACAACCCTGGACAAAGTGCCAGTCCATCACAGGGCACAATTGCACACACACTCATTCACACAGTACAGACAATTTAGAGATGTCAATCCACCTGCAACAAATCACTGAACTGGCAGAGGAAACTGGAGTACTCAGAGGATACCCCCGAAGCACAGGGAGAACATTCATTTCTTTTAATACATTGCTCACTGATTCCTTAAATCCTTTAGACTAGCTTAAATATCTGTTGCCTCCCCACATTCATGATTATCACCTATTTGTACGCTATATACAGGTTGGTAGAGTAGCAGTGAGTTTATGCTCATTTGCTGAAACTGCAATAATTTGTGTATTAAGTCAGTGGACAGTGGAAATTCACGGAGTACAAACACAGAAACGTCCTGTGACCTTTCGAAATGGGCTTTGTTTAAAGTTGGGCTGTGGAATTTCACCAAGGACTATTGCTGGCTCGACAAATTCCATCGTGCCTTTTCTAATGGCCCTGTTACAGCCTGTCAGATCAGATGATATTTTAGTTTCACTGAGAAGGGGAAACGATTTAAGTCCCCTATTGTTTAGAGCCCCGGGGTACTGCACTGTGCCAAATGATTAGTTCAAACAACTTGCCCTATGCACATTGTGATGCACACTAGGCCTAACATTTTTCAATTGAACCATACTGTCAAAGTCATGCTACTGAGGCTCTTCTTCCCAGAAAGCAGAAGATTGTGGGTCTAATTCAATGCTTAGGTACATAAGGTTCTGTTAAGTCAATTGCAAGTGTATTCTGTGCCAAATGGTAAGCAGCCATAGTTTAGGTTTTTTAATGTGATTTGGTATCTGGGCCAAAAATGACCCAAATGCAAGCAATACTCACAAGTGGCCAGCTGTAAGCTTTGCACATGGTCCGCTCAAGGATGAATTATGGCTTTGTTTTAGCAGTTTGATTCAGATTTTGGGGTTCATGGTGGTACGTGGGCTAAATGAAGCATTAAGCGTGAGCCAGCACTGGACCATTTCTCATTTGCTATCAGCATGCAACATGCAGCTGAAGCCCTAATGACCTTCCAGTGCCCATTTTCTGAATTGTTGGGCAAAAGAATTACTTCCAAGAATTACTTTTTTATAGCATGCATTTCCAAGTACTTGTGGTCTCATTTATCATTTTTGGAGAAGTCACTGAAGCATCAAACGTATGAAACAACAAATATATTCAAAGCAGAGCCTTGTCTCTTCAATGGCCAGCATAAACATATAAGAGGGAGAGACAGCTGGACAGAAGGCTAAATGTACTTATTAAGGGATTCCCAGAAAACTGCCTCTCAGTGTGGGATGAAGCCTGTGCTTCCTGCTTGTATCTTCCCCTGAGACAGTTACTGGCACTCACTAAATATCCCATCATTCCCATCTCCAGAAGAGGACTTTCACTCAAGACACGAAGTTGTAATTCTAAGTATCAGTTGTTTTGAAACACAGAGACTCTTGATGAAATGAAGAAGCCTGGTTTAGAGGTGAGGATCTATGGGTAGTAGAGACTAGAGTTTTGTGAGCCAGAGATGGCAGGCACAAGGCAAAAATCCATGAGCCATCATGATTAAGAAACCTTAAAAGAAAGCAGACTCGAAGCAGAACCTGTCCTATTCGGAGTGCCAGAAAGTGGGATTATATGTACATCATTACAGTATACAGTTTTAAAAGAGTAAAGGTGAAACAGTACTAAGGGATTCAGGGGATTGCTCTCTGGTCAGACAACATGAGAAAGAAAGCTTGAGAGGAACCAGACTCATAAGGGAACCCATCCTCTTCTAGGTGACACCAGAGAGAGTGAGTCTAAATCATCTCTGTACTGCACATGCATACTAAAAAGTCATACAGAAATTAATGTGTTGAATGGCTGTTCAGTATGAGCACCAGGTTACAGCCCAACAAGATACAAGTCTATGTTGTCCAAGTAAAATCAATTCAATTCAGTTCAATTCAGTTTATTTGTATAACACGTTTAACAATGGACATTGTCTCAAAGAAGCTTTATAGAAGTAGATAGAAACAAAGTATATAAATTATAAATTTTAAAATTAAATTTACTATTTATCTCTAACACTTATCCATAATGAGCAAGCCTGAGGCGACGGTGGAAAGGAAAAACTCCCTGAGATGAAGTGAGAAAGAAACCTTGAGAGGAACCAGATTCAGAAGGGAACCCATCCTCATTTGGGTGACACTGGACAGTAAATAATGTCCTTTATTCAACAGTTTATAGTCATGTGGAATTATGCAACCAAGAGCTCCTGAGCAACTAATAGGTCAGCGTAATTTCTGAGTTCATTATAGATTTAACACTAATTCCTTTCCGAGCACAAAGCTGACCGATGCAACAGCAGTTAAAAAACCAATTAATACTGAAGGAAAGTGGTAGCTCAGTGGTTAAAGTGCTGGACTGTTATTTGAAAGGGTGTGAGTTTTGAGCAAGGCTCTTAACCCTTAACCCTCAACTGCTCAGTTGTATGAATGATATAAATGGCAGTTGTTTTGGATAAGGGTGATTGCAAAATGCTGGAATGTAAAAGTAAATGTAAAAGTAATACTTTGGCATACATTGTGGAATCTTTAGGGTATGCCTGTGGGACCATACCCAGGAGAAGTGATCTTACAAGTGTCATTTGGTCAGATGTAGGTGAAAAACATTTCAAACAATTTGAGGTATCAGTAAACTTACACATAGCCGTATGGGCAAGTCTTTCTGCAGTTCAGAGGTCTACACTCAGAGGGTGTGTTGCACTCACATACTTCACAACCATAGTCATCCTTCTTATATCCCATGGGACACTGCTCGTTGCAGTAGCTGGACAGTTTAGGGCAAGAGTTGTCTGGAAAAAAAAACAGCACTTAATCAAATCTTATATGATAAGCTGACCGGATAATCAGATGTGTCATATCTGCCTAAAGCAGTGTCTGACTATACATTCAATGAAAGTAAATTAGCACAAAACCTATGTATGATCAATTGTTGTTAGACTCTAAGGATGCCTTCATGTGCTTCGTGTCTAAGCAGAACACAATACATCACTCATGATCTATGATGATAACTATAGGGTGCACTGGGCCAAATCTGTGCGTGACTTGTTCGAAGAGCATGACGAAACACTACGTGTTGACTCGCTTGCAAAATCCTGACACCAATTCCAGTGAAAACTTGTGGGATTATTTGGAATGGCAGATAAAAAAACAAATAGGAACCCACAAACTCAGAAAAGTAGGTTCAAGACACATGTGATTCTGCCATGCATGGGGGAGGAGTAACCAAGTAATATTAGAAATCTATAAATATTAGAATATCTAAAGAAATTAGATGAAATTATATCTCTTTTGTCCAGGGAGATTGTATGTAAGTAAATAGGTTGTCCTGAGCATTGTCCTATAGAGTGTGGTATATACTTTTTGAAAAATTGTACATGCAGAACATCTGCTTTTTTAAAAGTAGACCATTAACAATGTTCTCTATGCTGTCAGGCATAGGTATTAGGGGGAACATCTCAGACACTTTTATTGTGTACATGAGTGCATTCCTGCATTTATGGACTCTATCTTACACATGTATCTAAGTTTTCTGGTTACTGAAATTAGAAAATTTACTGTGGATATGTACTCCATATAACTACACTGTATGGTCAAATGTTTGTAGACACCTGACTATAAATCTCATACATCCTGTTTGATCATTCCTTTCCGGATTTATTTCACCTTTACTCTTATATTAACCTCCACTCTTCTGGGAAGGCTTTGCAATAGATCCTTGAGTGTTGCTGTGGGGATTTGTGCTCATTCAGCTACAACAGAATTAGTGAGGTGAAGCACTGATGTTGGGTGAGGAGGTCTGGGGTACAATCAGCCTTCAGTCATCCCAAAGGTGTTCAGTGAGGTTGAGGTCAAGGCTCTGTGCAGGACACTAAAACTTCTTATACTCAAACCATGTCTTCATGAACCTTGCTTTGTGCAGGAACATGGTTGGGCTTCTTAGATCCAGTGAAAGGATATCCTTAATGCAAAAGCATATAAAGTCATCTTATACAATTGTGTGCTACAACTTTGTTGCACAGTTTGGGAAACAGCCTCTTGTGAGAGTGATTGTCAGAAGTCCACATACTTTAGCCATTTAATATATACAATGACTTCAAAGTAGAGATCAGACCATGCATATGATTTAATAAAGAAAGCCTAGGTGGCATGTGGAAGGACAGGTGTTTACTTACTGGTTAGACACTGGCAGAGAAGACAGCCATTGTGGTCCTGCTCAAAGCCAAAAAGACATTCATGTCCTGACAGAGAGCAGTTTTCAAGTGGGGGACACAGTAATGGGCTCACAGTCTCATATGAAGGCTCTGAAAGATCATGAAAAAACACTTACTCATGCTTCTATACTAAAAGACCTTTGCATTCAGTACACATTTAAAAGCATTTAACAGACATTCAAGACATATCTAAACACACATAAAATAAAGAACAAGTCTTTTACTCAGGCTTCCATTTTACATAGTTGACCAGCTGAATCTGGAAGAAATGACCATTATAATGGTGCAGTGTCACTGTAAAAGTGAAAACCAACATTCTGTTTCCAGATTAAACGTCCAAGGTACTGGCTCTAAATGCAGAAAAGCTTATGTACCTTTTTAGACTCTAAAAACTTTCCATGTTGGCTACCAAACTGGTAGCTGTCTGTCAAATAAATTCTAAACCAGACATGAACTTGAAATGATTTTTAAGACTGTCCAATAAAATCATTGTGCCAAATGCTGCGCTCATGTTTACCAGTGCCAAAACAGAACCATAGACAGTGTTGATTCTTTACTTAGAAGCTTCCTGACACCTGACTGATTGTTATTCCTACGTACTGAATAAAGAGAACAAAATTGTTGGATGACATGCTTATTCAAAATCTGAGACAGCAGGCGATCTGGAGATAACTGGAAAGATGGAAAAGAGTGTTGAGTGTTCTAAAAATAAACTTGGATACATAGCCCAAGCTGAGTGATAAATTTATTACGTAATTTCGGTATCTAATTTAGAGGTTCTGATATAGTAAAATTGTTTCTGTGTATGCCAGTACTCACATTTCTACTTATAGTAGTGTTGCTGGTAGTGAAGCTATATGTAACTGCACTCTTTTTAAACTGCACTCCGCCAATTTTGCCATTTCCAGGCAGCAGCACTTATCATAGACTCAGCTGTCTGTTGAATGTGAATGACTTTCCAAACGTCAATTCTGTGATAAGGTTCATGGTTAAATGCTAACATCACTGGCAGCAGCCCTCTGCAGGTTTTAGTGATTACAGATAAATGCAGATGCGATTATCTCACAGTGATTCTCCTTATCTGGAAACTTTGAGGAATGAACCAGCCACTCATAGTAGTTCAGATTTTTTACAGTCGTCTCTCCCCCTAAACTACTGACATCACATCTGTTGGTATTTATATGATGTCAAAATGAGACCCTCAGCTTGAGGGGTGGTTTCTGTGGGCAGTGCTCGCTGTGATGGCACGTGTGTAACCCACTAATGCCTCTCCATGCTGGCAGACAGAGAACCAAAAAGAGCTGTAACTAATTATGTTCACTTAGAACAATATTCTCCTGTTAAAGAAGGCAGGTTGGGTTCCATTTGGAAGGTTCGACCTATAAAGAGCAAAGCTTGTGCAGTCTTAGGAATGCCTGCAAGCGTGTTTTAATGAGTTGTGAGGAGAAACATGCATGCTGGTGCCACTGGATCACTACCACGTTATAGAAAGGTGAGACATTACACATACAGTTACCTTAAAAGGATTACACTGCTCTTTTGTTCACTCGTCTTAAACAGAGCTACACAGAGACATCATGAGCTACATGAAGATCTGACTTATTTGCATGCTTATATTAACTGTTCATGCCAAATGTAGTGCCAGCTGTTCCTAACACTCTCTACGCCAGAAGTCTGGAAGGCTGGAAATGTGACAGTGGGATATTGCATACAGAAGAAAACCTTCTCCAATTTTCATTGCATGTGTAAGTGCATCAGTCAAACTTCTTATACAAAAAAAAAAAAAAAAAAAAAAAAGAACTTTCTCAGACTGTAAAAAAACAATAATCATGACAAATGGTTCTTTTCAGGAATATAATTTTGGCTTAAAATTTGAGAGCTCATTGAATGCAAATGAAAATGAAGACGGGTCACAAATTTTACTGGCAGCACCTTTAACAAGAATGCACAAATCAATGTAAACTAGCTAGCCAGTTAGCTAATGTGCTAAAAGTGAGTGTGGCTTTTTCGGGGTCTATTTCCTCTAATGGGGCAAAAATAAAGAGAACATTTCAGCCATCTTGTGTTCCTAAATGCCACTCATTTAATATTACTTTTTGTGTTTGTTTATAGGACTTTTGTATAAATGCAAAATACTTCTAAAAACCCTGAAATTATTTTTACTTTCCACATAAAATCACAGCAAACACATCATTTCACTATTTACTTTTACGACCAAGCTGCTGTGTTATGTGCTGTAAAGAGGTGCAATTTGCAATATTTTTCACACACCTCTCAAAATGCTGCTATGTATAAAAAGAGACACCTAATAAATGCCTTGGAGTCTGAACAAACAGTGGTAGAGCCAGGAGACAGAGTGGTGAGTAGCAGACGTGTAAAAATAAAATATGCTTGTATGCTTGTAGAGGAGAAGAGAGAAAACATGAGAATAGGTAAAGAGAAAGAGTACAAAGACATGAGGCAAGAACTGGGCCAAAAAATATGCTGACTGCCTAATTCACTAGTTTTTTTTTTTAAATCATTTAAATCATTCTCATTGTCATTTGAATGAATCAATAAATCTTTGGTTGTTTTGTCAAAGTTCACTAAATTATAAAACACACCTCTGTATATATCTTCTTCAAATGACACTTTTTTCAAGAGTGTGTGTTACTCATTAATCAAACACTATTCTTGTAACGGGACACATTTAACTCAATCGTGACCATATCTTCAACTATGATTTATTACCTGTGAAACACTAACATTTTTAAGCCCAACATATGGCAAGACTCCTTATTTTATTACACATCGACGCCATCCTCATTTCACATGAGCAAAACCAAGTACAGCTGAAATTGAGGCCATTTGTGGTGCTTTGGGACAAAGTCCAATTCCACATTTCCCACAATTTCTAATGATGATGATTCCAACATTTTCTTCTGTTCTAAATCCTGCTCTTTACTTCTCTTCCTAGAGACGTGCATATATGGAAGAATATGACAGAGGAACAAGTATGCTAGGCTGTGTTTTACCTGTATAACTGCTTAAAAAAATCTATGCTATTGATTAAATCTATCTATCTATCCATCCATCCATCCATCTATCTATCTATCTGGCCAAACCATCCACTTTAACATGAAACCATTTTCTTGTCCTAAAAGATATTTGACTCACATTAGGGAACAACTTTATTCTCTAGTAATAATAATTACTGATGCTGTGGTGTGATACAGAAGGCTATTAACACCTTGAAGTTGATTATTTTCCTACTACAGCACATGTAGGAATGTTTTACTCCTTTTCTCCCACAGCACTATTCTTAAAATGTATATATAAAAAGAATGAAACATTCTATTTCTATTTTTACTATTTTTCCATCAATAGCTACATTTTCACATGTTGTGGAAGGTCCTAGTGGCATTTACATTATAGCAATTATAAACAGTTGTTCCCACACCAGGCTTTATTTTATTACTAATGCAAAAAAGTCAAGATATCCACAAAGAAACCACAAACCTCTCAATCCTAAAGACTTTCTCATGACTGTTACAAAATACTGACACTTTAAAAATACCACCTGATCAATGATTACACACAATTCTTAAATCTGTTTGTTGCCAAATTCTTAAATCTGTTTAATCACCTATCCTGTGTTGGTTGTTACTATACAAATGATAATACAATGCTTCTGACCAATCAGAATAATAAAAAAAAATCATCAGCTCTGTGATATGTCTATAATGTGTATTTATAATGTTATCTGAAAAGAAAACATTTTATTTTGCAGTGGAAGTCGGTTCTCCACAATTAAGCATGCAGTTTGACTGGTAAGAACACGTTCTCACTGGCTGTGTGTGGTCATGCAACTGCTATGCGCCAGCAGTCTTTTAAAATGTGTAAATAGTTAGCATACTTAGCTTGGCTTAATGATTAGGTGTTGAGACATTTTTCCTCACTGCAGGAAGTGGGAGAAAGTGTGTTTGCATTTGGGAATTTTGGTTAGACTGAGTGTTAACATTAAAGTGTGTGTGTGTGTATATCTAAATGAAAGTGACCTAAGAACTGTTTTTATGTGCCAGTGTGTGTGTGCGTGCATGCGTGTGTGTGTGTGTGTGTGTGTCCCTACCCTCACAGAAAGGGCAGCACTCTCCAGGGATCTTGACAGGGTTATGGCAGCTCTGTTTGCACACCATGGCAGTGCAGTGTGTCTCGCCATCCACACACTGGCAGAACGTGCAATCATCCTCTTTCCACTGTTCCTCGTGTTGCCGCAGCTTATGGTTCTGCCAGCAGATGGCCTTGGTGCTGTCTGCTGATAACAGCTCCACACCTTTAGACGAGAGAGAGAGAGAGAGAGAGAGAGAGAGAGAGAGAGGGAGGGTGAGAGAGAGTTTGAAAGTTTCTCTCTCAATTTTAGAAGTCAAATTGCACTGAAAAACAATTAAAAAAGCATGCTTCCATTCCAACACTGGAATGTGTGGAACCTGGGATCTATACCAGGGACCTGGGGAACAAGGTGGCAGACGCCCTTATGGCAGGGAACAAACAGACACACACACACAACCACACACATTCACATGCTAAAGACAATTTAGAGATGCCAGTCTGCCTACAATATATAATACATTAGTGCTAAACTGCTCGTACTGGCCCCTTTTTGGGAAAACATCAGGATAGCTATTTGCCCTTTGATCCTAAATAAAATAAAACGTATTTTTAACACTGCCAGTAGACTGGATCATTCTGAATATACTTGACTTTAAATGTGACACTGTTACGTGATATTCAAGACAGTATATGAATTTCTGCCTTGCTAGATCTGCTCCAGTTAATTGTATGTGCCATTATAGTGAAATGGAAGCATAGAGGAGCAGCTCGGCCACAAAGCAGTAGATCACGCAAACTCACAGAGCGAGGCCGCCAAGTGCTCAAGTGCATATCGTATGAAAATCCTACCCTCTGTTGCATCACTCACTACAGAGTCCTGCCTCTGGAAGCAACATCAGCATTTTGCAGTGCTTTGGGAGCTTCATGAAATGGGTTTCCATGGCTGAACAGATGCACACAAGCCTACGGTCATTATGTGCAATGACAAGCATCAACTGGAGTGGTAAATCATGACACCAAAGGACTCGGGAAAAGTGGTCTCTTATGAATCACGCTTCATTATATGGCAGTCTGATGGATGAAGCTGGGTTTGATGGACACCAGGAGAACTCTCTTGAACCAGAATGCACAGAGCCAACAGTAAATTTCAGTGGTGCAGACTTCTGGTGAAGGGTAAAGTTAATGTTACAACAAAGACATTTTAGACTATTGTATGCTTCCAAATATGTGGCACCAGTTTGGAGGAAGACCCTTTCCTGTTTCAGCATGATAATAGTCCATAAATACATCATTTGATGAGTATAGTGTGGAGAACTCCAGTGGCCTGCACAGAGCCCTGACCTCAACCTCACTGAACACCTTGGGGTGAATTGGTATTGTAAATTGCACCCACGCCTTCTCTTCAAATCATATAAATGCTCTTTTACCAGAATGGGCCAAAATGCCCTAGACATACATTACAATCTGGTAGAAAGCCTTTTCATAAGATTGGAGGCTGTTATAGCCACAAAGGGGAGCCAACTCTATTATTATTGCCTATGGTTTTAAAATGGGATGTTGAAAAAGCTTGTGTTGGTGTGATGTCATGTGTCCACATACTTCTGCCCATATAGTATGTATCACGTACATATGTTTCAATTATTCAGTGTCCATTCCTGATCTGTGTCAGGGATTAATATATCCACTGAAACATTATTAGCTTGAGCTCTGACCCTTAACATCTCAAGTACCACATTTTAATCCTAAAGTAGGAAACAACATTTAACAGCATTATACCCACATTTACACCAGTGTTTGAAGCTAGTAACAGGCTGAAAACAGAGCCAAATGTTTAAGAGCTTCCCGAGCTTTCAGCATGTTCTGCTAACGGTTTACATACGGTCTGTTGGAAATGTGTAAGTAATGTTTCAGCGTTCCTAAAAGTGCAGGTAATTGCTTCTGGTACTGTTTGCAGTAAAGGTGCCTTGGTGGAAGTGTTGTGTTTAGTGGTTAAGAGTGTGTATTTTATACTTTAAAAGCAGAAGTCTGTTGTGTTTGTGTGCATGTGGATACAATTAAACTTAATGATTCATCCTTATTTTCCCTTTTCTTGATATCCTCCATCCATTGTGCTGAATTAAATAACACTTCAACCTCATTCAGGAATGATACATTCTAGGATTCTTTTTAAGATGACTACAGTATAGGCTAGTGATGGAAATTTGCTATAAATAGATTTGGGAAAAATAATACACAACAAATAAAATAAATAAATATGTTTCAGAAACATTAGTTCTGACCTAGCCAACAGCATGTTGAACCTGGCCAAGCATAACTGTTCACTCAGTTAACATAACCAATTTTCATCACAATCAACTACTTCCTTTTAACATACGAATTCTGAAAAGATTCTTATAGATGCACTTGCTATATAGCTTTTTTTTTAAAGGAATATGCATTAGGGGAATTAATGTCCCTGTTCTTTGTTCAGAAACTCAAAACGTAAGAGCTTGTACATGGCTTGTAGACTATGCATTAAAAATGATTTGTTATTTACAATCACTTTATTGAGAACATCTGCACATTTATGCAATTATCCAGCACGTTATGTGGCAGCAGTACAATTCATAAAATCCTTTAGTGCTTCAGGTTCCTGATCACATGAAACATAAATGAGGAAATAAATCTGATCCGAAAACCTTTTTATCTGTGACATGTTAATGCCAGCCGGAATGGTTTGAGTATTTTAGAAATTGTTCATGTCTTGTAGTGTTTCTACAGAACAGTCTTTAAAATTTATACAAAAACAAACAAAAACATCCAGTGTCAGAGGAGAAATGCCAGGCTGGTTCAGGTTAGTAGGAACGATGGTGAGAAGTAAGTTCTGCAAATCCTTCAGGTGAATTGGCTCACATTTACAACATTTGTCAGACACACTTTTCCAGAGTAACTTACATTTATCTAATTTATACAACTGGGGAGTTATACAACTGGTGGCTCAGTGGTAGGTTTCTCGTCTACCATGCGGAAGGCCTGGGTTCGAGTCCCAGCCAGTGCCCCCGTCCCAGCCAGTGCCCCCACCCCAGCCACTGGATGCAGTGCTGGTCCCAAGCCCAGATAAAATGGGAGGGTTGTGTCAGGAAGGGCATCCGATGTAAAACCTGTGCCAAGTTGTTGTGCGGACCAGTTGGTCCACTGTGGCGACCCCTCATTCATGTAGGGAGCAGCCGAAAGATCAACAACAATACAACTGGGGAGTTGAGGGTTAAATGCCTTGTTCAAGGGGCCAGCAGTGACAGCTTGGTGGTCCTGGGATTTGAACTCACAGTAGCCCAACTTAACCACAGAGCTGACACATATTTGGCCTCTTATTTCCAATTAAGTATCAGTAGGATGTCACAGCCTATCTAAGCACTGTCATTGACCACATGCATACCCTTCTCAGAATTTCAACACGTTAATGCACCATGCCACACAGCACAAGTCGTCTCACACTGGTCCTATGCACATGGCAAAGTTTGTTGTATTTTAATTCTACCTTCATTTGCTATCAGAATCATCTTAACTTCTGAAGTGGCCATTCTAAGTATGTCGTGTTCACATGTTTGTTGTCTGAAAAAAACATGAAACACGGATGACACCAGGTTCAATCACACATATTTCTTTTTAGCTAGCTTTTTATTCACATATATTTCTTTTTAGTCAGCTAGCTTGCTGATAATAATGGAATTTTGGTCGAAATACAAGCTACTTTTCTTGGTGTACACATTTACAACATGCTTAAATTGGATGCTGATATACATAAGTGAATTTGACCCTGAAACCTGCCATCCAGTACAGGAACTGTACTCTCATTTGCCATGGTGTGAGTTTAGGCCTCCTCTAATCTCAGAGAATCAATATTATTCCCCATTTCCCAGTTATAATTAAGTCTTGAGGGGTTATTCATGTGCAACTTCCTAGTAGAAAACTTGTATATTATTGTATTATTGAATATATTATATAATATACAGTATTAGTATGTGTTCACAATAAAACATTCCTAATAAAGCCAGTAAGTATATATTGGTAAAATCAGATATAAATCAGATATAAATCATTTATTTAGTTGAGGTAATACACAATAAACACTTAAGTCTGTTATGTAAATATATTGAGCATGAGCAGTTCATTACTTTAGAGCTAACAAGCATACTGATGTAAGTAAATAGCCCAGGACAGGGTGGTGTTTAGCTCTAAACAAGTTATTAACACACTACTTTAAAATATGTAATATATCTAGAAGATTTAATGAAATCATAAAGTATATAATAACTACCTTTAAAATACATCTTTTTGAACTCACCGTCACTAATAAGCTTGCTAGTATGAGCAAACATTTCTGTGGCAGAGAATGTAAAACTAGCTTGCTTTCATGAAGAGGTTCAACTCAGGTAAAGTTTAATTATTTTTCATCCACCTCACTAAAATGAGCATGGCTGCCACAAGACCAGACAATAAAACTTTATTCTAATCATCAACTGAGATTAAAGGAAATTCAATTCTGTCTGTTAAATTGCACAGATTTTTTTGGACTCTTAGTGTTGGTCTCATTAAAACCTTTCCACGGTGTAAACCAGTCCATAGCCGAACAGCCCTGAGATGAAAGCATTCCCTGCTTGTAGAGTGCTTTAAATTCCAGGTGGCTCTCTTGACTCTGACCTCCTATAACTGCTGCTCCAACCTCTGATGTCTGCTGAACTCAGAAACATTCTGACTGAGAGAAATACTAGTCCCTCATCTTTCTATGTGTCAGACACATATACTGCTAAGCTAGTCTTTCTTGCGCACACAGACTGAGATCTATAAATAAACTGCACTCAGTTGTTATCGTCTGTCATATTGTTCTGTTCTGACTACATTTTGTTTCATATGACTTCTTGATGTCACTGTTAATGGATTTAGCAACACTGAAGACAATATAGGTTAGCATCATATATGGTTTACTAATTGCTTTGGGAAGATTTTAATATAACTATATAATATATATTGTTTTATTGTAATAATAATATAATATATTAACATAAATAATATATTGTTATATTGTAATATATAACACTAATATAATATAACTCTCATCTTAAGTAATCAATCTCTCTTTTCTGTCTGATCACGGAACATCTGCATCATCATCACTCCTTTAACTACTAAAGGAATAAGTTGAAAAGCAACTTAGAAAGAAAAAAACAGATGCCATTTTCTTTTGATGTAAACCCAAGCAACAGTGAAACAGCAAGGCAAACAATGTAATAAAATTACTGATTAAAAAAATAGCATCCTTTTTTTTACTGACTAAAAAGTCCACAGACACCTTCTTGCTCATGAAGGTCAAAGTCAAAGTCTAAAAAAAACTGAAAAATAATCATTAAAAGAGGTAGAAGTTTCTTTCACATCCCTTTAGTAAACTGGTATTATGCAGGAGAAATTTTATTTTTTACATGGCCTGACCACTGTTTTAGTTGAAAAAGCAAATGCTTAGATCCTGTATTACCATAACTAATAGCCATAAATATTAAAGGCTACAGATTATCTATAGATGTTGACACCAATGCACACATTATTAGAGTCTCCACCTGGAATCTTGGTGTTTAACAAAGACACACTGTTAAATGTTGCTTCATTAAACTGTCATGGATTTCCACAAATGGACAAACTGAAGAATGTTTAAGGTTTTTAGATTTAAGCTTTTTCCACCTAATACCGTATTGCAGTCTAGTCGTTTGGGTCGTGATCTAAGATCCTCGTTCTGTTTTTTTCTCATGACTCTGAGACATTATTTGAATGTTTATATTAACATGTTAATGACTGTTTTTCCAGGTCTGGATTTGGAGTGGATGCCACTGAGGTGAAAATCATTTTAAGTGAGTATGCCTCAGGTTGAAGAGGCTGACAATAGATTCATGTTTGTAACATGCACTTAATGGAAACCAGCTTTCATACACGCATTCATGAAATCAGAAATTTGCTGCCTTACAAGTTGTGTCCCAAATGATATACTATATGCTATGCACTATCAATATGCACTGTATACTCTACCATCTAATAAATGAATTTTGAAGGTAGTATTGTCTCAATACTTCTATAATACAACATATTTTTGTGCACCAAGGAACAGTAAGAAAATAAAAAAAAATGTGACCACTATTTGATAATAGGCAGCTTCTCTTTTTTTACTGACTAAACAGACCACTGTCCTGTCCTCTTATTTTCTATTGGCTCATAAGACTAAGGCTTATGAATTCACATAAAAATTCACCTAAAAAATCAAACATTCCTGGAACAAACGCATATCTTTCCCCTTCAGTGAATTTGCCTTTAAGCTTTATGAATTATATTCATGTTTGATCTGCAGTGTACCTGTGCAGACAGGGCAGCATTCACCCTCTGGGATGTAAAAGTTATCGCACTCCAGCTCAGCACACTCAGTCTTGGAACAGAATGAGATGCCTCCACGGCACTGACATAGCCAGCAGGAGTCCAAGCGGTACACCTCACCCTCAGCAAACTCGGTCCCGTTGTACACACACTTGGGGGAAACTGGGAAGGAGAGAGCAAGTGAGTAAACAAATCATTGTACAGCTGACCAAAAAAGAGCATACTTTTTAAATTGTAGTCAATAAGACTACCTTGCTTTTTAAATCCAAAAAAGTGTTTTTTGACTGACACATAGTTTTCCATCTAAAGAGGTCATAGGTCTAGCTTCACTAAATATTTTTTTATTTAAAAACACAAGGATCTGCTCAAGTCGACAAATGACAACATCAAGAAAACAGATGGAAACTTCGGAAGCTTGCCCAGTGAACACCCGCAGGAGTGGAATGAATACTTCCAAGAGCTACTCAACCATGACCAACTGCAAAGACCGCCAGCAGAGCTGCCTCTTATTGACTGACCTGAGATTCTACGCCTCAACGGTAAACCAACTGTTGATGAAATAAAAACCATCACTGATCACTGAAGAACAAAAAGGATCCTGGAATGGATCAAGTCAAGGCTGAAGTGCTCAAGGCCGGAGGAGACATCCTATTTAATTGACTCTGCATGCTTCAACAACTTATCTGCTGTTTAGAATGCATTCCATTGACATGGAAGAAGGCCATCATCTTGCCAATTTTGAAGAAAGGCGACAGTCAGAAATGCAAGAACTACTGTTGTATCATCCTTCTCTCTATAGTTGGCAAGGTCTTCATAAAGTGCCCTAAAATATCATCTGACTCTTCCAAGTGTCGTACAACAGATAGTCTAACTGTGTGTGGATCTAAAATGGACTATGTAAAGAATTTCCTGTCCACCACAGAGTCTGCCAAGAAGACTCTGGTAAACTCTGCTAAACAAACTCTTTTTTCCAAATGTGATGTCTGCAGTAGATCTTGTATGCGTCCTTTAATGACTGACTTTGCAACAAGGATAAAATGTGACAACTAGCCAATGATTGGCAAGACAACTCAGTTGAGATGGCTGAGGTGGTTTGGGTACATCTGCCAACTGGTGACTATGTTGTCAATGACCAGTGGACTGGAAGTTGCAAAGAGCTGCACTAAATGAGACAAATCCAAGCAAAACTGAGGAGGACCTGAAAAAACACAAGGCCATTGCCATGGATCACAAAACATGCAAAGGCATCAAGAGTAAAGTTTGAAATCCAGTGGACCACAGCAGTGACAGCAGACTTCAGATGTAACCCCACCCTGTCTCTAGTTAGGGACCGAAGAAAAAGAAGTGACATAGTGATGGACATGGACATTGTGAAAACACAGCCCTGGTGCAACCAGTAAAGTTAAGAAATGATGGTGTGGGATAGTGGGAAGTATACAGAAAAGTCAAGATGTTGAAACAATCAACATGGCTGGCCTTGCTTAGTTATATGTCCATAACATTTTTAAGACTTATGGCTGTTGCACATACATTAGGTCTGAAATGTAATTGGGAAAAAATTGGACCTGGTCATAAAAGTGGACTTTTGTAGTAGTTTGACAAACATCATGATCAACAAAAATATTAGTTTTTAACTATATGGGCAAATATTCAGTAATATGCTACTGAATATTTTACCAACAACAGTCTGTCTATTCAGACAGAAATATAGCACAAAATTGGGCATCACGTGTTCATTTTAGTCCTAACACAGTAGGATTTTATGATTAACAATAGCAATACTCCTAAAGAGTCCAGATGCTAAAAGATGTCTTCTTATTCACCTTAAGTGCTAAGGCAACATCAGCATCTGTGGGCCATACCTCAATAACATCTTGAAAAAGCAGATCCAACTGCTCGGTCCACTTTCTTCAGACTAATAAAAAGCAGGTGGAGTGGGTCATTTGAAAATAAAGAGAGGAATTTACCTCTTTTATTCTCATCCTTTTTTCCCTCACCTTGCATGTGCATTAAGCAAGCACAGCAAACCAAAAGCAAAACCAGACTCAGTGGCACTGGGATGAGATTTTAATATATCACAGCTTCTAAAAGGAAGTCACAGGCACTGTGTTTTATGAGTTTTAGCACTGTTTGTGAATGTTAATAGTGAGTGTGACTGATGCTTCACAGGTATCAACAAGCACCAGGAAGATATTTTTAACTGGAAGGATTTTTTGTTATTTGGCACCTCTGAAGTTGAAGCTATGTGTTAGTTACCAGAAGATTGTGATTTCTAATCCGAGCCCTAAAAGTAGTTTCAATATTATATGATATTTCTTAAATTAACAATATAGAGACTATTAAAAATCTTATCAAAAATCTTGTTACCCCAAATTTAAGATCTGGTAATCTTGGGTGAGAATAACAGCACTGAGCCGGCTGTATAACTAACAAACTGCAAAGACTTGCAGAGGATCTTCTATATTCTTAGGTTTTATATTGTAGCAACCATGTTTGTGGTAATTTGGATACATGTTTGAGGAAATACATACATTTTGGTGATAAGACGATATATAGCTAATCTTGAGACAACCAGGTTTTGGGAATAAAATATCATAACATTATTGGAATTAAGAAATCAACGATAGCAGTGCTTTCATACTTTGTTTTGAGTTCACTTATTTTGATCTGGATTTGTTCTGAACCTAGTCTTGTCTCTGCCCCCGGCCTGTCATTGGTGTGTTTCCCAATTTTGCCCTGGTGTTTAGTGTTAAACCTGTGATTCATTTTTTTCCATTTACACTACCGATAACATCTTGGTTCTTTGTCTTATTTTGAAGTCTTATATCATTCATTCTTGTCCTTAAATTTCTTAATCCTTGATCCTCGATCCTCTTCCCTGCTCTCAGTATGTATTTACTTCTTGACCTTCATTTGTTTTTCTCTGATTATGATTAATTTATTTTGTTGCTTTCTGCCTGTGCCTTTACTCCTGCTACAAATATTAATAATGATCACTAGATTTGCTCAAATAAACAACAAGCTTGTAGCCTGCCTCATTTACCTGCTACCATATTATGCCCTAATTCAGTATAACACCAATCCTTGCCGGACCTAGTGATCCACCACCATTATGCATGACACTACTTTGGTTTTAACCTCATCTGAATTTTTGTAGATAAAACTTTTTTTGTAGTTCCAATGATTTGGTGAAGTTCAGGAGCTGTATTTCCAATGTTGTTTGATGTTCTGAAGTTTCTCTGATTTGGGCTATTTGGGAGTTTCTGTTGGAGATTAATGACAAGTGGATTTTACATGTGTGCAACTTCAAGCCCCAAGGTAATGAAAATGATCGAAGGCAACAGCAGAATTTCTAGAAAGTCAGATATTTGTCAGAAATGATAAATCATACATTTGAATCGTTGTATTTAATAAACTTTATAAACAATCATGGTGTTGAAGGTGTTTATTTATTAAGGATTTGGCTAAATACTGCTGTATCAGAAAGGTGAAACAGTGCAGTGCCAATGCTCAGTCCTTCTTTTAGACACATATGCACTTTATTACCATGGCACAATTGAATCAGATTCTAAATAAGTTAACCAAAGTCCTGGCAAATAAACTAATAGGCAAGCAGGATAATCCAGCCAAATGACATACACATGCAGGGGAGGTGCATCTGCTTACAAATTATTAATATAATAAGAACTAGACTACAATCCTCTATCAGTGCCCTCTCTTCATTTCCTTTTCTCTTTCTCTCTCATTCTCTGTCTCTGTTGTGAGACACTTAAAATTAGGCCAGATGGCACCAGAAAGGACATGCTTCTTCAAGTCCCTTTTAATCCAAATATTGTATCCGTGACTCCCGCTGCTGCCACTCACAACCCTGCCGTCTATACACACACATAAATGCTCTTACACTCTTTATCACTTCCCACACATCCTTAGTGTCTCACTTTCCCAGACACACAAAACACATGCCTGTACAGATTCCTCTCACTGAACTGTTGAACCCCATGTACTTCCCCACTTGGATGTGTCTGTGAGCAGACAAGCAAAGCCAGACTCCATTCTCCCATTCGGAGCGAGACTGGTAGCCTAAGCGCTTTCCTTCTGTTCACCCGGCTTCCTCTCTAAGTACATTAGTTCCACAACATGGCACACATTTACAGCAGGGCCAAGAGGCCAGAATGGGAGTTTAGACTGTTGGTAAAACAGGGAATATTTGAAGCTGCCACAAAGTACACAGTGAGAGTGAAGTCCCCTTGTCAGTGTTAGAGGAAGAGGCCTACAGCATGCTCTCAATGAGGCTCAAATTTATTCCTACAATCATTCACAAAAGTATACACATGATAAATGTGGAAATTTCGAAAAATTAGCTAGTTCACAAATACATTTGTAGCCTACAAAAGCTCCTCAGTTTGTCTTAATGTAGGCATAAAGAGGCTCACAAATGCAAGAATCAACTGATTAGCTTTAAATTGTTTAACTGCTGGTGAGTTTCTGCAGATGATACTGCCAAGTGTATTTATTTCCATTAAGCCGTTTACATAATTTTATATTAGAATGAAACCAATCCAAAATAAGAGTAGCTATTCAGAAAGCACACAAAAGCCATTTGTGGATGATTTAAAACACTAAATCTAACTCTACTGTTGTTTATTCAATATGCCTTTTTCAGCATTCACCAAGGTTTGCCTTTTATGGACTTTTGTGGGGTCAAGAATTCAAGAATTCAAAGTCCAGAGCGTCTGATTAGTGGCCTTTATAAATACACTTAGAAATAAAGGTAGTGCCTTTTTTTGGCTTTAAAAATTAGCTTTTTCATACATTATTTTGAAGGGCAACAAATCAGTTTAAGAAGTAATTATATGAAAGTGAAATATGTTTTCAATATTTAGAAAATATAATAAATAATAAATAAATCATAAATATTTACATTCTGTTCCTGTTTATATTCTATTAATTCTGTCATTCATTTATTTTTCTTATTTACTTTGAAGTCATATTTTGTACAAGTCTTAATGATAAATATTTGATATTGGCATTTGATCTAACTGCACTTCAAATTTATTTATTTACAATACTGCATTTCTTAAAGAAAAAATCGTATTTTATTCATTTTTATTGCTTTATTAATGAAGATTGATTTGTGTACTCTACCGTAGCACGTTTTTATGGAGTGAAATTTTTGCATCAAACCAAATACACACAAAGAAGCATTTTTCTTTTTCTGTTTTGTTTTGTTTTGTTTACCTTTCTCGCATTTGTAGGAGTCACAGCAGTTGCCTGGTGCTCCTGTGGCCTCACTGACGATCACAGCTTTGTGGCCACTGGGACATTCTGGCTGAGGTGGGCATTGAGTACAGGTGCACTGGGGTGGTAATGTAAGGCAGCAGCCTGAGGGGGGCATGTAGTTGCGGGTCAGCACAGAGTCAGAAGGGCACTCGGGTACAGCTAGAGTCGGGCATGTGATCCCAGCACACTTCAGCTCCACTGAAAAACAGACAGGAGAGAAAATGAGTGGTCGACTAACAGTCATTAGCACCCTCCAGCTGGGGCTGGATGAAGGGGTGCAGAGCAACATTTGCTTTGGTTATTATTAGTATTAATAATAGGATTACTCTAGGTTTACATTATTTGTATAATATTTTATTTATTGACCGTTTAATCTGTACACATGTTCTATTACACAGTGGATTTCATGATTCTTTTTACGTTAAAAAAAGTCAAAATTCAACTGAAATATTTCAGGAGAAAACAGAAAGAACTCATAAACCTGATAACCTGATAGCGCAAGTATGCACAGCTCTTAAACTAATACATTGTTAAAGCCTCAGTCTCAGGGTTGAGTCAATCAACTTGATTTGAAAATTTTATTCTACTCTTCCTTCTCCAGATCTATTAAGTTGCAGGGAGCTCTCAGGTACATAGCCCTCTGCAGCTTATTCAATAATAATAATAATAATAATAATAATAATAATAATAATAATAATAATAATAATGATAATAACAGTATCAATGCTACTACTGCTAACAATAATATTATAATAATATATTATATATAATATATTATAAAGGACGGTGGTGACTCAAGTGGTTAAGTGGTTAAGGCTCTGGGTCGTTGACCGGAAGATCGGGGATCGGGGCTCGGGGTTCAAGCCCCAGCACTGCCAAGTTGCCACTGTTGGGCCCTTGAGCAAGGCCCTTAACCCTCTCTGCTCCAGGGGTGCTGTATCATGGCTGACCCTGCACTCTGACCCAAACCTCCAAGGATGGGATATGCAAAGAAAAGAATTTCACTGTGCTGTAATGTATATGTGACAAATAAAGGCCAATTATTATTATTACAATAATTTAGTGACTACACACTCAGAATTCTGTATGCTCTAATGGATGATCAAAACCACTTTATTAGAAGCACAACTGATCCACAGTGAGCTCCAGAAAGAGAGGCAGAGACTATCAGAGACTTTCATGTTCTCAGCAGTATATCATCTCCCTCTCACTTGACAGGCTTTACACGATCCTGGCCAGCTGAGCACAAGTACACTACACACACTGGCCATCACTGTATGTACACTACACACACTGCCCATCGCTGTACTTCCAGGAAACTGTATACTGTTTCCATAAACAAACACATGTTCAATTACAGCATAAACCCATTTGTTCAAACATTCCAAATATTTCTTCAGCTATTTATGCACTCCTTCATGCCTTTTATTAATAGTTCGACAGCCAGCTGAAACAGTCTGGCTTTTTACCGTGGAGTCCATTTTGATTGTTTTTGTTATAGCTCAGTTTTCCCTGACCGCAAACCCACTGAAGCCATGCTGATACCCAGTAGGGTACTCTAGGGTGTACTTTGGATGGCGCTCAGGAAAAAGAAAATTGGTGGATTATTTCTCAGTGTGTTGTTATTGAGGCCATCATTCAGTGATATTGTAGTAGAACAGAAGCTTCCTCACAGAGCTTGGGTTACATAGCTCCTAAACGGGGTTTATTTTGCATTAGTTTCTTAGTATTGCTCATTTCTATATGGGGTAGAAGTGAAACAGAGTATTTGTATATGTGAGAGACACAGATTGTCTGGTGCTTTTTTTTTCAGTTCAGTATAATTTTATTGGTCAATCCACACACACACACACACACACACAGTGCAGTGAAATGCCTTCTTACATTTCCCAATTTCATTTTAAAAAAGAAAATTTTTCAAAAAATCTAAAAGAAGGATGAAAAGAAAAAGTATGAACTTTATGTGGAACAAAGCGCCACAGATATGTGGAGATTTACAAAGATGTAATGCTTGATTTCAAGTTTTGTTTAAAAAATTATTTCTTCTAATTATTGGATTCTTTGCACCAGGTGCATGTCATTTAACGTTTAAGGGCAGACAACAGCTGCACAGTTTCACCATTTTGTTTAAAACCACCAGTCATGCAGCATTGCCAGGTGAAGAGCTTGTCTAGGGGAGAAAGTAATTCAGCATAACTGTGTGACGAGGCAGATGCCCTGCTGAGTCAGAACATCACAGTAGTGAGACTTCTTCCCCCTGGGAATGTTGCAGTTGCATTTCCCAGGACACCCAAAGGCCTTCGCTCACACATACATGAGATCTGACTAATGCTAGCATCAGAATTGCATTCAGTCCATACTGCCAATATATGTGGACCATCTCTTCTCATTCTAGCTGTCTTCAAACCCACAAGGATATTTATATTCACTTTGGCAAGAGGTGGTGATCATCACACTCAGGAAAACAAACAATGCTAACATGACTACCGATGAATGAAAACTAGCATGACAGTAACACTAGAGTGTTGATCACGTGAGTCAGAGGAGTTAAAAATCATATCACATGACTGATGAGCGACATGAACGCTGTTTGACAATAATATAAGACCACAAACATTAATTGACTTGTGAGTTTGAGGAAAAACAAGCCAGTGAAATTTAACATTTATTTATGCATGAATTTTCAGTTGGTAAAGAAAATGCACATTCTGACTGGACTCTTTAAAGGTACATTTTTGCCTAAATTTTTAACTAAATGTATGTATGTAATGTGAGCATTTGCACTGGTCCACGTTTGCACATCCTGTACCATTATACAGTTAATATTTCTTTTATATTTTGTTTCTGTTTATACTCGTATTTTTCATAGCTTATGGTTTCTTCTTCTATATTTATGCTTCTTTGCTTCATTATTACTAAGCACAAGTACACCAAGACAAATTCTTTATACATGTAAACACACGGACCTTGCAAATAAATGTGATCCTGATTCTAATGCAAGCTAACTCCTGTGGACCTAACAATGCTAACTAATTAATACATGTAGTGACAGACAGTAGGAGTTTAAAATAGAACAGTGAAGACCATGCTTGGAAATCGGTAAAGGCCAGATTTCACATGTTTATAGTGATATATCATGGCTATCAAGAAGCTAAACGACCTAGTAAGCAAAACCACAGATCAGGTTAAACAGCAACAGCGGGAGACACAGGAGACATGACAGAGGCAAGCTCTGGCAAAAATGCAGCTGTAGCAAGAAGCGTATTTGGGTAACATGATTTGACAACACGTTAAGCTAGATAAATGAAATGTAATGATTTGTCATAAATTTCCATGTGAAATAAATGGACATCTGCTGAGGGGAAAGCCTTACTGTAACCTTGTAACTTATCTTCTAGCTAGGTTTCTAAAAGCAAGCAAAGAGACTTTGATATAAACTAGCTCATAGCCATGCTATTTGCTACCAACAGCTTGTGAATTATGTTAATGTAGTAATGAAAGAGGTCCACAGATGTTAACTCTGCCAATGAAGTAAGTATTTTTTATGATACTATTGCAGTATAACAAGTTTTAGGTTCTTTTATCATCTATAATCACTACTTAGTATTCATGTCATGGCAGTCTTTGGCAATGCTAACTCTAATTGAATTAGTCTGTGAAGATTTTCAGTCATCCCGGTGTAGTAATCTGGAAGTTGAGTCATGACAACTGGACTTCTTTCTAATTAGAATGAAACGTTTCACGACTAATTCAAGCAGTTTCTTCAGTCTGAGGGAAGTTGGCAGGATTCCACAAATTTTTATCCTCCAGGGTCTAGGATCCTCCCCTCCCTAAATAGCCTTGTTAAGGGAACGAGTAGAGAGGTGAGAGTCGACTAACTGCATTAGCCAATGCAGACTCTGAAGCTGTGGCTTTCTGTGCATGGGTGGAAACAGGGGATGCGTTCAAAAAGTAAATAAATTGTTCCAATGTTGTACTTCACCTACTTAATCAATTAAATTAACCAGAGCTCCCATCTTGACTAATACTGACTACTGCACTTTAAATGTAGCTTGTGCTGTGCTGTCTTCCAGAAACTCTGCTGATGTCGTTCCCAGGCTCTGACCCTATTACCCTGTTTCCAAGCTTGCAACTTGACTCCAACTGAGGATGTTGACTACACTCTGACATTTACGGAACTGTAAAAAGATACCCTCCATATATCCCCCCACCAAACACACACACAAGCACACACACACACACACACACATCCTCATCACCAGATTAGAAATAATAATAGAGCAAATTAGTAAAGTCATGATAGACTCAATGTCTCCGAGTCATGTCTGCTCAGAATACAAACACTACCTCTGCTGTGGTGAAGGCTGCATATAGGATTATAGGATTTCCTGCCGGTAACACTGTGTTTTATCATCCACACACAAACAGAGGATAACTATAAGGATCAAGACAGGTGGGACTTGGGAACAGTGTCATAACTGCAAAATGCCCCACCGATTCTCACAATCACTCAGTCATGAAGCCTTAAATATTTATTTTGCATTTAATCTAAGCAAAATGGACTAAACTATCAAATGTTATCTGTTTCAACATGACATCACCCCGACGGACTGTTCATCATCGCCGGAGATTTCAATCATGCAAATCTCAGAACAGTGCTCCCTAAATTCCATCAGCATGTGGACTTTGCTACGAGAGGGACGAACACGCTGGATGTTGTTTATTCAAACATTCCCGGCGCGTATCGTGCGGAGCCCCGCCCCCACCTCGGCTACTCAGACCACATCTCTGTTATGTTGATTCCAGCATACAGACCTCTCGTCAGACGCTCTAAACCGGTTCTGAAACAGGTTAAGACCTGGCCAGCAGGAGCCATCTCTGCTCTTCAGGACTGTTTTGAGTGCACTGACTGGGACATGTTTAGGGAGGCTGCAACCAACGGCGACTCTATTGACTTGGAGGAATACACGGCATCAGTGACCAGCTACATCGGGAAATGCATCGATGACGTGACTGTCTCCAAGACCATCACAACACGCTCCAACCAGAAGCCGTGGATGACTGCGAAAGTGCGTGCTCTCCTGAAATCGAGAGACTCTGCCTTCAGATCGGGGGACAGGGCGGCCTTAAAAACAGCAAGGGCCAAACTGTCCCGAGCCATCAGAGAGGCGAAGCGTGCACACGCCCAGAGAATCCACGGCCACTTCCAGAACAGCAGAGACTCCCGGCGCATGTGGCAGGGCATTCAGGCGATCACCAACTACAGGACAACTTCACCTGCCTGTGACAGTGACGCCTCCCTTCCAGATGCGCTGAACGACTTCTACGCTCGGTTTGAGGCACAGAACAACACAACAGCGAGGAAGATCATCCCTCCTCCTAATGACCCAGTGCTTTGTCTCACCACGGCTGACGTGAAGAGAACTCTATACAGAGTTAACCCACGGAAGTCCGCTGGACCAGACAACATTCCTGGCAGAGTTCTCAGGGAGTGTGCGGAGCAGCTAGCAGATGTCTTCACTGACATCTTCAACATCTCGCTGAGCAGCTCCATCATCCCTACGTGCCTCAAGACAACGACCATCGTCCCTGTGCCAAAGAAGTCCACGGTTTCCTGCCTCAATGACTACCGTCCCGTTGCACTCACACCAATCGTGATGAAATGCTTCGAGAGGCTCGTCATGAGGCACATCAAGTCACAGCTACCACCCTTGCTGGACCCCTTACAGTTTGCGTATCGTCCTAACCGTTCCACGGAAGACGCCATCACCACAACCCTCCATCTGGCCCTCACACACCTGGACTGCAAAGACTCCTACGTTCGAATGCTGTTCATAGATTTCAGTTCAGCATTCAACACAATCATCCCTCAGCAGCTGATTAAGAAGCTGAGTCTCCTGGGCCTGAACACCTCTCTCTGCAACTGGATCCTGGATTTCCTGATTGGGAGACCTCAGTCAGTCCGGATCGGGAGCAGTATCTCCAGCACCACCACACTGAGCACTGGAGCACCTCAGGGCTGTGTGCTCAGTCCTTTGCTGTTCACTCTGCTGACTCACGACTGTGCAGCAATGCACAGCTCCAACCACATCGTCAAGTTCGCTGATGACACGACCGTGGTGGGTCTCATCAGCAAGAACGACGAGTCAGCATACAGAGAGGAGGTGCAACATCTAACAGCCTGGTGCAGAGCCAACAACCTCTCCCTGAACGTCGACAAGACCAAAGAGATGGTTGTTGACTTCAGGAGAGCACAGTGTTACCATTCTCCGCTGTCCATCGATGGCTCCTCTGTGGAGATCGTCAAGAGCATCAAATTCCTTGGTGTCCATCTGGCGGAGAACTTCACCTGGTCACTCAACACCAGCTCCATCACCAAGAAAGCCCAGCAGCGCCTCTACTTCCCGAGGAGGCTGAGTAAAGCCCATCTCCCTCCCCCCATCCTGTCTGTGTTCTACAGAGGGACCATCAAGAGCGTCCTGAGCAGCTGCATCACTGCCTGGTTTGGGAACTGCACCGTCTCAGATCGCAAGACCCTTCAGCGGATAGTGAGGACAGCTGAGAAGATCATCGGAGTCTCTCTCCCCTCTATCACAGACATTTACACCGCATGCTGCATCCGCAAAGCCATCAGCATTGTGGCTGACCCCACACACCCCTCACACACACTCTTCACCCTCCTGCCATCTGGAAAGAGGTACCGGAGCATTCGGGCCCTCACAACCAGACTGTGTAACAGTTTCTTTCCTCAAGCCATTAGGCTCCTCAACACCCGGGACTGAACTGTTCTACACTCTCACACACACTCTCACTCAGGACTGAACTGTTCTACACTCTCTCACACACACACACACTCTCACTCAGGACTGAACTGTATACTAACTCTGTCTCTCTCACACACAGATACACACACTCTCTCTTGACTGTGTGGACGCACACACACACACACATAATTTATATTGTTCATTACTTACTGCACTACCTCTACCTGTCATCCGCTGCTATAGTTATACTTATGTTTATTCTATTTGCACTACCTCAACTGCTGCTGTGTATTTTTGCACAATATTTTTGCACAATACTTTTTTTTTCTACATCATTTCACTTTATCTATTTTATTTCACTTACATTCCAGTATATGTTCTTTTATTTCCTTTCAGCGCTAAGTGTCCTGTGTTCTTTTGTGTTGTCTTTATTGTATTTATTGTCTTTTTTGCACTGTCTTGTCTATGCTCTGTTTGCACCTAGCTGCACACTGTGCACTTTACGTGGCTAAGACAAACTTCTGTCCTAGCTCTGTGGTGTTGTTTGTTGTTTTGTATTGTACTAGTAGTTGTATGTTTATGTAGCACCAGGTCCTGGAGAAACATTGTTTCATTTCACTATGTACTGCGCCAGCTATATGTGGTTGAAATGACAATAAAAGCTTCTTGAATCTTGAATCTTGAATCATTCTAAATAACTTAAACAAAAAAAGCTGGAAAATTGTTGTGAATGGGGAATAAATGTCAGGGAGGGGAGTAGATCATTGGGTGTGGGTGGGTGTGTGTATGTGTGTATGCATGTTTTGTTCGTCTAGGAAGGGTTATATTTGGGTAGGAAATCTGACAGTTGAGATTGAGGCAGCAGAAGCCGTTGAATAAATAGTGAATGAGTGTGAGGTATCTGTACAGCACTGTTTTCTTTAGCTGACTGTGCAACAGCAGTAAGCCAAACACAAAGCACACATTGATCAACGTTCCCAATGCATACTAACATGAAGTAAACGGAAAAGGCCTCTTGCATTAAGGTAGGCTCCAAGTCTCTATTTAACAGCCTTTAGAGTAAGTCCTACATTTCAGTCGAATAAACAGCCAGAGGCCTAGGGTTAACTGTCAAACATATTCATTTAAGTTGGTCTGTTAGGAATATATGTTGAGAAGTGTTGAGAAATCTCAAATCAGGAGGATAAAAGACATTTAATATGCATTGTTGTGAGGTGGTGCTATTATGTGAGTAAATTAAGTAATCATCAGCTTTTGTGTAGAAGTTTGCAGTCATTTAAACAAGCTGGGATGGTGATCCAAATTAATTCCATTTAAATAATTCCATTAATACACCCTTTTATACTAGAAATGCTTCTATACCAATACAGGTATCAGTATCCATTTGATACCATGCTCACCTACTCACACTAAAAACAAATAACCTCCAAATAACCTCCAAAACAAATATTTGATACCAGTGATAGTATCTGAAGTGTAGTGTACACAGTCTTGCTATAGAACAGACAATATGATATGACAGTCATGTGGACAGGTTTAATCAAAGCAAATAAGACTCCAAACTACATCATCACCCTTAAATATGAGTCATCTGACAAACCATCTTCATTACTACACAGCAGCAACCAGCCAAGCAGCAAATGCTGGCTAGGTGAGAAATAACGTCTACAGACAACACTAGTGGAGAGAAAATAACAGCTCTTACGCCGGTTTGATAATCAGTCACTATCAGTAATTAACAAAGAGGGATTCCAACACACAATGAAACAAAACTTTACTTTCAGTTGCACAGGACTGAGAAATAAAATTCATTCTTCTTCACTACAACCCTACTTGATTCAAATACCTAAGAAGTTTCCAATCTTATCATTAAAAGTGCTGGTGCAGGTTTTCATTTCAATCAAGAAGGAGACAAATCTGATTCCATCTGTTCAATTAGTTGAACATGCAAGCTTGTTTGGTTGGAACGTGAAAGCCTGCACCCAGACCAAACCTGTCTGAGAAAGACTGGACACCCCTGAACTAGGTGACGAACTTTGTTAAAATCAGCTATAAAAACGCTATAAAGAGCACACACACACACACATACACACACATACACACACACACACACACACTTCTCATGGCTACTATTTAAACTATATAAACAGAGCTAAAAAATCTCAAATTCTTTTTCTGTGACATCCCTGACTGATTAATGTTAAGCTGGTTACTCATTTCAATTATTTAATATATAAATTCTTACCTGGAAATAAGGGCATAGTCTAGCTTACAGTTATTTCAGGTACATACTTGTAATTAGACTGCTAATTATCTTTTAGACTAAAGCTTTACACACGAAATCTTTATGTAGAAAACACTTTCTAAAGGGACAAAAGTTGTATGCTTTTAGGCTACTACTCCGCTGATAAGGACTGTGGTACATTTTAGTACTTTTGTCTGATTGTAAGCACAATAGGAAACATGGGGCAGGCAAGTAGGATGGATTTAACATCAAAAGTATTTCAGGACCACTGTGTGTCCAGTGGGAGGATCTGGGATAATTAGCTACTCAGTGACTATGGAAGCAATCTTTGCACCACAATAGTGGCTATTCTCTTGTGTTTAGCCAACAAAGGCACAAAGGGCTCTTTTGACATGCTTGATAAATTCAATCTAACCAAATGGCCTCTAATTTGCTTGCTATTGGTAGAATGGGAAGGTACTATAAAATGCTTAGCAACCAGTAGGTCCAGGCAGCACACACACAAGCTGCAGCAAGAGTACTGAGCTCAAACACAAATGAAAACACACGCACACACAGGGACAGAGAAAACGTCACACGGAATTGGATAAGCTGAAAATGGAAATTAGTTCATTACTGAAAAATAGCCCATTGTAGACAATGCATCTACATCTGGCACATCCAAAGCTCATTCACGAAAAAGAAAAACAGCTTTATAAATGTGCTTTTCTTTTTAGCAGCGGACACAAGGGCGGCAGTTTTCCTCCACGCTCTCTTTTCCCGCGTGTCTCCTGCAGGCAGAGGAGGCTGTGTTGACAAGCCGGGGTTTACTCATGGAAAAAAAGAAGTGCACAATGCAAGCACTGTTCAGAGACTGACTTTGGATACTAGTCATTGAGGAACAAAGCTGCCTCAGTGCAGCTGCTCTTGCGTGGGCTTCATTTTATATAGTTTGTACACGCAAAAAAACAGACGCTCTGATATCAGATACTCATGTCTGTTTTTGCTTTAGTATTGCAGGTGATGTCAGAGGAGTGAACTAGTGGAATAGGAATGCTTGATGGATGGTAAGCTACTTGAGAGATGTTCTGGAGATGTATTAGCATGCTGAAAACTTCTAGTCAGCAGTGGAGGTTAGTGGAATCTATAAAGAGTAGAAACATGGGATGGGCTACTCCACCTCCTCCATAAATACACCAGAGTATCCATTTCTTGCTTAGTCAATATTTGAGAATAAATATGTCAGTACACTGGACTGGAATAGATGATTGTGAGTGTAATTTGGTTTTTCTGTGTGTGAATATGTGTTGTGTTTGGGTGCATAGTGTAGTACACCCTTCCCCTGTTTGTCAGTTATGTAGTGTGTCCAAAGGCGACCCAAGCTTTTATGATGCTGAACACACGAAACAAAAGTGCTTTCCTGTCTGAAGTCTTTTGTGCTATTGTTGATGCCAGAGATAAAGCTATTTAAGTAAATGAGTGCAAAAGATCCTAACATTTGGTCACAGTTTAAAGATCTTAACACACTGCAACACATTAACTGATCTAGTCCATGCTATGTGTAACAAAACCTGATGGAGAATCTTTCTATGTTTTTAAATGTAATTTTTATGTTTTATAATAGATAGCATAGCTGTTCTATAAGCTTCTGTAAGGTATTTTGCATTCCTCAAACCTTTTGTAGCCACAGACCTCTTTAAGTGCAAAATAAAATTGAATGAATATTATTTAAATAATTCATACTGTGCACAGCAAATATTTTTGTCTATTTACTTGAGTGATAGAGCTTACTGTTCCTGAATGTTCCATCAAGATTAGGTCCAAGTTAATATTATTTTTAGACCAAGACTTGTCAGGCTATGCCTTACGAACCCCTGGGGGTCCCTGGACCTGCTTTTGGCTTAAGCTGCTAAGATGTATTGAATATATTTGCTAGGCAACAAACCACCACAAAATACACTGTGCTGCATTTGAATATACGTGGTCATGGTTCTAATAACAGTTATTGTTAGGTTTTCTTTCTCTCTCTCTCTGTCTCACACTCTCCCACTTTCTGTCAATTGAGCTCATGATGAGAAAATAAGAGGTGCTTTCAGCTACTTCATGCTCTATGGCATGAGAACAAGTTAGAGAATGATGGTGAAAGGAGGGGAACTGTTAGTACACCATACAAACAAATCCACAGACACACTGTGACCTGCACTTCAGCAGTGAAGACACAGTGAAGACCACATTGTGCTTTTGGCAGAAAGCAGTTGTCTGGACAGCACAACAGCCACAACACAAAGAGATGCCAATCATGCAGAACTAAAGAAGAGTGTAAATGGGAATGAGGGAAAGGGATATTTACAGGTGGGCTGAGGCTGAAGAAATCCATCTGGCAGTTCCACTTCACAGCATGGCATCACCATTATACTAGTCACTATTGTACAAGAAAAGAGCCGAACATGCCAAAAATCCAGACTGAACAAGAGCAATTCAACAGAAACAAGGTTTCTAGACATGGAGATGAAACTGGTGGATTATGTTTCTCTTCTCCTGTGTTGAGATGTTTCAAGTACACTGTTTCAAGAGATGTAGTACATTTACAGCTACTGTCTATCATTCTGCTGTACAAAGGCCATATTTCTCCTTTTATCTTGTGTTTAATGACTAATTAAAAAATAAATGGTGTAATATTGCAGATATGACTTAATCCAACTAAAGACTTAGCTCTGATTTAGTTCCACTTAGTTACAATGCAGTTATTGTGATCTGCCTTATCATGATCTGCCAGATGTGAGTGGCTTCCCTTTTGAGTCTGGTTCCTCTGAAAGTTTCCTCATATCGTCTCAGGGAGTTTTTCCTTTACAATGTTGTCTCTGCTTGTTCAGTAGGGATGAATAGGAATTTAATTTTTATTAAAAAAATATATATATTTCTATAAATAGACTCAATGTGAGTCAATGTCCACTGTTAAAAGTGCTATACAAATAAAATTGAATTGAACTGAATCCAACATAAGATTACAGATAAATGTTTTTGGATCATGTGAAAAGTCAGAGCAGAATAGCCAGACTGGTTTGATAGTCAAATAATCACTTTTTACATGCAGCTGAGCAGAAAAGCATCTCAGAATGAACAACATGCTGAAACTTGAGGGGTATATGGGCAACAGCAGAAGCCTACACTGGGTTCCATTCCTGTGAGCTTTGAACAAAGATCTGAAGCTACAGTGGGTGGAGGATCACAGAAACTGGACAGTGAAATGCTGCCTGGTCTTTTGTAAATCTTTTGTTTGAGTTCCTCTAGACTTCTCAGCTCAAACCAGTCTGGCTTTCCTTTTGTTGTCATTATTTACATTTACTATCATTAATAAAGATATTTTTTGATTTAGCATGAACCCCCTTATATTATATAATGGATAAGGCTTATTTTTCAATGCCACTGTTTGTTTTCTTGCTTGGCCTGAAACTTGAAACCCAGCTGGTCAAGAGGTTTGGTCAAAAAAAATACTTGACGTCACTTGGCATTTTTTCCCTGAACTTGATGTTCAATGCAATGACGTGAAACATACTACTTGGATACAACTCCCTACAACTAAAATCCAAAAGAAAATACAAATTTTAATAACTTAATTTGATTAGCATCAAGCATCCAGGCTAAATAAACAATTATTTACAATGATCCCTTGTGACTTGAGCCAACAACTATAGCCCACTGGGTGAGTTTGTTTCCATTTACAAGGGCGTACTGGAAGACAGAAGTGTATTTGTCAGCCAATCATGACCGCGGTTCATTAACATGAATGATTAGAAGCGTTACACCCACTAAAATACTCTGTGCAAGAGCGAGGGGCCTGGGAAAAGGATGCCAATATTTTGAAAAGGTTTAAGGAATTCTGCAATAATACAAACATTCACTTTTTGTTCCAATAAGCTGAGTCAGAGCCAAAGCCAGCTACCCCTAAAGACCAACACTTTTTGACACAAAGCCAAATACAGTGGTATCCCAGGACTGGTAATTTTTTAGCATGTCTGTTGTTCATTACATGTAAAAAAAGAAAAAAAGAAAGAAAAAAAAAGTGAGCACATGCGACTTTAACTTCTGCATCACTCTTCTTCTTTACTCATCTGGAACCAAACAGCTTACTACACATGCTTACTACAAAATCAACTTTAATTCCTTCAGACGCACAATGAGAGACCAATCAGTGTAACTTTAATCAGTCTTAGTAAGACCAAGCTATGTATTTGTCTTCTCGAAAATGATTTAATACAGCACAGTACGACACCTAAACAGTAACCAACGAGATCGGCTTTGAGTGGAGGAGCCCAGGATTCACTGTGTATTTAGAAAACTTTGTTAAAAGGAATCAGATTTTTCCACAGTAGATGGTATAAGGTGTGAACATTTTATTGCATTGTTGAAGCTCTTTTTTTGCATCAAACGTTGCACTGTTAAAGCTCAGTTAAGACAACTATAATATGTCCTTATACTGTACCATCTAGGTCAAGATCTTCAGTTAATGCTTAGCAAACATCAGAAGTTGGTGCCAGATGTGCTGGTTTGAGTACTTCAGAAACTGCTCATCTTCTTAAAATTTCTGAAAATAACAGTCTCTCGAGTTTACTCAGGATGTTGTGAAAAACAAAAACCATCCTGTGAGTGGAGGGTTTGGGTTGATGAGAGTGATTAGAGGATAATAACCAGACTGGTTTGAGCTCACAGAAAGTCTATAGTAGCTAATATAAGCACTCTTTACAACTGTGGTGAGCAGAAAAGCTTCTCAGATCAAACCTTGAGGTGGATGAGCTACAAATGCAGAAGACCACATCTGTTGTCAGAATCAGAAGAAGAATCAGAAGTTCCACTCCTTTTAGTCAAGAAAAGGAAAAGAAGCTATCATGGGCAGAGACTCACCCAAACTGGACAGTCAAAAACTAGAAAAAACTATCAATTTTGCAAGTCTTTGCCCATGATAGCCTCGATTTCTTGTTCTTGGCTTAGAGGAGTGGAAACCAATATGCTGTTGTAGCCCAACCACCTCAGTTTGACTGTTGTTACTGCATGCTTTTCTGCTCATAATTGTAAAGATAATTATTTGACTTACTGCATCCTTCGGGGCAGCTTGAAACCCATTTCACCACCATTTTCCTCTAACCTCTCTTATCAACATGATGTTTCCACCGACAGGACTGCCTCTTTATCAATGTTTTTTCCGCCACCATTCTGTGTAAGCTTTATAATGTAGATAAGCATTCTTACTGCTGCTTTGTGTCAGTGTCTATCACACTACACAAGAAAAAGACAAGGAAAGGAAGAGAATATTGTAAGAAAAAAGGTAATAGCCAAGAAAAACAAAACCATCTCAGAAGGCACTGATATTCTTGTGTTTAATGTTGCCACCATTATCAAGAATTTTAAAGCTTGTGGGACTGTAGCCAACATTCCTGGACATGGGTGCAAGAGGAAAAATGACCCAAGTCTGAAGAGAAAGATTGTTCAAATGGTGGGGAAGGAGCCCAGGAAAACTTCAAGACAGAGCTGATCTTGTTGTTCATTGTGCAACAGTTTTGAGTAAGGAAAATGGGCTCTGTGAAAAAAAAACCCAGGAGAATCCTACTTAGAGAAATACAAAAAACCCTGATTGGTATTTGCCTAAATGCATTTTGAAAAGCTCCAGTCATTTTTTGGAGAATGTCCTTATATAAGACATAAAGAGAGCTTTTTGGTCAATCAAAACAGCTCTGAAGGAAAAATGAAGTTTTCTAAGAAAAGAACACCATCCCTACTGTGAAACATGGAGGATGCTTACTGGTGTTCTGGAGATGCTTTGCTGCCTCTGGCACAGGCTACCTTTGATCTGTGCAGTGTGTCAATGATGAAGTCTGAAGACTATCAAAGAATTCTAGAGAAAAACTTATAGCCTAGTATACTTCAGTCATTGGTCCAACAGGATAATTATCTCAGGCGTCAAACAGAAAGAATGAATTAGAAGGAAATCTTCTGAAGCGAAATGAGCAGTTTGGTCAACTGTCACCTTTGGGGAAATTTAATGAACAAGCCTAGAGGTGTGAGGCAGGCATGCTGACCCAAAGGCCACCGTGTCCCCCACCAATGACATTTGCTAATTTGCTTTAAAACAATAGGATAAGTCAAAAAGGAGAAGCAATTTTTCTGTGCTATTAAATGCAAAATAAATGATTGTGGCTATATCATATTTTCAACTTGATATTTTTAATGTTTCTTTCTCTCTCTCTTTTGTTTTGTCATGTCTGTTACATTTAATAGACTAAAAACCTATTACCTGTTAACTGCTTGACAATGAAACCATTAGGGTTGAGCAGTGTGTTAATTCACAAATTCTTATCAATGGGATAATATGAATGACATGGGCAAGCTAAGATGACAGAGTAGATACATTTTATCAGTGTAATCAAATAGTAATCAAATCTAGGTACTCGTCATTCAGTGTAATCACCTGCCATGACTGTCATTGATTGGGTGCAAGAATCTCTCTGGGATAGAAAGAAATCAACTGCAGTGTCACTGTTTCATACCATTCTGCCATAAGACATTAAGACATTTAAATTTACATAGATAACATAAAATAATCTTATGTGGATTTAAAAACTAAAAGCATTTATCTCTTTTTGTCTTAGAAAAACAGCTCTGCTAGCCCATTTAGCCAGAGTAGTGTAGCCCATTTAACCAACCATTCTATTAGTGTAGAGTTCTTGCAGCTCCCTCGAAATTAACTACAGATTTATTAAATAAACATTATTGCATTTTAAAATACACAGACAAAGAGCCTTTAATTTCTCACATATTCAACCTACCACTTAATGCTTAATAAGCCACATACATCGCTGTGGATTGCTGCCAGTTTCTCTCTTCATCACTGGTTAAGATCAATAACTAGAGGACAAAAGCTAAAGGCACAAAAATAACTGAATTTCAGTAACATGAAATACAGTCTATCTATCTAAACAAACAATAACACAGAGGTATGTTAATCAGACAATCTTTTCTTTATGCTATCAGTAAGGCCTGACGTCTGCAAAGCAGCAGCAATATCATTAAATCTGAAGTCTGTCCATGCCCATTTGTCACTGATCCACATTATACATGGACATCAATTTACAGTAAGAGCATATACTAAGCTATTCATAATGAACATTGTGTGGCTTAGCCAAGCTACAGTATGTCATAGAACTGTTTCCACTTTTCAAGCATAGTTTGCTTAGAAATGTTACAGAGGAAAGGGATTTGACTATGTTTAAACCCATAGCTTGAGCCTTCATCACCTCATCATCCCCAACGTTCAATCACTCGCTGCTTCCTGACCACATGCCCAGAATCCTGCCAATACACACACACTGGGTTCTTACTATGACAGCATGTGAACAGGCCCTGTACAGATTGGAATAATGCTTTCTGTTTGTAGGTTTTCTGTTTCATTGGTTGCACTGCATCGTAAAGCATGACCACTGGCATACACATGCTGGGAGATGATTTACTTTGGCTTCATGTGTTGCCCTTTAGTCTACACCAGAGCACATAATCAAACATCAGGAAGATTTTGGAGAAAAAAAACATGACAATTTTTCTTGAAGTTATTTTTCTCAACATAAAGATGGCTAAAATGCTATCAACATGTAGAACGGTTATATTTTTTAGACTGGTTAATGTGTGGTTGTAATTATAATCACAAGTAATTACAATTACAAGTAAGCTAGTGTTACTTGATGATATTTTAATTTCATAATCATTACCTCACAGTCAGGTAACTTCAGTTTTAGATTAGAAAAGTGCTTCCATGTAGCTTATCTTAAGGTTAATAATAGAACTACCTGCAGCTAGTTGGCACTGGCTGTGGTTGGCATAGGTGAAGTGTGGCAGCTCTGGGATGCACACTTACAGCCTGTGGTGGTCAGGTTATAGCCAGAGAATATGTAAACTGGGTTTGTCCCTGTGCTCTTTCTCATACAGTCTGGCATCTGAGAAAAATTACTTTACACATTATACGCAATGTTGTTACCTTTGTGTTACCTTCATATTTACAACTGTGTACACAGGCCATTTCATATACCACCATAATAACGATTCTAGACAATGTTTTGTCTAGAATGAAAATTGACTTTGATTTGATTTGAAAGAGTGTGTGTTTCTGTGTGTGTGTGTGTGTGTGTGTGTGTGTGTGTGTGTGTGTGTGTGTGAGAGAGAGAGAGAGAAAGAGAGAGAGAGAGCTCATTCACAAGAGTACACACACAATTTGTAGGTCAGAGATGCCAGATCCTGCTCTAGGAAAACTACTACTCTGCAATCTATTTCCAAGACTAATCCAACACATCTGACCCTAATATTCAAACACCTTCTAAGCACCTTGATTAAGCACATCTGGTGTGATTAGAGTTGGACTTAAACCATGCTTGAGCAGAACTACAAGCCCCGCTGTGAGCAATGATGTAAAACTTTCCCCACCCCAGACCATAAATGACTCCATTTTAGCCAATAACATCAAACTGTTCACTAAATAAACAATAATTCTCACCCAACTCCATGCCCTGGGCACACGCCTCTGGATTGGGGTAGCTAAAGGAGATGAGGCAGGAGTGTTTGGATTCACAGACACACTCCCCACTCACAAGGTTACACCCACTTGATAGAGGGCACTGTTCATCTACCACAACCGTGTCTGAAGTGTCTGAGACTAAGGCATCACCACAGATTGTTTAAAATATTTTACAGAGAAGGTACTCTACATAGATGGAAATTGTTTATGCAGTGACTAGGTGCTTGTGAGATTTCTTTTCGTACTAATAGACTGCTGAACACCCTCGCTTATCTATTGCCTCTCACTTTATGAGGGTCTTTTGCTTCGCTACTTTCCTTCTTTGTATCCATCATACCCTCTTTTTCTTTCTCTCTCTAACCATTCAGTTTATCTCTTTCTCTCTCAGGTTTTTCCTGCTATTTCTATACACTAAGGCAAATCAGCTCTTCCCCAAAGCTGAGTGAAATCACACACTCCATAATAAAACACTTATCAAACATTGTAACACACAAAAGACATAACCTATGGGTCATATGTCAGCAATATATTTATTGTGATATTTAGAAATACAACATAGCAGGCACAAGTTTTAAAAACAAACTTAGAACCTTTAACATGGTCCAAACCATAGTCCTCAACTGGTGGCCATGGTCCAGATTTACACCAGGTGGATTTTAGTGACTGTAGCTCACTAAGCATGTAACAGCTTTATGTAGCAGCTCCACCATTGTGGCTGATCAATCACATTGATTAGGCTTTCATATATTTTTAATTCCTTTTAAACTGTTTTGGGCTAATTAGCAAACTGCCTACTTGGCTTTTTTATTTTAAAGTGGAGACTTAAAACAGATTTTTGTTTCTGACATCTGGACAGATAAGTATAAATTTATTCTCTCCGTATCAAAAATCCTTAAGCTAAAACTTTTTTTATTTTATAACCCTAAACTAATCAACTATAGGTAAGTGGAACTGTTGTCACCATTCAGTAATATTAGTGGCTTCTTTAAAAATATCTGTGAACAAATGTCAGTTGAATTCTAAACACTATCCTGAGAAATGTGATCTGCTTTTTCACACTGCCCAATGTGTGAGGTACTAATCAAATGTACCTTTCACCCACTTTTTAGATGAGGTGGTTGTTATGAATCTATTAATCATCCTCAAGTTAATCTTCAGAAAACATACAGAAGACATCCACCTTCTGTTTATGTAAGTAAACCTTGTACAGAATTCATTAGTTTAGAGCTTGGGTACACATCAGACATTTTTTTAAAACCTTTAAAGTGTTTATGAAAGAATTTCCTAAAGTAAAAAAAGTGGAAATCATGGACTTGGGCCCTGAAGTTCTGCCCTTACTAAACATGAAAAAAACAAACAAACTTAAAAACGGTAAACCTTGAGTGCTAAAGAAACCTATTCATGGACTGAAAGCGGTACACAGCCAGGCCTCTGGGAGCAAAATTTACACATCTGGCTCTGAAACTAACCTGAGGATAAATGTACGTATGTTGAGCAGGAGACTGCGGCTCATTCAGACAGACAGGTTAGCAGGCCGAGCATAAGCAGGCTTTTCAACTTAACCCTCATCTGGCCTCCCCAGGATTTTTACTCTTGCTTCCTGTCACCTTAAAATGATCCGTGCCGCCAACACTTCTCCATCCGGACCTTTCTTGCGAGGGCATTCTCATATTTTTACACTTACAGCAGAGATGTCACAAAGCAGGGGCTGTTTGAAATTGACTAGTGCAGTTGGCTTTTCTTCATATAAACGACATGCTGGAATGGAAATACTAGCTGTTGATATGGAAATCACAAATATAGTTTTGGATCATTAATACTGCACTCAGGCTAGGGGCAACAATCTAAAGTGTGATCATAGAGATTCCCTTCAGATGCCCACCATCCCTAACTATTAAAATGTTGGGGTATGTGGGGAAACAAAGTTTTAAGTCAGAATGAAAAGTGCACTTCTACCCAGTGGGTATTAGATATTTCATGTCTTGGCATCCAAGTCCTGAGATGAATGGCCCCAGAGGGCAGGCTTTGGCTGATAACATTACTAAAGAGGAAGTATTTAAAACAGTAGATAATGCTAGTTTGAAGTGGACTGGGCAGGCACTTCTAATTACCAGCAGAATTGGAACCTTTAATGTTTCCTAAATCACAGAAGTAGGTGAAAGGAAGGTATGCTAAGTGCTTAGGTGGGAGTCAAAGCTTCAGATTGACGGTCTTTACAAAGCATGATGATAAAAATAAATTAATTAATTAATGTAAATCTATGTAAATGATTCAATGTTAATGTTAAATAAAAAATGAATATGGAATAGTGACAACAGTTGCCGTTTAAAGATTAGTTTATGCCAATTAATAAGATAACTCAAACTGGTTATATATTTTGCTCTGGTATTTCGCAATACTAGGTTTGACTAGCACCACAGACTCTCATATAGAGGTGTGCTCTACATGACAAAAAAATAATCTCAGTCAAACCTGTGCCAAAAGAAAATGACCAATCCTGTCCACTCCCTTAGTTTTTATATTGTACTTGTCTATGAAACTTGGTTAGTTTAAATTAGGTTCTATTTCCCAAAATATAAACCACCAAGACTATGAGCAGGATAAAGTATTTATTGAAGATGAATAAATGAATGTGGTCAATGCTGTACAAACAACTTGGACATTTCCTTGTTATGTGAACATGGCCTTTATTTGTCCCACATGCTTCACATCTGAGTGGCTGTACTAAACTGAAACTGCCCACTCTCACAACTTTTTGTCCCAGATCTACTCTAGCACACATCTACACTGAGACACATCTGTTTTAAACTTAAACTGGTAGGTATTAGACACATATATCTTTGTCCATTCATCTTTGAACATTCTGTTTTAGTCAAAACTTCCATTTCCGACCTCTCTAGTTCATTCCGGCCTGATGAGCTGCCTTCAGCTAAATAATTTACATAAATGCATGTCATTCATAAGCTACAGGCTGAGCACATTTAAAAAAACTGAAATTTCTGAATTATTGTCAATAGGCTACATTGTCTCTGCTCTAATATTTTTTGAGTACTTGGTTAGGTCTGTTGAAATTTTTCTGGGTCCATGTGAACCGACCAGTCGAGCAACTGACAATTCCGGTTGGAAATATTTGTCTTATAGTTTGCATATGGCACATGCCCATGGCACATATGTTGAGCATTTAATTCACCCTTAAATTCTTTCCATGTCGTGTCCCTTTTTGTCCTGACATGATTTAAGTGTGATGAGACATTATAGAGCCATTCTGTCTGCTGCCATAATTTAACAAACTGCTTTTATTTTGAAATACCATATGTTTTCGTTTATGTTTCTCTTTCACCACTACCATGTCTGTAGCTGTTCCTTGAATTCATGTAATCATATGCCATCCTCCTTTTGGTAGATTTTAGACGAGTGTCACAGCAGCAGTCACACAGATCTTAAGCAAAACTGTCTGAAACTGTTAAAGCTGTTGGGCTTAAGGCTCTCTGTTACAGGGGTGCTGTATCATGACTAACCCTGTGTTCTGACCCCAACTTCCAGGAATATGTGACTTTCATGGTGCTGTAATGTATATAAGGCTACTTCATCTTTAAACTTTGTTGTCTGGTGTCTTTTGTTCCAACTGCACTAAATTGGCCATTGTTGACCATGTCATATTATACATGAAGACCAGTAGGCACAAGAAGACTTGTCACAAACAAATATTATCATTTACTATGTGTGATTGTGCTTGTAACAACAAAATTGGTCCCAGTATCATACAGTGTAAAGCCAGCTGTAGAATATACACCTAGTGGTATGTTTTTGGAAGATGGGAGAAAACTGCAAAACATAGAGAAAACCCAAAATGGCACAGGGAGAACATTTGCAGAAACTCCACACAGATGGTAGTTTGATCTCAGAATCAAACCAGAGACTATAGAATTGTGAGGAAGCAACACAACACACTGTGACACCATGCAAGTGCCCATGCATTCATGCAAATGAGTGCCTTGAGTGACAACAGATAATGAATATGACTAATATATGTACTTTAAATACATGCATTTAAAATGCATTAAAGCTGTTGGAATCAATCACATGCATAAACGCATAACAGAGTTTGGTCTCTCCATACATCCAATCTCTATAAGTTTCTTCAATTCATCAACAGAACAGAAATCACTTTATTTATTCAAGCATCTCAAGTGAGATAATTAATGCATAATGGATCATTTCATGCATAATGCATTAATATGATTATACTTCAGCTGCTTGCAATCAGGCAAGCGATGATGATTATACACCTCATCAAGCTTTCTCATCAGACTTTAAGATTTTATACAATTAATGTCACCTATATATTCTGGAGTAAAAGGTTATTTCCTGTAACTGAATTAACAGTTACATTAAAAAGCGGCTTTGTTTTTAAACATATTACCTTATATCATTTGCCTGCCTCACTTCAATCACAGAGGTCATTAACTAAATCAAAGCAACTTATATGCCAAAGGCACACCAGGTCCAAGTCAGGATTAACCTTTAGCCTTCCACTTGTAAATATGTTTCAATCACAGACCTTGTCCCTGAGGACAAAAAGCTGGAACCCTACCAGACCCCCCAGAATGATGGCATGGACTGGTCATTTAGCTCTGGGACCTTCTGGGAGGTTCACACCTCTGCTTTCCCTCATGATTGTGTGGTTGTGTCCTGAGCAATCCATTTGGTCACATTGGGAGAAAATCCAGGCCAAGGCTGGAATTGTGGCAGAGTTTTATTCTCTGAGGTTAAATTAAGATTTAGAAGGTGGGATGCCTTCTTTCATGGATGCCAACAATATGGGAACAGCACCATAAAGTCTGTATTATTATACGGAGTTCGCATTACTGATATCACAGATTTATGAATAAAACAAGGTCAAATATCGGTTTCAGTGTTCATTTCTTGTTCAAATGACATACTGTAAAGATTTCTTCTTATTCTATTCAGTACAGATACAGCTACAAACAATAACAGCCTATGTAATATAAACACAGTGATATGAACACATTTTGCTTTAATAATAAATTTAACATATGCCTTTACCAGAGAGTTAACCTTTATCTATTTTATAAGCGATGCATTTCTCCATTAATAAAATATAACATCAACGTTCTGGCTTGATAGATATTTTTTTTAAAAAAAAGCTTAACCTGCCGTTTACACTTAACAAAGGTCGGGATTTTTTTTACTGATCTGTGGTTTATTTCACTATGTCCGTGTGATGAAAAAGAAAGAAAAATAACACTTCTGCGTCAAGTTCACGAGGCACGTGTAAGTGATTAACGTGCGCGCGAGGTAAACTGAACCAATTCTGCCTCTGAGTGGAGGAGACCTTCCAGTGGTCGAAGTTATTTTAAAGACATGCCTGGACTTATTTAGGAATTTCTTAATTTATTACTCTCTAAATGTAATCATTTAAGTAAAAAATCCCATGTTCAGGTATCTTGGCGACACTGAATAGTTAGATCCACTTAGGTCCAAACTCCAAAACGCCTGTTTCTACAGAAGCTCGCTCCAGGTGTGCGTTTGACCGGAGGTGAAGATAATCATAGCCTTCACATCCCCAACACTTTTCTCAAAGGTGAAGGAAGCGATAATACTTGAGCTGACCGAGTTAAACCATCGTTATTAATATTATAAAATGGTGCTTTCTTTCTTTGTTTAAATGTAAACTTATTGTGCTAAACAAAATGATAGACTCCTATCCTTTTTACACTCACCTTTGCAGACCCCTTTATCAGGAATGGTAATTGCGCCGGTGTGGTTGAGAGCGGTGCATGTGAGCCCCGGGGCGCAGTAGCCTTGCTGCCAGTTCTCGCCGCCGCACACCTCCAACTCGAGTCGCGCGCACTGATCACAACAGCCGCACGGGTCCCGCGCCAGGACGCGCCCTTCCTCACAGCCTTGTGCGGGGACTGGTGGGCACGCGCGGTTCGTGCACGGCGCACACACTTGACCCGCGGACGCACGCAGCAACACGCAAAAGTTCAAAAGGGCCAACACACTGTCACTGCGCATCCTGACAAGAGCCCACGCGTGCACTGCTGTGAGAAAGAACCCTGAAATCAGGCACGAGTCACTCTGACAGAATAATGGAATAACCTTACACGACTTTCTCATCAAATTCCCAGCCTTTCTAAAGTAAAATAAATAGATCAGTGTACGGTTAGGTGGAACAGGGTGCCAGGTGTTCCCGAGTCTCGTTCCGAATTAAAATCCTCTTTGAATCAAATCAGTTTTCTTCTAACGTTTCCTTCTAAATGTATAGCTCTGTGGGCCACCTATACGAGCTGTACAATGATGATGCTGAAGCGCACCCTGCCTCTGCTTGCACAATACTGAGGATGCGAACTGAAACTCATGCTGACCTTAAAGGGGTATAGGGGCCGGAGGCTCCGCCCTTCTCTGTGACTGACAAGGGCTGTGATCAATAACAAGAGGCGAGGAGAGGGCGTTTCTGCGCCAACCAGCCAGAGGTGGGTGCGCAAACTTCTTGCATTGCGCAATGAAGCATCGTTAATTCGGATACTCTGTGAGCTACTACATGATTTCCAGTTAAAATCACAGCCTACAAATAAGCATAGTCCATGCAATCCCCTCCCTTTACTTATGCAAAACTTTATGTGAGATTGTATTTAGCATATTTGGCAAATTGCTGATAGAATACACAGCCCCAACACTTATACACAGCTCCAAATTATGCATTAATTGTTTATTATAGTATTCAACATATGCACAGGCATAAAAGAGCATTTCTAAATTGCATTATACTATTAGAGCAGCAGGTTGTAGAAGCTTAAGTTGTAGTACCCTTAAGCACAGGTAATTCTTAGGCATAATCTGTACATAAAAATGCTAATCTTTACAGTACCTATGAAAAAAAATCTCAGAACTTAATTGGAATGTGTACATTGTATAAACACAATTAGTTTTCATACAGCCAACATGATTTAATTATGTGTTTTCAAAGCCCTGGAATCAAATCAAACTCACCCAAATCTATGACAAACCTATACAATGAATCCCATTCCATCACAAGAGAAATGAAATATCACAATAGATATTAAATATTTTTAAAATAATATTTTCTATTCTGTCTAACTGGCCTTATATGTCATTTTTTTCTAACAGAAAATGAGTGACCAGTGCAGAAGCTCCACACAGTAATAAAATGTCAGGAGTATCAGAGTAGTAAGTCCGGAGGGCAAGCACAGCCACAGCCATAGAAGTGTGTCAGGATCAGGTACAGACATCACATCATGCAGCTGTTCTAGAAAGGTCTAACTGGTGCTTATTTATTATTGTACTGGAACATCCAAACAAAACAATTTAACAGTCCAACCTAGAGGTAATATAAGCATGATCTAGCATCTAGCCTCATTGTAATAATTATATTTCTTTGTTTAAAAATGTTTCTGAAATGAAAAAAAAACATTATTCATGTAAATAAAGTCTAGCCTATTAATATTATCTATATCTACATGACAGACTGGAGTCAGTAATCACACCACAGTGCATCAAATGTGTGAAATGCAGAACTGGGTCGAGTTTAGACTCTGCTATGAAATTCACTGCCTTAGGTTTGGTTCCTGGGTATTCCTTATAAGAAAGATGAAAACCTGAGCAGCAAGGGGTCATGAAACACCTGAGCTAAACCTGAGGCACCCTGTAGACTATTTATGATGAGGGAGACATGAAGATAATAGAAAATGACCAGGTATGTGACTGAATTAATCCTGGACAATTCTCATAACAGCCAACAAACACTGATGATCAAATGAAATGTTCTACAAAAGGAATTAAATAATTTCTGCATTTGAGCTTGATGAATTGAAGAACTGTATTGAGCTTGATGAATTGAAGAACACCATCGCTTTCTAAAATGTCAGAATGTATTGATAGATGCACATTTTTTTAGTAGAATTCCATTTTAATTAGGGATTTATTTTTTCTTGTTTATAATACTGACTTTTTGGATTTGGAATCATTGTAAGCAACAAAATGTGGGCTTTCTTGTGTCTTAAATTGCATACTTATGTACTCTTCTTGAGCATAAAGACTCGCTGGCTTTCCTTTAGCGATTAGGATTTGAATTATAGAAACCTCATGTAGCATTTAAGCATAGCTAAAAGTCTGTTTTGTGTCTTCTGTAACACAAAACTGGATTTTCTAGATTAGTAAATACTGGTCAGTTTTTAGTTTGAGATGCAGCTTATGACAACAATCACAATAGTGATGGAACGTTTTGAGAGAAACAGAGCTTGTCAGTTGTTTGGCAGAGCGCGGTCCTGTGTATGCAATAGCTAAATATTTCTTCAGTCTGATTTGGAAACAGAGAGGGATGTTTTGGCGCTGATGTGCCATCTATAGTTGATGCTGTTTAGAATCCTCCAGATGTACATTAAATATGTAGATGAGTGTGTGAGCAATGTGTGCATGTTGTTGCTTCTTCTGCACACGCACAAGTATAAACCAGGTCCCTCTGCTGAGTGTCAGCCTGTATGAAACCACCCGCAAGTGGATTGTTTTTCTACAGCAAGAAACTGTGTCATGTTTTATTCCTTATATATAATTCGTGTAAAGCTGGTAAGCCCATGCTTTACACAAGACGAGTTAAGGCAAAGTATATTCCTTAGCTGTTTATGTTACACATACAGTATATACTTAAGAAAATGCTCCATCCATCTTTCTGTACCACTTAGCCTATCCCAGGGGGCAGAGTGCTGAACAATGGCAGAGTCAAACACATACCATGGACTATTTAAAGATGCACAACTACAATGCGTGTCTTTGGACTGGGGAGGAAAGCAGAGAACCCAGAGGAAACCCCAAAGCACAAGGAGAAGCTGCAAGGAGAATATGCTAACCACTTAGTCACACTTAGTCACAAGTTACAGTAGAACTTTTTTTACAGTAGAAATTATAAATCTAAGATTTAAAAATAGTACAATGATCAAGGCTTGGCATTGCAGAAAAGTCATAATATCTATCTGCGGTCTTCTGCCCAAAAAGCCTGGGAATCCTTGTATTTGATTTACCCCTTAGAGTTCATCCATGTGCTCTCGCCTATCTGTGTCCCCTAAATACACAACAGAATTCCAGCTATTTTCTCTTGTCTTCCTCTCATCTAGTGCTTGGTTTCACTCTTTCTGTTTGTGTGTGTGTGTGTGTGTGTTTTGTTTGCTTGCATTTTGCATTCTCTCTTTTTATTTTTGTTTCTTGTTTTCTATCTTCTTCCTGAATTTTCTGGTGTTATCTCTTGTGGATTCATTTTGTATTCAGACACAATTTCTCAGAATTTACACATCATTCATTTTCCTCCCCCTTTTTTATTTCTTGCATTTCTCCCCCACCCCTCTCTCTTTCTCCTAGAAGAGATTTCTGTATTATTATTAGAATTATTCTTATAGACCTTGGGCACTGGTGGCTCAGTGGTAGGTTTCTCACCTACCATGCAGAAGGCCCGGGTTGGATTCCCAGCCAATGCCCAAACCCCAGCCACTGGATGCAGTGCCGGTCCCAAGCCCGGATAAAAATGGGAGGGTTGCATCAGGAAGGGCATCCGGCATAAAACCTGTGCCAAGTTGTTGTGCGGACCAGTTGGTCCACTGTGGCAACCCTTCACACACGTAGGGAGCAGCCGAAAGATATCAGCTGTTACCAAGCCTAGGTATTTTGCGAATCTGACATTCTGGTTTTCTAGTTTTGCCTTGTCTCTGATTCTCCTGGTTTTTGATTCCTGTTATTAGATTAGATTAGATTAGATTAGATTAGATTAGATTAGATTAGATTAGATTAGATTAGATTAGATTAGATTCAACTTTATTGTTACTGCACATGTGGGTACAAGGCAACGAAATACAGTTAGCATCTAACCAGAAGTGCATTTTATGCACTTAACATAACAATATATAAAAATATATAAATAATTTCCATATATATATATATATATATATACACTATATTGCCAAAAGTATTCGCTCACCCATCCAAATAATCAGAATCAGGTGTTCCAATCACTTCCATGGCCACAGGTGTATAAAATCAAGCACCTAGGCATGCAGACTGTTTTTACAAACATTTGTGAAAGAATGGGTCGCTCTCAGGAGCTCAGTGAATTCCAGCGTGGAACTGTGATAGGATGCCACCTGTGCAACAAATCCAGTCGTGAAATTTCCTCGCTCCTAAATATTCCACAGTCAACTGTCAGCTGTATTATAAGAACGTGGAAGTGTTTGGGAACGACAGCAACTCAGCCACGAAGTGGTAGGCCACGTAAACTGACGGAGCGGGGTCAGCGGATGCTGAGGCCCATAGTGCGAAGAGGTCGCCAACTTTCTGCAGAGTCAATTGCTACAGACCTCCAAACTTCATGTGGCCTTCAGATTAGCTCAAGAACAGTGTGCAGAGAGCTTCATGGAATGGGTTTCCATGGCCGAGCAGCTGCATCCAAGCCATAGATCACCAAGTGCAATGCAAAGCGTCGGATGCAGTGGTGTAAAGCACGCCGCCACTGGACTCTAGAGCAGTGGAGACGCGTTCTCTGGAGTGACGAATCGCGCTTCTCCATCTGGCAGTCTGATGGACGAGTCTGGGTTTGGCGGTTGCCAGGAGAACGGTACTTGTCTGACTGCATTGTGCCAAGTGTAAAGTTTGGTGGAGGGGGGATTATGGTGTGGGGTTGTTTTTCAGGAGCTGGGCTTGGCCCCTTAGTTCCAGTGAAAGGAACTCTGAATGCTTCAGCATACCAAGACATTTTGGACAATTCCATGCTCCCAACTTTGTGGGAACAGTTTGGAGCTGGCCCCTTCCTCTTCCAACATGACTGTGCACCAGTGCACAAAGCAAGGTCCATAAAGACATGGATGACAGAGTCTGGTGTGGAGGAACTTGACTGGCCTGCACAGAGTCCTGACCTCAACCCGATAGAACACCTTTGGGATGAATTAGAGCGGAGACTGAGAGCCAGGCCTTCTCGTCCAACATCAGTGTGTGACCTCACAAATGTGCTTCTGGAAGAATGGTCAAAAATTCCCATAAACACACTCCTAAACCTTGTGGACAGCCTTCCCAGAAGAGTTGAAGCTGTTATAGCTGCAAAGGGTGGACCGACGTCATATTGAACCCTATGGATTAGGAATGGGATGTCACTTAAGTTCATATGCGAGTCAAGGCAGGTGAGCGAATACTTTTGGCAATATAGTGTATATATACATATATAACAGTATATAAACAGTATACAGAGGGAGGCAAATGCAATGAGTAAATGCAGTGAGTGCAAATGAGCAAATGATTATAGGTGGTGCAATAAAGAAGGTATTGTATACCATGATAATAATTAAATATGTAAACAGTATGCAGAGAAGGAGTTATGTACAATGAGTGCAATGATTTAGATGTATGCAATGAGGAAGATATTGTATACTATGATAAATTATTTGCATATGTAAAAATTTGTATTTTGCATATGTATGCATTTCTGTACACAGAAAGGGTTATATACAGAAAAAGGTTATATACCCTGTGCTCAGTCAATGTGTGTGTGATCGGGTGGAGGCAGAGTTCAGCAAAGAAACAGCTGTGGGGAAAACCTAAACCTGCTAGTCTTAGTCCGGAGGCTCCCGTAGCGCCTCCCAGAAGGCAGGAGGGCAAAGAGTCTATTGGCAGGGTGATAAAAGTCCTTTATGATTTTGCGTGCTCTGGTGAGACATTGGTGAGACAATGTCCTTGATCTTAGGACGTGGAACTTCTACGATGCGTTGTGCAGTTTTCACCACCCTCTGCAGCGCCAGTCTGGTCAAGAAGGCTCACCAGCGCCTCTTCTTCCTGAGGGCTCTGAGGAAGAACCATCTCTCTTTAGACATCCTGGTGAACTTCTACCGTTGCACCACCTGACCGGCTGTATCACTGTCTGGTATGGGAACTGCACTGTGTCAGCCCGGAAAGCGCTGGTGGTCAGCCGAAGAGGTGCTGGTGAGCCTTCTTGACCAGACTGGAGCTGTTGGTAGTCCAGGATGTGGATACCCAGGAATTTGAAGCTAGTGACACGGTCCACCACCTCTCCATTGAGATGAATGGGTGTGTGTGTGTCACTTTCTCCTTCCTGAAGTCCACTATGAGCTCCTTGGTCTTCGTAGTGTTGAGCAGCAGGTTGTTGCCAGCGCACCACTCAGTTGACGGTCTACCTCCTCTCTATAAGCTGACTCATCGTTGTCTTTGATGAGTCCAATCACTGTGGTGTCATCTGCAAACTTGATAATTGTGTTGGAACTATGTACAGTTATGCCTATTCTATGCCATTTGCTAATTGTCCAGCCATTGCCTGTTTTTTTATACTGAGTTCTAATGATTTGGACCGAAACTTGTATCTCTGCTGCCTGACTGCAATACACCAACTCCAATCTCAATGCTTGCCTTGTTCATACACTCACTGAGCACTTCATTAGGAACACCTGTAGTCCTGCTCATTTATGCAATTATCTAATCATTTCTAATCTAATCTAATCTAATCTAATCTAATCTAATCTAATCTAATCTAATCTAATCTAATCTATTCTAATCAGGTCATTTTTTCTTGGGTTGGCCAGATGTTGGGAAAATGATGACCCTCTGCAGACCCTGTATAAATGTGTGGGTGTGTGTGTGAGAGAGAGAGAGAGAGAGAATGCAGTAAATGGACTGAAAAGGTTTATTGTGTTTGTATAGTTATAAATTCAAATGACTTTATTGTAACCACTGCAGCTGATGTTTAGTTTTAGTTTCTTTGCAGGTCTGAGGTGGGGTGGATGAGCTAAACTAGCACAATGAACACACACAATAAACACAATGAACAAAAATGCTTTTATAGTGTGTCAATAATTACCTTCTGATTCCAAGATCCCACAGATTCTCCACCTGAAGATATAATAGATTACAACGGTAAACTGAGTTAATTGAGGTACTGAAATGAGACTTGAGTTCTTCTACTTTCATTCATTCATCTTCAGTAAGTTTTCCTCATCCAAAGTGTATATATGGAACGCTGGGGGTGAAGTGAGAACACACCATGAATGGGTCTCTAGCCTGTTTCACAAACACACACACACACACACACACACACACATACACACACACACCTAGGAATGTTTTATCCTATCCAACCCACCTATCAACTAGCAGTTGCTTAGAGCAGCTGATTGATACATTCAGTATTTGCTGCACAAAAAACCCACAAAAGCAGAAAGCAGTTAAATGCACTTTAATTGATAGTCTAAAATATTACATATTAGCTCAAATCAATTCTGCAGTCAAGATTATGCTGAGAAAATCATTTTGTAATATTTATTTTTCTGCTTTAATAGACTGTAAACATGCATTAGTGGAGAGGTATATGTGAGATTGCACTCAGCTAGTGTTTAGAGCAGCACATGTCAGCTCAAAGAGGCCAATCCAGACAGGTTTCCAGATGCTACGGAGGCTGGAAATGGACATAATCCTTTCAAAGATGCTTGCTGTACACAACACATCCTCCATTAATCCTTAAGAAAGGATTTTATCATCATTACTCTATATGGAGTCATATTCGCAGTCATTTTAGATGGGCCACATAGACACAGAGCTTTTATTTGCTGCTTTGAGACAATGTTCACTGTAAAAGGCACTATACAAAATAAATTGAATTAAAATAAATTGAATTATTTTGTCCATTTATTGCACCAGTTTGTTTGGTGTGGTCTAAAAAATATTGATGCTGAAAATGTTATTTGTGGCCTATGTACATCTGTTAAGTTATGTTACATGAGTTCTTTGCTGCTGTGGAAAAGATGACTGGCCAATTAGTCACCTCATTTTTTTTTTTTTACATTTTTACATCAAGTAAATCCTAGAAGTCCTGCAAATCCGACATGGTTTTGGGAAGTAGGAGGAAATCCAGAGCAAACCCACAAAGACACATATATCTGATGCTCCACGCAACAGTAACCTGTCAAGATAAAACTGGGGGCCCTGGCACTGTCAAGACTGAGAGTGATGGCTTAAAATATGAAAGCATATCTCTTTGTGTAGAAATACTATAGAAATATGGTTTATTTTGAGCTCACTATTTAGTTGATCTACTGAAGAAAGAGTCCTGAGTAATATTTGCATATTGCAAATACATGGTGTACTGCAGACACTCTTACCTTGTGTCCCATGGAAGACTGAGACCTCCTTCGTCTAACTTTTTTGAGTTGAAGGTAGGGTGGGAAATTGATGAAATCTGGTAAATTATATTAAATCATAAACACTGCACAATAAAAAAAACACACAAAAAACACAACAGAATAATCGAAATATTGTTCCTATCAGTATTCATATTCTTTTAGTATGCATCATCTGTTCAATCTGAATTATGCATTCATATTCATTTAGTTACATCCTTAATTTGTACTACTTCAAATTATCATTACTATTGTTAAATTCTAAAAAAGTCTGAGTTTTAAACATAAAAATCTATATAACCTAATACCAGTTTACCTTTTTAAAATAATAGTTTTCAGTGTAGAGGTGAACTGAACGGCTTTAAAAACAACAACAACAACAACAACACAGATACAGATCCATTCTGAACCAAACTACACATAACTACACTACTCTGTTCCTATATGCATAGGGTGGTCACTTACCATTTAGGCCCAGCTGATTTTAAGTAAGACTGAACAAAATCAATAGAAACAGATTCTGCACTGTTCCTGTATATGTAATTCATAAGAAGGACAAAACAATGTTGGTGCCAACACAGTACCCGAAGCTATTCTCTATATATTCTGTGCTAACTGTGAAGCAACTGCTTTCATATTCATAACATCTTCGTCTTCAGAAACATCTTGCAGTCTCGAGCTGGATCCAAGACCAACACAATGTTTCAGGGATCATAAACATTACTAGACACATCCCAGACACAGCCCTATTCTCTTTTTCTGTATATTATATCTCTCTTTGATTTGTAATTATGGTATAAACCTTGATTATATCATAATGTCATTTATAGAGGCTTTATTTAGAAGCTTCTATAGTATTAGAGATGGTACACAATTAAATACACAAATAATGTGGCTGTTGGAGTCACAGTGCTCTCACAGCTAAGGTCAAGTTTAAGCTTGGGTTACTATCTACTACTATGTGGAATTTCCCTCCATGTTCTTCCCAGCCAGGGAGTATTCCTGACTTCATGACCAATGTTCCTGGGAAATACTCAGGATCCACCCTAATCTTGACCAGGAAAAAGATGAATGAAGGAATGAACAATTTGGAGCATTAATTAATAAAAAAGAATTGTCACCAAAAATTGTTCTCATATCAAGACATATATATCCAGTATCACAGTAACAGTTCAAAGTAGCAGCCTAGTGTTTTGCTCATATTAACCCTTAATGCCAATCCAAAGTCCTTCTCTGTTATAGGACCATTCTGTACCTGTGTTTCGATCAGGAGAGGAAAAAATACGTACACATTTCTGTTCCTAACCCTTCTGTTTTGTGCTTTTCATTTCACAGTACTTCTCTCTGATTAATCGCCTCTCTCTGACTCATTTCCTGTCATTGTCAGACAAGAGTTTGCAAAATATACTGGTGTAAGTGTGACAGAGTGCACTAACCCGTGTTGACTGTCATGATCAAAGCCAACTGAATGTGACCTCTGCATGCTTTGGAAAAACATGTTCTCTTTCCCTATATAGCTATGAACTTAATAGTGTTTTACAGGTCGTGGCATGCTAGCTCAGCCATATCTGAAACTCAGCCATTTCACCATGACAGCCAGGTTTCTGGACATTTGTTTCACAAAAGGAACCTATAGGAAAGAGTCAAGTATGAGATTTAATCAAGCCATCATTGTGTGTGAGTGTAAAAGAGTGATTGGGCATGCAGTGCATCAAAGAGCAAACTATTGTACTTTTCTTTACATGCAGAAATGGGGAAAAAGTGCCACAAGGGAATCTGAGCTGAACTGCAAGACTTGACAAGAAGCTCTGCTGCTCTTTAACCCTCCAGCCCTCTGACCCTAAGGTGTTAACACTTATCCAGATAGGATCAGTAAACACATTTCTACAGGTTTGGGTTTTAAACATATGCTGTGTATGTTATGGTGAACATGTATTTTACTGATATATGTTTAAATGGATCTATGAGCTGACCAAGAGTTTAGGGAATCTGAAGCTCCTACAAGCAGAATAGGTATCATGATTGAATAGGTGTCAAGAATGTGTCATGACTAGGGATGTATATGACATAATGCATTACACTGCAAAAATGTGACTGTGTATATGGTGGAAATGTGTGAATCACATTACGTTAAAGAGCATTCTATTAATCAGTGGTGATCTGTACCGAAGTAAAAATAATTTGTTACTGTACTTGCGTATCTTTTTCTAGCATCTATACTTTACTAAAATATAACAATTTTTTAAAGACTTTTTACTTTCACTCCACTACATTCTGATGTAACATAACTTACTTACTTTTCCACTGCATTGTCCAATAAACCGAGGTACAGCACACGCACTATTTTTACCGACGTAGCTTTTTGGTTTCATTAAATGCAGTGATGATTTGGTAGAGCATTAAAATTGCATTGTCACAGCCTGTCACAGAAATACTGTATACTACAATGGCAGAAAACCCTGACCCCATCCCACCACCTGCACAGCCATGGCCTTACCTGCCGGATTTGACCTAATAGTTCCTCATGGGCCATTGATTGCTGTTGTAGAAAGGACATTAATCAGTTACAGTTACATTATTTTCTGTCCAGCGTCACCCAAATGAGGATGGGTTCCTTTCTGAGCCTGGTTCCTCTGAAGGTTTCTTCCTAATTTCGTCCCAGGGAGTTTTTCCTTGCCACCGTCGCCACAGGTTTGCTCATTAGGGATAAAATAAATTAAGGATAAAATAGTTTAATAATTTAATTTAATAATTTATCTTTATTTCTAGTTATTTAGTTATTTTTTATTTTAATTTTTTCCCCTCCCCTTTCTCTGTTTCTCTTCTTTTGTAAAGCTGCTTTGAGACAATGTTCATTGTAAAAGGCACTATACAAAATAAATTGAATTGAATTTGTTTCAGAGATGAATTTGTTGTAGAACAGAAGAAAGAGTTTTTCATATTCAGATTCCTGTTCTTTGCACCTCAGTAACATACTATTTCGTCTTACAAGAACGTGCGAAAACATGTAGAGGTGAGCAAGTCCTGTGATTATCATAATGGCCATTTTCTTTAATATGAAAACTAATGTTAGCCTGCAACAATGAATTATTTTATTATGTACACTATATTGCCAAAAGTATTCGCTCACCCATCCAAATAATCAGAATCAGGTGTTCCAATCACTTCCATGGCCACAGGTGTATAAAATCAAGCACCTAGGCTTGATTTTATAAGAACGTGGTTATAAGAACGTGGAAGTGTTTGGGAATGACAGCAACTCAGCCACGAAGTGGTAGGCCACGTAAACTGACGGAGCGGGGTCAGCGGATGCTGAGGCGCATAGTGCGAAGAGGTCACCAACTTTCTGCAGAGTCAATCGCTACAGACCTCCAAACTTCATGTGGCCTTCAGATTAGCTCAAGAACAGTGCGCAGAGAGCTTCATGGAATGGGTTTCCATGGCCGAGCAGCTGCATCCAAGCCATACATCACCAAGTGCAATGCAAAGCGTTGGATGCAGTGGTGTAAAGCACGCCGCCACTGGACTCTAGAGCAGTGGAGACGCGTTCTCTGGAGTGACGAATCATGCTTCTCCATCTGGCAATCTGATGGACGAGTCTGGGTTTGGCGGTTGCCAGGAGAACGGTACTTGTCTGACTGCATTGTGCCAAGTGTAAAGTTTGGTGGAGGGGGGATTATGGTGTGGGGTTGTTTTTCAGGAGCTGGGCTTGGCCCCTTAGTTCCAATGAAAGGAATGCTTCAGCATACCAAGACATTTTGGACAATTCCATGCTCCCAACTTTGTGGGAACAGTTTGGAGCTGGCCCCTTCCTCTTCCAACATGACTGTGCACCAGTGCACAAAGCAAGGTCCATAAAGACATGGATGACAGAGTCTGGTGTGGATGAACTTGACTGGCCTGCACAGAGTCCTGACCTCAACCCGATAGAACACCTTTGGGATGAATTAGAGCGGAGACTGAGAGCCAGGCCTTCTCGTCCAACATCAGTGTGTGACCTCACAAATGCGCTTCTGGAAGAATGGTCAAAAATTCCCATAAACACACTCCTAAACCTTGTGGACAGCCTTCCCAGAAGAGTTGAAGCTGTTATAGCTGCAAAGGGCGGACCGACGTCATATTGAACCCTATGGATTAGGAATGGGATGTCACTTAAGTTCATATGCGAGTCAAGGCAGGTGAGCGAATACTTTTGGCAATATAGTGTATGTGAATAAATCTATCATTATCTTAATTATGTTGTGTATGTCTAGTTACACTTTAGTTAACTAAGTAAGCTAACATAATCAGTAACTCTTGATCTTGATTTTTTTATGTAAAGAAGGATAAGATTGCTGCACAAATACTGTAATCACCCATCACACACCAAAGCATTAGTTGACTAAATACTGAAATATTGACTATCCTGAATTTGAACTTTTTACTTCTGAATCTGCATAGTAGCAAAGTTACTGTTAATATATATAATATAATATTATTAGTTACTGTTAATATATATAATATTTATATTAATATATAAATTTCTGCACATTATCATCTAGTGCTTGCTAATATTATGAACAGCAGCTATGCTAATTCCTTTCCACTTGTTTCCCTTTTTCTACCCATCCCGAGGCATCTAGAGATTGTGCCAGCTCCAGTTGTGTTCTGCTTCATGAAGATTTTGGACCTGCAGTGAGAAGATGCCAACCCTATGTGGATTTTGAGGACAACAACCTCCTAATCAATACACAAAATAACATTCTACAGATGCTGTATCTACATCACTCCAAATGACTGTTTATGACTGTAGAAAGGACATTATTCATAATCGCACTCTCTTGTGTTTTTAATTATTTATTTATTTCTCCTGAGTAACTGACATCTGTATCATGTTAATTTCTAAAGCCTTGTTAAAAGTAGTGAGTAGTTTGATAGATTCCTCTCACATAAAATGAATAGATAATTACAAAAATGGACATTAGAGCTAGGATAAATGTAGTAACTTTTTACTTATTTGGATGCAAGTACTGTTGTACTTTAACACAAGTAGAAATTCAAATTGAAGACTTCTACTTTTCCTGGAGTAAAATTCTAACTAGGGTATTTCTATTTTCACCTCCATTTCACCTGGAGGTCGAGTTCCTTTTGATTTTTTACCCTCTGTGTGTGAAGTTTGTATGTTTGCATTGGGGGCTTCCTCTGGGTTCTCTGGTTTCCTCCCCTAGTACAAAGACATGAACTGTAGGTTTATTGGTATCTCTAAATTGTCCATAGCATATAAATTTGTGTGTGTGTGTGTGTGTGTGATTGTGCCCTGTGAACTGAGTCCCCTGGGATAGAGTCCAGGTTCCCTGTGACCCTCTGTAGGATAAGCAGTTCAGAAAATGGATGGATGGATTTAACCTTTGTTGTTATATTGGGGGTCAGCTGAACCTTTTAGACTTCTATTCATCCCTGAAACTTTATTTGCAGACCTTTCCTGTACAAAGCAGAATCTGTGTGGTGCAAAGATTTTTATATTTGCATGCAATTATATATTAAAGATTCTGGTGGTACCTTCAGTTGCTTGGAAAGGAGAAACATGAAACCTACCATGGTGTAAATGACAAAACCCACACTGTCTTTAAATGTAAGCCCTCAAAGACAACCATATCTGCACTCCCTATTAACTCCTAATTATGAAAATTAGAGGCTTTAAAGAGACTGGAATTCCTCACTGGAATTTTGATATAATGATTAAAAGTAAAAAAATCTTTCTCTAAGTTTTAAAATGATTAAGGATGTAATATCTTTAGCCTAGCTGCATATTGTATATACAGTATTTGTATATATATCTTTTTTTAAACATGTATCTCAAGCAATCGTGGATGTTATAGTGGAAGCAATAGTGTTCTTTTCAAACAGGTACAGAGAAGTGATGAGAAGAAATGTGTATTAATGTAAAGTTTCACAGTTGCATGTGTGCTGGCTCTCTCCTACAGGATGATTTCATAATGTGTTAACAACAACAGTATATTTCCAAATGTATTACATCATTTCTCACCAGATATCTGCTATAGACAAATGTTTCTGAGAAAAAAAAGAAGCCAAAAGTACATGTATTCAGAAGTCTTATTTTTATGTTCTGCTCAAGCGTCATGACCTGATGTTACCATTGTTTCCTCAAACAAGCCATTTCTCAAAGTTTGACCTTTAAATAATAAAAATAAGAAATAACCTTTCTACCCTATTGTATATGGTCAGGTCATGTTAGATGATGCTACTGAGTCTTTTGGGTGAGAAACTGGAGACAGGAAAAGCACAACAGCACACTAAATCTATAACAATTGATTGCTCCAGTGGGACCTGTGCCCTGAAAGCCTTAAATCTCTGGGCATAAATGAAGCTGCAGTTCAGTGAGTTCATACATGCAGGGAATGTCCTCCAGTAGTGCTTACCACTTGCACGCTACCTTATCTACAGCTACATTAAGACAGCAATAACAGCAAAGCACATAATACATAAATCATTATGAATAGAAACAATGAAATGCTTTTTTTCCAGAAGCTGGCAGTGTTTGTAGAATTTGCTGGACATCTGGTTGGAAATAAAATTGATGATGCTGAAGGCCAAAATCATTTTGCTCACACATTTTGTGGTAAGCAATTCCTCGAAACTAAGCACGTACTTTAAAGCGGTAAGTCTTTACACGCTGTTCCCATTAATGAAGGGAAGGATGGGGATGTAAAGGGATGCTGTCTCCTTCAAGATTTGGAGTTTTCTATGTACAACATTTCATCTTTTAGTGATCCAAATATCTGTACTTGGATTTAAACAAACAGTAGGCACGGCATTTGTTCTTCTTTTGGAAATAAAATATGAACCCAACCACACTGCCCCTGGACACTATAAAGCTCAGAACACGAAATGTCAGCAGTGTCAGCATGGTCAGTGAACTTGTAGAGACAGTTTGTAGAGATCATAATTGGACTTAAATAAAGATGTCAGCTGGAGTGTTTTTTATATTTTGTTCACTCAGTTCCACTCATGCCTGGGGATCCCAGTCATATATGCACACATGTAGTCTCAGCTAGATTTCTAACAAAAAGTGTGCTTCCTATTCATATCTGTATTTGTGACTGTTCAGAACGCCTTATCTGTTTATTGACATTTTACATTTATGCCATTTACCAGACCTCCTTATCTAGATCAGTTAAGATTTTTTCTCATTTTTTTTGAACAACTGAGGAGTTCAGGGTTAAGGGCCTTGCTCAAGAGCTCAGAAGTGGCAGCTCAGTGATCCTGGAATTTGAACTCACAAACATCCAGTCCAGTTCAGTAGTCCAACATTTTAACCACTGAGTGACCATGTTTAAAATAATGTATTTGTTTACAGTTACATCCCTAATACAGTACCTGCAATAGCCTTGAGTACATCCCAGGAATTCCATATATTACAGCTAGTTAGTGAAGGAAGATCAGTTAAAACTTTTTACAGTGTGTCTAGTGAAAGTTCCACAATTATGCATAATTTGGATGACACTTCATACATACTATAGATGCCTTTCCACCCCAATTAATAGCTGCAATTTACTTGGGAACGCTTTGCCCATTAGCATTTCATGGAGAAATTAACATTGAGGCATGTTTAGCATTTATCAACATATTAGATTCTGTATGAGAATGTACCACAGAGGTAATGGCAAAAATTCCAGCCTCCTACAGGACCTCCTACAAACCTAGTCCTTAATACTACGTCTGCTTCTGTCACTACTAGGAAATATGACTTGGTTGTGTGACAATACAATTGTGAAAAAAAGTGTGGATGTCCTAGACAATCTACTCTCTCCAGGTATAAACAGGGCAAATGAGCAGCTCAGGGCAAGTGCTACATTCGTGTGAACGATCAGTAAAGTCCACACTTTGGGATCAGTTTTCCAGACTCTAGAGAGGGGGGAATCACCCCAGGTAAGGCTGCAGTATTTATGGCCAAGCTTCCATCTGGTTCTGGAATGTCAGTCTTCTCTATTTCCAAGGGCAGTAAATCCCACACCATAATTACAGTGTCATCAGCTCAAACTCAGGTGAAATTACCACCTTTGCTGAGGCCCGAGAGGTGTATGCTTAAGGGTTTTGAAAGACATGCTAGCATCAGGGTCTGAAGTGAAGAACAGCAGTGATGTTAACGTATGTTTAACCTACAGTCCTTCACAGTACTTCAGTGGTTCTTGGTGCCACATAGAAAAATTATTAAAAAGGCTTGATACTGTCTAACATGCAAAATCAGGATACTGTCTTATATCCATTTAGTTTGCAGCATCACAGCAATTTTTAGAAAGCAAAATAATAAGATATATAATGTACCCAGTGTTTTAGTGGTTAGAGTTGCCATGTTCTCCCAGTGCTTAGGGGGTTTTCTCCAGGCACTCTGCTTTCTTCTCCAAGTCCAAAGACATGTGTTGTAGGTTGATTGGCATCTCTAAATTGCCCATAGCGTGTGTGATTGTGCCCTGTGGAATTGGACCGTGTGCTCAAGTCCTCTGGGATAGGCTCTGGGTTCCCCATGACCATGTGTAAAAAAAGCAATACTGAAAATGGATGGGGTAGATAATGTACCCTAGTGAAACAGGTTGGAACAAGGAGAAGTAGTAATAAGATTTAGAGAGAAATCCTCATACACCGATTTTTATTTCAGATCTTCATGGTAAACTACCTTTATAGCTCTGGGATATAATGATTTAATAGATTAAAAGTAACTTCATGTCAAATGTCATCTTTAGATTTAGAAACACACCATGTTTAACTGCCATAATCTAACAATTTAATCTTCTTCAGTAACTGCTTCATCCTGGTTAGGATCAAGGTGGCTCCAGAGCCCAGTCCATCACAGAGCACAACACACAGACACACAGACACACAGACACCCACCACCCACACACACACACACACACACACACAAGAGCAATTCAGAGTAGGTAATTGAGCTAGTAGCATGTTTTTTAATGGAAACTGGAGAGAAAGAACATGCAAAACTCTATGTAGGATCTCAGGACATATATCATCACTCGGTCAGCCTGTAATCAGATAATACAGATTATATTCATTTTAAAATGTATTTAATCATGGAAAAGACAGCATGTTTCTTGGTAGACTCATAGAAAGTGAACCGAACATGGATGCTTTTCTTACATCTTTTACAGTGCAACAATTTCAAAGAGAAAAACTCAACCCAAAACTTGAATTCTGGACTGGAAATCTATTTTGCAATAAGCTTTTAATAATTAAGCTCATTTTGCACATCTAGTGCTCGTGTTTTCCGTCTCTCACATGGGCTAAGTATAGTTGTAATGGAAGTAATTTTACAGTACAGTAAGAAGGCTCCCTCTGCTGGTCTCCAGTCCTCAAGACACTTCTGCCATCACTGTGAGAGTCCCAAACCCTGTTTTTTTTAATACTGATAAAAAAGCAATTAGCTATTAGTTACACATCATACATTGCAGTTATAAAGGAGGGATACAATGAGGGGTAGAAAAAGAAGAAAGATCAACATCTGAAACTGAAAAGGAAAATATAAATAGTTCTGCAATTCTTGTTTCAGAGACTTTTACACAGATGAAAATACTAACAATACATGAATTAGTATAAAAAACAGTAGAATGAATAACACAGTAACGTATTTGTTATAACAAACATGGCAAGTTGACTTGGTAAATGGTGTGGATAGGACTTTAAAAAGTATGAGCACAATGTGTTTCATCATTATATACTATTATCCTCAAAGAGAATGCATGATAAATTCACCTGCTGAGATCATTCACAGTTCAGATTATTATAATTTTCATCCATTCATCCATCCATCCATCCATCCATTCTTTACACCATTTATACTACAGGGTCATGGGGAATCTGGAGTCTCTCCCAGGGGCACAAGGCAGGGTACACCCTGGACAGTCTATCACAGGGGACAATTGCACACACACTCACACTCCAATCCACACACTGCAGACAGATTAGAGATGCTAGTCAGGACTTGGGGAGAAAGCCGGAGTACCCAGGGGAAGCCCCTAAGACAGAGGGAGCGCATGCAAGCTCCACACACTTGGCAGAGTTGGAAATTGAACCCCCAACCACCAAGCCACTGTGTCCCCCATTATTAAAATCATTTGTCTTATTATGTACATAAATGCTATAAAGGTTTTTACCTGGCCATCTATGCAGAACCTCAAGTTAGCCTGTATTTGGTAATGGATGCCAAGTTTCTCCAGAAACATTAGACAAGGTGCTAGATAAACCAAAGCTTTGCAGAAATCAACAACTCTGCGACAAGTATGCAACTGCAGCCAATTTAGCTGTAAACTGTTGTGACTGTAGCTATAACACTGTAGGGTGTGCTGTGGAGAGCAACACATACTTTTTTTTCTTTTTTTCTTTTTCTTTTTTAGTTTTTCAAGAATCAAGTTATTTAAAGTCTGGAAAAAATGTGAAAAAAGTGTTGAAGTGCTCCAGGAATGAAGAAAAGCAATCTAGTTTCCCTCAATCTGTGTGCTTATGAGGTTAACATTTCATGCAATTTTGTCACAATCGTGAGGAAAACCAGTCTGATTGTATACGGAAGAAACAGCACACTGAGTATGAAAGAAATGCTACAAACCCTGCTTCATCATGCTTCTGTGGTTCTTTTATTCACTAGATGAAAATAGAACTTGCAGTTGGTCACCTGTTGCTCTGCATAATTTGTCGTTATTTGGTAAAATGGTTAAGAGCTTCCATGCCCTTCATGGTTTCTTACACACATTTGCTTATATGTCCAAGATCTTTGGCTATTACCAAAGTTTGTTCAGATACCACATAATTTGGGCACACAAAAAAACAAAGCCACCCACATGACATCTGGCCAGCTGTGGTCTTGTGCTGATTCCTTTCCACTGCACAGCTGCAGATGAGCTGTCCCAAAGTCAGTCTACAACATCCACTTTTACTGTAGATGTACATGATAGAATGTCAATAAATACAAGTCAAAAAATGCAATCCACTTAGCATATATTTCACTGGAAATCTAAAACATTCACACAGTTGTCAGATTTGAGTTGCTCCCACAGCATCCAGCAAAAGGCTTCCTGCCTCTTGGCTTGCTCGAAATGCCAGCAAACAATGCTCGGAAAAGCAAGCCAGCTCTGTGTCTAGACACCAGTCTAACAATGCTCACCCTGGCATAGCTAATGTAACTCCAGAGAGTGATAAATACTGGCATGCACTGCTCAAGCTGACAGAAGGAATGGGTGCTAGAAGGCTGACTGCACACACAAACAGGAAGCGGGAAGAGAGGACCAAGCCAAAATCAGGCCCAGCTTACCATCAACATGGCCAAAAGAGTCATCACTCATATTATAACAGACCAGTTTATTTCCATATACATGCATTGTTTAAGCCCCAAGGTCTCACAAGTTTTCCGATGCTAGTTATATTATAATTTCATTACCTCGCAGAGGCCTAATGATTTTGATTTTGGCCACAGACCTCCTGCATTAACAGAGGCGATGGTGCAGTACAAAACCTGACCAGAAGGAGCCAGAATTAGACAGTCATTTTTCAGTATAATACAATGATGTCTGTGGGACTGTAGCAATTCAGGCTGAGTGCCCACTCTTGATAAAGCACACTTTAACTAAAGTTACACTACAGAATCTATTAACGTTTTGTAATACGAGATAGTACAAAATATCTGACAGACACAGTAAAACTTCAGAATGCACTGTGTATGACACTTTTATTAAAGTAATTAAAGTATAAAAGTAATGAATTGATCTGTTCTCCTAATTTAGATCAAGTGCTAGTAGTTTTTATGGATACTGTACTGGTACTGTAAATCTCAGTCAGATTGTTATGTATTGACAAGACATTTAAGTGAGAATACGTATCTACTCTTTGAAGAAGTTGCTTTTTTTCTTCACTGATTTGAGACCACAAATTTAAAATATTTTAGCAACTAGACAGATTTTTGCTTTGCCAATATATCAGTCCCTCCAGGATTTCAAGATATTCCAATGGCAGAAACTCATAATCTGAACACATTATCAAACAAACTCTGAGGATCTTGTAATATTTCAAAATTAGCGCAGATTTTCTGTAGATTTGGGCCAAGATGTGTCATCAAAATGTGCCTTAGACAAAGCCCTCTTCAGTTCACTAGCATAGCAAACCAGGAAACTGTGGTGGCAACACTACCTACTCTGGCTCCATGTCACACTGTGCGCTCAAAAGTTGTGAACAGAAGCTGGAAAGCTTAAGATGTATCAAATCATGTTGTTCTGAGGCCTTCCTTTCTTACTCCTGCCCTATTGAAATTTCAACTGCAGTACCACAGGGACAGTATAAATATCAAATAGCTTGATAAATAGCTGATTAGCTGGATCAGATGAGAGCCTTTGCCTCCCACAGTATTTCTGAGTGCAAGAAGGTATAATAAACACATTACCAGTGCAAGGTGTGTTTTTGTTAAACTTACAGAATACGTTCTATTCAAACGTATTTATACAATGGATTTAACAATAGACATTGTCACAGCGCAGCTTTACAGAAACCTGGATGTAGATTTATATCCCCTATGAGCAAGCCAGAGGTGACAATGGGAAGGAACCTCCCCGACCCTCCCGAGACAACATGAGGAAGAAACCTTGACAGGATCCAGATTCAAACATTATCCACTTAGAGTTAAAAATGAGAAAAAAAGAGAGGAAAAAAAGCAGTTCTACAACTGAATATTGTTAAAGATTACTGGGACCTATGGAAAGGATGATGAGGAGACGAATGCAACAGTCTTTAGAAGGTAAAATTTGGGTGCCCAAGAGAGATTATTCACTGAAGCAAAGGTGAAGCAAGGGCATAACCAGTTTTGGGAAGTGCAAATCTTCAATTCAGAAGTGCAGAAGCTTCACGCTGAAATACAGAATCAGGATGAATCAGCAGTTTTTTAGGGAGACACAGAATTAGAAGTGTGTGCAGTGATCAACATGAACAACACAGACAAGTTGGCCTTCAGACTGACCTACAGTAATGTTGTTAATGTTGATTTTATGAAAGCATGAACTGTATAAAAGAGACTAACAGAAATATAATTTCTATGTATCATTTCCTGATATTTATATGTGTTAAGCGACTTAGAACAAGGCATCTCTGGTAGCAGACAACCCAATTTGTAGGTGAGCAAATGAATTGGAACAATTAGTCTTAAATTAAACTCTTCTTTTTCAGGCTTGTAAAACAGCTTTTTAGTTGTTATTTGTTTTGGGAAATTTCCCCCTTCAGTCTCCTTTTCAGGAGATGTAGTGCTGCTCAGCTGGGTTAAGATCTGGTGATTGACTTGGCCAGTCTAAAACCTTTCAGCAAATTTTCTCCCTTTGTTGTGATGGCAGTGTGCTTTGTGAGTCTTGCTGCATGTTAAAGTTCCTCCCAGATATACTGAATTCATTTCTCTGTAAATTGGTAGACAGAATATTTCTACAGAATTCAGAATTCATTCTGCTGCCTTCCATCACAAGTTATTTCATCATTAAAGTGATCCTGTTCCAGTAGCACCCATGCTAGCCCAAGACATGACACTACCTCCATTGTGCTTGACCAATGAGTTTGTATGTTTTAGATCAATTCTTTTGCCACACATTTCATCAATTTGGTAGATCCAGAACTTTTGTGGCTCTGTATTTCTCTTGTATTTCAATGGCCATCCAATTCTTACTGCTATTGAAAGGTTTGCATCTTTTGGAACATGGCCTCTATATTTCTGATCTCACAGTCTTCTATGAACGGTGGACTGTCACCCCTTCATCCCTGCCCTGTGGAGCTTGTTCACAGCCTTCTATGATACTGTCACCAACTGCTGTTATTTTCCTTGGCTGACTTGTAATTGGGTAGTTGGGTTTTATATTCCAAATTGTTGCACTGGCCTTGATTCTTTTCTCATCTTGAAATGGCTTGCTTTTCTCCCATAGATAGCTGTCTGGTTTTCATGGCAGTTTATCTTTTTCAACAGCAAATGAAGACTTCATTCAGGGCTATTAATTGTTTAAACAATCAAACTAACAGGGCATACCTGGGCAACAAGAGATATCTGTCAGATCCACTTTAGTGTGATCTATTATAGTGTAAGCTTAATAGAAACAGATAAGAAAGATTCTATCTAGCAAGCTATTAGAGTAATAGCTGGCATAAATAGACAATGTACTTGGATATTTACCATAAAGTGTAATTAAATATTAAAACAACTGTAAGAGGTTCAGGGGCAAAGTAGCGTAGTGAGTAACACATTTGTGTTGTAACTTCGGGGTTGGGGGTTTGATTCCTGCCTATGCCCTGTGTGTGTGTGTTGTATACATTTCCTGGGTTTTTGGGGTTTTCCTTCAGGTACTCCAGATGCTTCCCTGTGTCCAAAGACATCTGTGGTAGGCTGATAGGAATTTCTAAACTGTTTGAGATTGTACCCTTTTATAGCTTAGCATCTTGCCTTGTGTCCTGAGTCCTCTGGGATAGGCTCCCTGCAACCCTGTGTAGGATAAGTGGTCATTTGTGTATTACATATAAAACATTGTGATTATTAAACCTTTAACATTTGGCCAGTTTGCTTGTAAAACCTTTCAAATGTAAGGGACATTAAGCCAGCTATACAGATTTTAACTAGCTTTTGATTCAGCTGGCAGCCCCAAGGTTATGTGAGGTTATAGTAATTGCAATGCTATTTATAATCCCTGTAGGAAAAGAGAGTGAAAATAATTGCAGGGGCTAAAACATGGTTATTGCCTCATATACAGAAAGATTTTTGAGGGAACATGTCAAGATGACAATAAAATGTATTTGCTGATGTTTTGGATTTTATTGGATCTGAGACTACCCTGGATCTACACGTAGGAACCTCTCTCTCTCTCTCCCTCTCTCTCTCTCTCTTGCTCTCTGTTGCAGGATATGATTTTTCATAGGTCAGCCACAGGGTGTACAATCTGTCATTGTGCGTTTAGGCTTACATTGGCCCTTGCTCACTGCATTAGTAGATGCATAGATTGTAGCATACACCCACACACATGCACAGCCCTGCTATTTTCTTTCCAGAGTCCCTTCATACAATGAGCAGAATTATCCTTGTGAGCAGGCTCAATTTTCACTCCACCTCAGGCTCTCCGGCGGTGCTTCCACAGACACGGTGAGAGGAAAACAGGAGGAGGGAGGGAGTGAAAAGGAGAGACACACAATAACAATCTGTTTCCTGACGTGTTGAGACCCGTCTACTAATCTGCTGCACCTGCTTCTAAAATCTAAGATTGACATGACTCATGTTCTCCAAGAGCTGGTGGCATCTGCGTGTGCGAGTCAAATGTAGCTGGAGCTCAGCCAGCATTTACCATACTGACCTCGGTGACCAAGCACTGATCTATCTTTCTCTCCCTCAAACACACACACACACACACCTGCGCATATGCAACCTAATCCAGCACCAAGCACGTGCATGTACACATATTACATATATAGCACACACACACACACACACACACACACAAAAAAAAACCTCCTGAATTTGAGTTTACGATAATTAAATTTAAGAAATATGTGAAGAATAAATTTGTGTGTAAATCTTGTGTGTAAAACATAATTAATATATGTTTATCGCATCTCATACTTTCACAATTATGTTTTTTGGATTCAGTTTTGGATGCTGTTTAAAAAAAATGTAAGAATCTTAATTGTCCTAATAAATAGTTTACAGTAAAGAGATTAGCATTAAGTATTACAAATATGACCTCTGCATATTTTCTTTTTCACCAGATATTTATGTGCTGCTTCTGTATGTGTGTGTGTGTGTGTGTGTTTGTGTGTGTGTGTCTTTGAGTGGGTGTGGATGTGTGTAGTCATCTAGTGTAGCGGCTTGTTTATTACCCTCATTATGGAGGAAATGAAGTAACCAGTGTAAGGTTAACTAGTCCTTGGGGTTTCACTTGCCAACAGATTATTATCTTCATGGGATAATATGGGTTTAACTTTTTTTTTTGCTTAGATGTGAAAGAACTTTTAAATCAAACTGACATAGTGGATTAAGTAATATTAAAGGATTTATTATTATATGCAGCAGCCCAGTGGTGCAGTGGATAGCATTGCCACCTCACAGCTCTATGTTCCCTGGCTCGAGCCTGAGTTTGGGTTAGTGTGTGTGTGTGTGTGTGTGTGTGTGTGTGTGTGTATGTGAGATGTTCTCCCTTTGGGTTCTTTGGCTTCCTCACCTCCCAAAACATGCTAGTTGGTGGATTGGTTACTCTAAATTGCCCCTGTGTGAACAAGTGTGTAAATATATGTGTATCTGGTGCCAAACAATGAACTGGCATTCCATCCATAGTGTATTCCCACTTCACAATCAGTGTTCCTCTTATAGACTCCAGACAGCTGAGACCCAAGCTAGATATATGAATGCCAGTTACAGTTGCAAACTAAAAAGGAAAGTCAGCCTACTGAAGGATGTATTGAGGTTTATATCACTGATATGGCCTGAGCTTCTAATCATCTGTGTATTATTTATACTGATATTGTGATTCTAAAATCCTTACAATTTTGGGCCTTTGCTTGTAAAACCTGTTTAATTAGTGGACATTAAGCCACGGGTTTCAACTTGCTTTTGATTCCATTTTCAACCCCAAGGTTATGTGAAGTTTTAGTTATCAAAGGTGAAGTAGTATTTATAGTCCCTGTAGTGAAAGAAAGTGCAGTGTGAAAACCTGGCTTTTGCCTAATTTACAGGAAGATTTTTAAGAGAACGTGTCAAGATGGTTATGAAATGTATATGCTGATGTTTCCTTTGCTTCCATTATAGGATCTGGATCTACATCTCTCTCTCTCTCTCTTTGAGTCCCAGCCCAGGATAAAATGAATGAATGTATGAATTAATGATATATAGTAATTAATGTATATGAAATTGACTGATATACAGCTGAGCTTCTTATATCTGTTGAACAGCTGTTGAAGACCTGCTGGATAAATGTGAAGTGTTGTTGGAATTCAATGCCCTGGATGGAGTTTTCATCTAGTGCTTCTTACAAAGTTTTCATTGCCCTTCACCCAAGTGCACCAGAATATTACCCTAAGTGGATTTTTTTTCCACTTGTTTACGTTTTTCAAATCCCATAATTAGTCAAAGCACATTCTTCACACCACACTATACTACACTTAGTATGGAGGAAATACATTAACCATGACATGAAGTCACAACCCTTTCATGCCTTTATTGTCAAACCAACTTCCACACACTCAGAAAACAGTACTAAACCTCACTGGTAATGTTATATTTTAATATATTAAGTTAAGATACGTAATTGGACTGTAATTAACTTTAATGTAAAGCATAAAAGGTACACAAACATGCACAATAATAAGAAATGTACAAAAGGTGCTTGAGGGGACCACAGGGAACTCCGGTACAGTTTACTACACTTTGTTTTTCTATTATGTATTATGTTACTAACTATTATAAAATACAGACTTTTTCAGACGTTTGTCTGTTCTTGCTTGTGTCAGTATATATTTATTGTTTTAATTTTTTTTTTTGGGTGTGACAAAGACATTATGCAAATAAAAGTTATTAGAATACCAACACCAGTCTGAGAGGGCAAAGATAACATATAAAATCTGGACAGATAAAGCCTACAAGCGCTAACTGTGATGCAAATAATATAATAGCACCTTATTTTTTTTAACTCCTAAGCAGACATTATTGCATCAGTAAGAAAGAGATGGATGGATTTTCACTCACTAATCCAACCCAACTTGGGATTCTAGCCAATTGACCTTTTCTAATCCGGCTAATCGACCAACAATCTGTTAATTATGGACATTAAATGCGGGACAGTACTTGATTTTACATTTTCATCCCTATTACATTAAAATAAGGGCTGGCATTTATTTGGCTTCCTATTTTTAGTGATTTACTGTTAATGTGATGCCTGGAGTATGCGACCACTGACCAGACTACTAGAATATGCACAATTCACATTAATCATTCCCTTGATTAGGTTTAACAATTATAAACTTACTTGTAAATTAAAACTATGAACTTCTCTGTCCATTTTTGCTGGTATACTGTGTGTGCAATGCTTTCGTAAGACACACAAATGACGAGTTGATTCTACCAAAGCTCCAGAGCTCTAGACATCAAACAGCACATTTCATGCACCACATGTTTCTGCAGAGCATGCTGTTTTTTTCTTTCTTTTTTTTTTTAATGGCCAGACCACTTGGGACCTGTTAGTAGCAATAAAGTAAAGAGAGGACATTCTTTAATGCCCCTATTACTGTTACTTCTTATTCTTGGAACATAGGATGTGTTTTATTGCCAAAATGTAAAACCATCATGTTAGGGGGCCTCAGGGACAAATTTACAAGAGGTGTGTTTATTTTGGGGCATAGTGACACACACACACACACACACACACACAAATTGCATGGTATTCGTTTGTATTTTAAAATATATAATCTATCATTTGAGTCTAATTTTGATTAAAATTAGAATTTGTGTGTAGTAGTAGACCTTAATTTTAATCCTGTGGTGCAAACACGTCTGCTGAATATTAATTAAGCTTGATTTATTTGATTCAGTGCTGCTTTCTGCTGGTTGAGTCTGATTGGATAGTTTGTTTTAATATGTTAAAGTTTACTTTTACTGTGATCTCATTTAATGTTTATGAGTATAGAAACCAGCGTGTACTCTTGATTTTCTCAGTTCCTTTAATGTTAGTGAGGCTTCTGTGTGTTTTTATAAGGTTTCTTATAAATGTGAAGAGCTGGCAGACAGAAACAAAAAGATAAACATGTCAACTGACCATGAACTCTAAACGAAAGGCTTGGCTATAATTAAGGTTTCATATCTCTTTCTCTGTCGTTTTCTTCCTTCTCTACTCTATCTGCTTCTTCCCTTTCTTTTGTATGTTTTTATTATTTTGAGATTTTGTCTGCCCCCCCTTGTATTTAGCACACTCACTTGTCTGTCAAGAGAAACTCTACACCTTCACACACACACACACACACACACACACAAACACACTAGTAAATTAGCCCTTTTCAGTGAAGGGAGAGGTGGGCCGCTGCGGGATTATATTTGCTCAGCAGAATTTAATAGGAGTGGAGCATGCTTTTCTGCAGGGCCATTCCCCCATAGACACATCGATCTTCCAGTCGTGATGGGGACAATAGCAGACCGGCTCCTCAGAGACACAGGAGGCCTTGTTTGACATTTGAAAGGACTGACCCCCCTCACCCTCTCTTCTTTGTGTGTGTGTGTGTGTGTGTATGTGTGTGTGTGTGTGTGTGTGTGTGTGGGTGGGTGTGTGTGTGTTTGAGTGAGTGATTTTGCCCACGATTGTAAATGTGATGCAATACAAACCCAAGTGACTGGTTCAACAAGTCTGAATTTCTACCTGTTGCTGCCTAAGGGGGCCGCCATTAACATCTGTGCTGCTAGGATTTACTATTTTCATTTCACATCTTTGTTTGGTTTTGATGTTATTTGTTAAAGGCCATCTTTTATTCCATACCAAATTTGTTTATAATAGTTCATCCGAGGTACACACTAGAATAAATAGTGATTAACCTCAATATTTATGTGATTCAAATGGCTCTTGAATGCTTCATTACTCTGTGTTGACACAGTAATCTGCTGCTATCCCTGTTGGCACTCAGGGTGTGTTCTACTTTTTTTTTTTTGTGTGTGTGTGTGTGTGTGTGTGTGCACTCTGTTTAGGACTCATTATAATTGCATGCTGGTGGAGTCTCTCTCTTTGCAGTGTGTGTCTCAGTGTTTTGGTGCACACCCCCTCCCTCTTTTTACCCTCCTGGGATTTTGTGGCTACCCAGACCAAGAGTTCTCTTTCACCCTCCTCCTTCACCCCCCCAACTCCCCCCATCGTCAAACACTCAACCAAGAACACCTGCATCCTCCCCCTCTTCTCTCTCTCTCTCTCTCTCTCTCTCTCTCTCTCTCTTCTTATTTCCCTCTGAGAGAAACTCTTGTGGTGTCTGGCGTTGTGCCCACTGCATGCGCTGACACTCACCCGAACTGCTCGCGTGAGAGCCAGCTTCTCTCCCGGGATGGTTCTTGTTTATGTGTCCATGCGTTTTTGTGTGCATCTGTGAGTAAAAGAGAGCGAGGGAGCGATGGTGTGTGTTTTTGTGTGTGAATTAGTTCTCAGCTCACTTCTCCTACAAAGCTGCTTCTCTAAGAGCCTAAGCTCTTAGGACAACATAACACATCACAAAGTTTTATGAGAACACGAGATATATACCAAGAATTGAAAGTGTTGCTCTTTTTCATTTCTCTCTTAGCAAATGTGACTACACTTATCCATTCCCAAAGCACCAGGCAGAAATATACAATATACCCCAGGTGTAACTTTTACAAGTGTGTATGTAAAGTAAAGGGAAAAAAGATTTTAAAGATCTTTAAATCTATATCCATGTTTCTAACAAATGTCTTAAAACATTACTAAAACTGCAGAAGAAAACATTTCTGCTTGTCTCAGCCTATTATAACTACACTTTCCCTAAGAATATAACCATTAAATCACTTCAGAAATATTATTTGTACATTAATTCATTGAACATCTCATACATTTGAAACATCAATGTCTTTGAGTCACCTGTTGTGGGTTATGCGAAATGTACAGCATTCACTCAAAACTATCACACAAACACATAGTTGACAAATTCAACAGGAAGTTGCAAAGACCATAAGAAGAACAAAGAAAGTCCTTTTGAATAAATTATTTCTTTGTAAATATATTTTGTACTTTATTTACTTTTCTTTATTGTCAATAGTATTGACCTGTGTGGTGACCTTGAACCCTCCTAAACATAAAGTAAATTATTCTTGAATGAATGGAAATGCAAAAAGTAACCATCATAAGAAAAAAAAAACTTGTAAAAATGTCATATTATTGCTTGTGATGGGTTAAATAAAACATTTTCTTCTCAGATTCCAGATTGGAAAACAACTCAAGTTTAGTTTAATTTATTTGTATTATTCTTTTCTTTTTCTTTTTCCCTGTGTGTAATCTCAATCCCTGATTGTCTGTAGCTCCTTTTTCAGCACTCTTCCCCCAATTATTCTGCACCTGCTGAATTTTGAGCTCACCTCACAAACAACAGGAGATGTCCTAATGTGATTTCCAGCTTTGCATGAGCTCATGCCAGGGTCATTTTTTTTAATGATTATTATTCCGTGTCATTTCTCTCTCACACTCTCTCTCTCACTCTTTCTTTCACTCTGTGTGATTGAAAGCACATCTCTCCAGGCTGTGTCATGCCAGCAAGGCTGCTTGGCTCCAGCTCTGCCACCTCTACCCTGGCACTCACCCAGTGCCTATGGCATGGCCCCAAACACATGGTTTTAATGGACTAATGGACAGCTCAAGATTCTTTTTCCTACTTCACTCTCCTCTGCAGCTTTTGAGTCTCTCTTCTTTGAAAATAGTGGTGCTGTGGAGATTCATAGTTAGGGAATCATATGCTGGTCTTCCTACTTTGTATGTTGGTATAAATACATGCATGAACAACCGGACACACACACACCTAAACAATAGAATGCTTTATATTCCTTAGGGATGGCTAAACAGCTTTAACTATTGAGCTCTTCATAGGTTAAACAGTTAAAGACAAAAGTAAATCTTATAGTAGTATATATAAATGATTTACTTACTCACTGAATATGCTTGAAATAAATACATGAATAATAAATAAATAATTAAACATAGCTGCAAAAACATGCAGTAGGATACCCACCCTACGTAAGAGTCTGCTTTTTGCTGCTCTCAACAGCAGCAGTGTCCTCAGTTAGCTGGCTACCTTTAATGTGTTTAGTGTTAATCATTACAACTAATGCATCTACCTTACCAGAGCAAAACACTTTCACAGATGTTACACTTGAAAGAATCTTTATTTTTATTGAAATACTTTGAGTAGTCACAGACCTTAGGCTATCTGCTGAGCATTATTCATTCTGGAACAGCACATTGGTGTAGTCATTGAGGATCCCTGGTTCGAGCCTAAGCTCAGATTTCTGTCTGTGCAGAGTTGAGTAAATTCTCACTGGGTCTATATGGATTTCCAGTATGCCAGTGGATTGGCTACTCTAAATTGCTGTAGATGCAAATGAGTGTGTGAATTTGTGTGTGCTCAGAGTAATGCTGTCTCTATTCCTTGGACAAAACTCTATGAAAATTGTATGTATGCTTAAGGCAAAGTAAGCCAGTGTCTGGTTTTGGTTTTAGTATATCTGCAGCTGACCAGAAGGCTATTTCTTCAACATATTTTAAAATTTTTAATTCAAGTTATGTTTAAAATTCTTTTGAATGAAAAATGAATAAGCATATTAATAAAAGAACAGAATGTTTTCATGGAATGTATATACCTTCTTCCTGTTTGTTTGAGTTGCTTTGTTTTCATTTGTTTATTTAGGAAGCTTGTCAGAATTGTTCACAGGGCATCTGGGTGCAACAAAAAAAAATTGTGGGAGGATTTCGTTCAGAGTTAGTCAGATTGCAGGACAATGAAAAAACACATTCTTTAACATGATTGGAAATTCTGAATTTACAGCAACACAACAAGATGAGCACACACACACCCCTCAGGCACACACACACAGTCAGGCACAAACTCCCAGCAAACACTGTGGCTAACAGATATGGCCATCCTGGACTACACTCACAACAACACATACACCACACACACACACACACACACACACTTTCCCATCACAGTCCTGTGTTCAATCAGCCACATGCACACTCTCACAATTTAAAAGGACTTTGTGTCATTGCATTTGTTCAGTAAATGCTCAGAAAATGCAGTAATTACCATAAGTGCCTCTAGTGGCCACTATAAATATTGCGTAATGCAAGATGGGCTTTCTATCACCCCTCAGTATCTCATTGCCTTATTGTGAGAAATACTGGGTAAATTTGTGATGGCATTCACTGGCAACATCCTTGCGTACTGTGGTAGACTGGCCCATTCCAAAAACAGCTGCAAACGTCTATTGCTGCTTAATTCAAAGGTTCCATTGCCCAATTTATGTCTCTACTTCATGGAGGACCCAAGCACCTGTCTTGGAACCCAGGAGCTGAGCAAGCCATGTACAAGCTCAAAGTTGCAATCACCACAGCCCCTATGTTGAGGAAGTGGATGCCTCTGAAACAGGGGTGAGGGCCGCTCTGTCACAACATTTTGCCAAGAAGCCCAAAATCCATCCTGTGGCCTTCTTCTTCCAAAAAAATGTCAGTATACACCCAGTTTCTGACATTACTAAGCCTTGTTCATTGCTCTGATCTTTTGATTTTGATCACAGTTTAATGTTTATGTGTTTTGCCTTTTACCTATCTTGCCCTGTTTGTTGATCACCTAAACAGTACCTTTCTTTTTTGGATAATTTTGCGTGCATAATGTCACACATCCTTAGTAACTGCTTGGTCAGGGTTGCTAGTTTACATATGAGCAATAGAACCATATAGAATCATTTTTACTCCTAAGAAAATAGCACATTCATTGTTCTAGAAAAAACTGTTTGAGCCAGCTTTGAAAGAATAGAATAGAATATCAAATCAAATCCAAATATACCTACAGATTATATTTAGATCACTAAACTCAAATACAGCTACTGATCCAGGTAATTACATCCATCTTTGCTCACACTTTTTTTTGCCAGAGCTATGTTTTTCTGTATTGTGTCATTCTCCAGAACTTGTGGTGTTGCAGAGCGTGTGCTTGGCGTGCCACTGAATATTATATTATGATCATTCAGTCCCCAAGGAGTTAGAGCCATGATTCACTTCTGCCTTGGAGCACCAACACATTTTCCATTGCGCTTCTTTCCCGTTTTAGAGAAAGAGAGGTTGAGAGACAGATGTATGGTTCTCATTAGTCCATTACCATCACTCGTCAATCTATCTCTCTCACTCTCTCTCTCACTCTCTCTCTCTCTCACACACACACACACACCCTGACTGACCACTAGCATTATCACTAGTTGAGTTATATGAAGTTGTTTCCAGCATAGTGAGGCTCAAGGGAGTTTAATCAAACTTGTTTTAGCTGTAGATCTTAGCCAGGCTCTGTGTTATCGCTCTCACTGAATCTGCAGCTTCATCACAGCCATCTCTCCCTCACACTTGCTATACACGCAGTCCTAAAGTCTGGAGTTTTTCAAGTACTTCTGAGAAAACAGATGAGCATAGATGGTGCACTTGTTTAAAAACTCTAGAACCACTACAATAAACATTACTACATTTGATTGTTTACACTTCCTGCCCCCCATGTGCTTCTGACTGAAGCAATAACTTAATGGCTCAGCTACAAAAAATGAAGAAACAAAGGCTAAAATGTATTGCTGTTAATCCATTTTAATACTCTTTAGCATAGACAACTAGCAAGTTTCAGATCATACATAGTTCTTCAAAAAATTTAATCCATTATTTCTGTAACCATTTTTCATCATCAGGGTTGATGTGGCTCCAGAGCCAATCCTGGGCAGGAATAGTGGGCATGAGGCAATCCATCTACCAGCCTATCTCAGGGCACCATGCACACACATACACATTCACACCTAAAATGGCCATGGCAAATTCACTTCTGGCATTTTTGGGAGGTGGGAAGAAACCAAAGGAAACCTAGACAGATGTGAGGAGAACACAGAAAGTAATCAAGTCAAATCAAGATTTTACTACCATTTCGACCATATATAGCTGATGCACAGTCAATGCACAGTGAAAGGAAACAATGTTCCTCCATGAACCATGGTGGTACATAAAAACAACACAAGACAGAGCAACATTAAACACAGGACTAAGGACTAAAAGGTGAATGAACCTATCCAATAAAGTGCATATGTGCAGCCTTGTGCAAACAATTCAAGACAAAAGACAGGGCAAACAGACAATTACAATACACTATAAGATAGATACATAAAATAGCACTGACCAGTATACAGTCTGAGTGGAAATAAGAATGCTTTCTTTTGTAATCATATATAAACTGTGGCGGTGGCGCTTGCCCCACACCCCACAAACTACGTGAATTTACTCCGCTCACGACTGACACTCCAATGCTGAAGGGATGGCACCATTTCAGTACCTCTTACCAAGGACAACCGAGTCAGCGCAACAAGGGGGTGGGGCAATTATAGCCCTGGGCACCAGGAAGCCAATCAGAGTGGTGGCAGAAATTACTCACCCTTCCTTGAGATGCATGGTGAGTTTAATGGGGCCTAGAGAACAGGGGTAGAAAGACAGTTCTTTGTGTTGCTTTCTAATTGATGGTGCTTTTCTTGAATATTGTTGAAGATGCTGCTGAGGATAATATTGTTGACATTCTCTGCTTTTATCGAAGCTTTGGGTTCTTTCTGGGTGCTGCTTTTACCCAGCTGAAACTGCTTGTCCTTTCACAATATGGAGAGTACAACTTTCTTTATCTTTTTGTACTCTCACCTCTGACCACTAAATAAAAGAGCACCTCTTTCACTTACATCACTCTCTGGTGTCTGTGTTCTACACACAGCCAATCCCCATGGAGCAAATGCTGTAGCACCTGTTGAAGGCAAGCCTCCAGCAGCAAGCATTGTCCTTTTACCCTATGGATAGCACAACTGTCCCTCACCTCCACTGAGTACAAAATAAAAATGCACCTCTTTTACCTGCACTAGTCTCCTGTGTGTATGTTTTGCTATCTGCTACAGCAGAAGCAGTTCATAGCTGCATTAAAGTGTGATATGAAAAAATTACATGCTGATTAAAGAGATGTAATGAGTGTGTGTGTGTGTATGTGTGTGTGTGTGTGTGTGTGTGCGTGCAAGTCCACTGTCTGGGTATTAAGGAGTCTAATGGCTTGAGGTAAGAAACTGTTATACCTTGGAGCTGTGCAGCAGCATTGCTGCCCACTACCCAAGTGCCACCCTAAAATTAACATTATATACACAATTATCATTTTCCTGAACATTTCCCTAACAAAGATGATCAGAGATGCTTCGGGGCTGTTTAGTGGCTGAAGTTACAGGGGTATATGTAAAAATTGTCATCAACTTTGTTCAAATATTCTTTTATATATATATATATTTTTATTAATTTGCTTCTGGACATTACACTGATGGTTGAAAGAATACCACAGGATGCTTCTTTTTTTCCCTTAGACACTTTTCTGTAAACTTTTCTTTTCTGTATGTCTGCGCTCAAATGGAAAAACAGATTTTTCTCAACTTTTCTCTTAACATTTCTTTCTTACCTATAATGAACTCAGAAATTACACTCACCTCAGGAAATCTTGGTTGCACAAATCCACTTGATATATATTTATATAGCTGTAGGAAGGACATTATATATAATCTCACACTCCAGTGTCACACAGATGAGGGTTCCCTTTTGAGTCTGGTTTCTCTGAAGGTTGAAGGTTGCCACTGTTGCCTCAGGCTTGCTAATTAGGGATAAATATAACTTTAATTTTAAACTGTGTAATGTTTTAATCTATATTTTTATATTTCTGTAAAGCTGTTTTGAGACAATGTCTATCATTAGAAGCGTTATACAAATAAAATTTAATTGAAATAAGTCTAGGGATGTAACCCTAGTCTTTATATTTGTAATGAAAAGATAACATGTAACCTAACACAGTTTGGTTTGCTTCAGTGGCTTGACTTAACCACTGTTTACTGAGCTCCAAAATAAAACCATATTGTCAACATATGTATATAGAATTTGGCCCAAAATTCACAGGAGCTTTAATTTCTAAAGCTGCTGCTTCAGGATTGAACTGGGACAGAAATTCAGTGAATCCACTAACTCAGCAATATTTTATTCCTACTAATCCTAAACCCGCTAAACTAGCAGGTTTATAATTTATTAACCAATTGTGTTTAACAAAATGGGCCATATCGTCTTTGAAAGTGCAGGTTTTGACACAAATCAGCAAATGTGCAGGCCTAAATAAATCCCAAAACAGGCAGATCACTCAGATATCTCGTTATGGCCCACCCGGGCTTATGTTGCTTTAAACAGGCCACACATACTACATGATGTGCACAGAGCACCATATCTCTGCTTTTTTAAACTACTAAATCAAAATCATCTAAAAGAAACAAACAAACAAAAAAAACTTACATGCATTATAATGAATTTTCAACTAAAGCACCCCATTTTTCTCACAGCAGTATTCTACATCCAATATGTGCTGCAGTCTGTGTCCAGGAAACTTCTCTGATCATTTTGGAAATAAAGAGCAAAACTTAACTATGACATGAGTCTTTAACATTTAAAACCAGTGTTCTAAGTTTATTTTCCAGTGTTTTAGTCTTAGAGCATGTTTGTTTTAGTTTATGCCTACTATGTTAATTAACACGTTACGTATATGTACTTTCTCTTTATTAGTTCATAATTTCAACATGCCTTAACTCATCATTTGTTCATGTTTCAGTAAGTATTAATTCAGGTATTAGTTATAATTATTCATTATTCTTGAAGATCTAATGGGATGATTTTACTTGATATGTGAAGGCATCCACTCTTGCTGTTAAGAATTTGAGAGATGCTGTGCAAAACTGGCTCACTGTCTACTGAGAGCAACTTTCCAGCTGAGGAGGCTAAAGAAGAAACACAGCAGTGTTGCTATTTTTAGATGTTGTAAACATTTAACATGATTCAAGATGGTGCTACTAGAATATGCTGTCATTTCTGCAGCGAGTGTTCTGAGCTGCTTGATTACATTGCCATATTCATACTTAAGATCTTTGTCCAGAGATTCTACAGTGCAGATTTAATACTGAATTCCTGATTATTTAATGTCAGAGATGGATTTGACACTCCCAATAATTTTTCCCAGATCCCTAAAGCAAATAAAATGTGAACTGTGAGTCATGCTGCAAAACATTTACCAAGTGTGGGGAAATCAGGCAAAAGCTCTGGTGCTAGGTAAAGCTTCTGATACAGTGATACAAGCTTTGGGAAGTGAGAAATGCTTACTCAAAAACAACTTGAGCTTGCACCCCATTGCGAGTGTGTGTGTGTGTGTGTGTATGGGTATGGGGTGTGGTGGGGGATTTGGGTTAGTCGACAACATGTAGATTAGTTAAACTGTTTGAATTATATCAGCTTTTCTTCCAACGATACATATTGGCGATTTATTTACATTTCACTAAAAAGACTACATAAATACATACAGTATATCTCTACCGGGTATTATTGTCCTTGAGAAACTAAATGGTGTAGGCTAACACAAGATTCACATGAAAACCTCTGAGGCTGCCTCTGTATACATGTGAGTTGGTTTGTTGTACAATTTACTCTTATAATGTGTACCCTCAGGGTTAGAGGTAATTGGAATAATGCACATAGGCTGATATATTTATTCTCCACTTTTTATACACACATTCACACACAACAACATACAGTGGTCTACTGTTCTGCTGTCCTTTTTGCTCTCTCTCTCTCTCTCTCTCTCTCTCGCTTCTTTGCCTTGGGCAATGATCAACCCTAAACTCACAATGGACATAAGGATTAGGATTCCTTAAACCATCTCCTTAATGACTTCAGGCTCACTAAGTGACTCTACACCACTGGCATAGTGCCGCCACTCACACTGTGTGTGTGTGTATCTCCTAATAGTGTGACCACTGCTGGCAGTAGCAACAATACACTTCCTCTCTCTACATCCCCTTTTGCATGATCCTGTTACCTCTGAAACTATACTACCTGACATGGATTTCCCTGAGGTGGTGAACCTGGCAAACAGCATGAAAGATAACCTTGAGATACACTACTGAATAAAATGCATGAAACTAAAGCTGCTAAACTTGCTATGGCATAGCCAGGGGATGTAAAAACACTTATTAATCAGTAAATCAGTTCTGACTTTTGAGCTAGTCATGGCTGCACACCCTAACAACAATGTATTTACAAAAAATCTAATAATACTTGGCTCATTTCTTGGTGACTTCTGAAAAGATGTAGAAAGTAAAAATGTACATGCAAAAATAAAACACCACAAAAGCCAAAGCCTTAGCTGTCAGCTAGCTGCCAAGGAAACCACACCTGGGCCTAATATTAGTTTTAGCTAACTTTAATTTCATACAGTTTCTTCAATATTTCATACATACTGTCAGGAGAGTTTGCATTTTGAAAGCAGACCCATTTGTTGTCATCAGGCCAAAATAAAATTTTGGACATGACAGAAGTCATGTACGCGTTTTCAAAGCCTTTTAAAGCCTGTAAACTTGCACAGTTGGGATGTAATCACAAATACCATGTTTTAAATGAATAGCTAATGTTTTAGATTGATGCAGATACAAATAGGAAGTACAGTCTTTTTTTTCTTGCCAGAAATGTTCACAGGGTGCCTGGACAACAGGGACTGGGATCTTACAGGATGCAACAAAAAAGAAACATGAGCCAGAGGTTTTTAGTTTCATACAGGTGCAAGCAATTCACCAGATGCACTATATGGCCAAAAGTATGTGGTCACCTGACTATCTCACCCACATCTGGGTCTTCCCCAAGCTGTTGAAACAATTGTTTAGAATTGAGGTTTATAAAGACATGACCTGCATCCCAAATAACAAACTACTCAATATGCACTTGGAAGAATGTTAGAAGAGCAATATCATCTCAAAACGAATACTATTTTTTTTTACTAACCGGAATATAAGCTGTTTCCCAGTTGATGCCAAATGACACCAGATGCATATAATGCGATGCTGCTAGCTTTAGCAGAATATAGTGAATTTTTTAAATCCAGCATGAGTGCCTGGTAGCCCTGCCCCTCTTCCATTTTGTGAGAAAAACTGCAAGCGTTGAGAGCATGAAGCTTCCAACATTCCACACTTCATTTTTTGGTTGAATACAATATACCATCTAGGTGCACTTCTTCTTATTGGAATTTTCAATGTGAACAGTACTAACACTATATACAGTATACTACAAAATGGCATAGATTACTGCATAAGTATGCAATTTGGGATTGTCTTTACTTTTGGGATGAACAGCCCACCATCTTGGGATCCCTATGCTTCACTAAAATATTAATATTAATACTAAACAATATATTATTATTATTATTATTATCATTAATAATAATAATAATAATAATAAACAGATATCTTATTAATACAGTGACATTGTGTTGGTGTGCCTGCCCTCCAGTCATGATCATAGGCTTTAAGCAGGTTTTTAAAAAACTTCCTAAATGGGCAGGGAATCAGGCATGTGCAGCCCACCTCCTTTCCACACCAGTGTTGACTTCTTGTAAATTTGCTGCACTTCTTGGATTGTTTTCTGTCTCACTTGTAAGTTGTTTTGCATAAAAGTGCCAAATGAATAAATGTAAATGTAGCATTTCCACTGTAGTCATGTGCATTGGATGAAAGACACACACACACACACACAGCCTGACATCCTGGCCCCTGTGTTCATTTCTTTTTTTTTTCAACAATAAAGCATGTGACTTGTGGCTCATCATACGACAATGTGACATGTGGGCTCAGGGATATGTCCATAGTGTCTGTTCATTCCCCAAAGTACTCACTATAGTCACCTATTGTGCTCCCTCCATATTGGAGAATGAATGGTGGATAACAAACATATAGTCCCACAATGTGCACCACTTGATGCGTAGCATGGCCTGGCTGTCTCTCATGTGACCTGCTTGGCATGCACATGATTGGACGATGAAGTGGCTCATTGTTTTTTTTTTTTACACTGACCAAGTCTTGCAGTCAGGCACAATCTCATTTTGCCAAGTAGAGCAGCTTCTTTTATTCATATGGACACACACACACACACACACACACACACACACAAACAGAGTTTCTGGAACCAGGATTATGCAGCCAACCAAACCCAAGTGTTTGCAGCTCTTTAGTAAAGTGCATGTTGAATTCTTGATGAAATATTAAACATGGCACTTTTAAGTACATGTTACTTCAAAGCCCTTATTACAACATGCCTGGGGGGAATATCTTGCATCTCTCTTCAGGTTAAGGACTGGATTTATTTATTTATTTATTTATTTATTTATTTATTTATTTATTTATTTATTGTGTATACCTAGAAGGATATCATGGGTGAATATTGAACAGTTTCTTTTACTTTAATTAATAACGCAGAAAAACAGAGAAAAAAAGTGATTTCACCTCCCCATCCCCTGCCCCCCAAAGAAGGCTATACCATGGCTGTAAACAGAACAGGTCAAATGAAGCAATTGGATATGAACTGTGACTGGCAGCTTACTGTTGTATTTCTGTAGAAGGAGCAGGAGTGGAGATTGGTGGCCCAGGTCACCCAGTGTACTGAGAAGCTTTGGGGTTAAAAGGTCAAGCAGCTTGCCCTGTTTGCCTTAATACTCATTTGACAGTCACAAACCAAACATCATGAGAAATGATTTATTAATCTTACATCTGGTAAAGACTGGCCTTCATGATGATGACTTTTTGAGGTCTAACTACCCATAAATCCTCCTTTAAGAGGATCATTTATGTGGTAATAAACCGTAAAATGGAGCCATTAGAAACCTAGATCATGGTGTCTGTGGCCTTAAAAGGTGGTTTTAAACTGAAAATTTGCGTAAGTATATGCCATCTGTGTGAGAATATGCAATTATGGCCAAATTACACCGATGGTATTGGGACATTAATCATCACACATGGGACAAAACAGATGAAAAAGACGTTCTTCACCAGCACATGCTTGCAGCTGTCTCAGATCTTTTCACTTTACTGGCAGAAGAGACACAGCTGTGTGTATTTGCTTTGCTCTAACCACATAGCTCGAAGACTGAGAGGATGTGCACCTGTGAACGCATCCTCTCCTTTGACCTGAACCGCAAACCACAAGGGCGCCAAAGAATCTTCTCCCAGAAACCAGACTACAGTACAGTTCTGCTCATAGATAATATTCTCCTTCCACTAGAAACGTCATTATCAGATGGTTTGTGTTCAGTTTTTAGACTTGGAACATAGTGTCATATAGGTGTTTCTTTAAACTTTGCAGCATTAGCAGTGGTTTCATTTCCTCACTTCAAACAATCTGTACTTTATCCTCCAACACCATGAAATTTCCTTCTATGTGGATCAATTCTATGTTGTTTCTCAGTCGTTTGACTGAGCCTCACTGACATGCATAAAATATATTTCAAGCACAAACTGAGCTATCCTTTCATTCGTTATGCATGGCCTTTCCAAAAAAACTGCTTACTCAGAAGTGCCAGAAACTTTCAGCTCAGAGGAATTCAAGGACATAAATTTATTATTTAATATGAATGTTTTATTATTCTGCTTGTGTGACTAACATTTCTCCAGCTGCATCACACACCACTGGGCTTTGTTCAAACATGCAGTCCAGACAAGTGGAAAGTAACAACATTTACCCTTTTTCATAGTACTTGAGTACATGGTTCACTGTAACCGAACTTCTCTGAGCATAATTAAATTATGTCACATTTATTTTTGCTTGTTACTTGTCTTTGTTAAAATAAAATATTCAGATTTGCTACATTTTTGATCATGTTGCAGGATACAAACAGCCACTTAAACACTGTGTGCACACTTTTAAAAATTCAGTTTCAAGCCTGGATTAAAATAAAGCAGTTTTTTTGTGAGACATTTATACTTCAGGTGCTAAAAGCTTAGCAACAGCAGTGACACGGTGAGACATTTGAGATGGCAGATGTCCCTGTCACAATTTATCAGTTATGTTCAGTTTTAAATGCTTGAAAGGAAACAGCATGATAATGATCTGCAAATTATGTAAGCTACAACCTGTGGAGACCCAGGTAAGATCTACAGGTAATCCATTAGCCATCTAAATAAGACTAGCTATCCAGATCTTTTGATCTATTATGATATGAAATCTCTGAATTAACTTTAAGAGATTATTTCAATATTCAGTAAAGCAATAATAGATGAAACAATATTTGCTATATGGCTATGAATGTAGCTATAAACATGTATGAACTGTGTGATTTGAGCTAGCTGATGAAAATAAACCTTGCAAGCTACCGTCCTTTATATATTGTTGATAATGGAACTAATGTTCACTTCAGCATAGCTCATTTGGATAGTTTATATAATTTCTAAAAAAAACACATTCCTTATCCATAAAACATTTAAGATTAGTTGTGTGACTAAGTAAAATAACTACTAAATTTCCACTATTTACTACTATCCATAAAACATTTAAGATTAGTTGTGTGAATAAGTAAAGTAACTACTAAATTTCCACTATTTACTACTATCCATAAAACATTTAAGATTAGTTGTGTGAATAAGTAAAGTAACTACTAAATTTCCACTATTTACTACTATTTCCATCACTGCCATAAAACTGGGGGAAGTGTGGATACAAGATATATAGTAAATCTGTATTGATTATTAAAGTATTAACCCTAACACTCAGATGTGTTTCATGGTGTTTAACATAGGCTCGATTATGCCAATCTTGTGCTGCATAGTTGGAGGCATGGAACTGTCTAGAATGTCACAAAGTAAGGTTTATAATGACAATGTTTTTATTAATTTTCTGGATGACCTGGAATGCTGACTACATTCCTGAATTTCTAGCCCATCATCCTGATATCCCTATGCTTCAATAATGTTCTTGTGGCTAGATGGCCACTCAGTCTCACAGCCAAGCTCTAAAATCTAGTGGAATATTATAACACCAAAAGAAGTGCGTGTGTGTGTGTGTGTGTGATTGGGTAGGAAAACACATACATCATATTTTAGTCATATAGTGCATGAAACTTATTATGTATTGTTGTATTAGGTTCGGAGGAGGAGTCTGAAGTTGTGTTGTCTGGGTTTTTTGGGTATTGGTCTTGCTGCAAGATGGTCCTCCCCATTAGTTTGGACATATTTCTCTGAAAATTGGCAAACAGAATATTTCTATAGACTCCTCCTTTCTATAGATTCCTCTGCTATCATCATGAGTCAAATTATAAATAAAGATTAGTGAGCCTCAAGCCCAACCTGTGACTCTACCTTCACTGTGCTGATCCTTTCTTTCTCCACACATTGGCCTTTCCATAATTTTGGTAGGTTAATCTTAGTTCCAGAACTTTTGGGGCTCATTTCTGTATTTCTTTGCAAATTCCAATCTGACCTTCTGATTCTTACTGCTGATGAGTGGTTTGCAGCTTGTGGTATGGCTTCTATATTTCTGGTCTCCCTGACTGCTATATTTCTATATTTCTGATCGCCCTGACTCCTTGGTGTCTTCAACCTCCCCTTCTTGCCTTCTGACTCTTCTGAATTTATTCTCCATGACTTTTAACAGATGCCCTTCCACACAAAAGGGAGGACACATCCTGGATCTGGTCTTACCTCGTGCTTCCCCAGCTACAGACATGACTGCTAACCCACTTCACTGATGACCTCAGATCATCATCTAGTATCCTTCACTATCACTCTCCCTATCCTACCTAAAACTAACTTCCAGTATTTCTCTCATACCTGTCAAAGCCTCCACTCTATCTCCCCTTCCTCAATAGTTTCCTGCACTCTTTCATCTCTTCCTGACCCTGACTCCTTTTCCTCCCTCAGCCACAGACAATTTTCTCTCATCTCTTTCCTCAACCATGGACCTCCTCTGCCTTCTGTGCACCAAACCCAGGAAGACTTCTTGCCCTGCTCCTTGGCTGTCAGATGTGCTGTGCAGCAATCAAAGAGAAGTACAATCAGCAGAGAGAAAGTGGAAGAAATCACAACTCGACACAGATCTAGCCTCTGACCATGCACTGCCTTCTACAGGGAAAAGCTTGAAGCATCTTCATAAGACCCTCGCAAGCTCCACAACATCTTCTCTTCACTACTCATCCCCCCGGCTCCACCTGCTCCATACTCCCTGACTGCTGAAGACTTTGACACCTTCTACAATGAGAAGATTGAGAAAATCTGTCAGACCTTCACTTCTGCCCTAACTACCCCAACATTACACAGCCAGGCCTCCCATGCTCCTTCGTTGTCACATCTCTCAACTCTAGCAGCAGAAGAGATTCTGCAAATCATCCAGTCTTGCAATCCTGCCCACTAGATCCAATCCCTTCCACTATGCTCCAGACCTCCTGCCCTTCATCACCACAATCATCAATGGATCCATAGCATCTGGCCATGTACCAACTACCTTCAAGAGAACAAGTGTTTTTCCCATCCTGCTCTGGATCCCTCAGGCATCAGCAACTACAGACTGGTATCACTTCTCTCCTTTCTTACTAAAATTCGCAAACATATTGTTTATAGTCAACTGTCTGTCTATCTCTCACAGAACCCAACCTTGGGGTAACCATGTTCAATCAACTGTCCATTTTTTCCCATGCTGCTAATGTTACATACTCATGTTGTTTTTTTTCTGTACAACATCAAGATTCAAGATTCAAGAAGCTTTTATTGTCATTTCAACCACATGTCCAACTGTTCGGTGTTTCAGTACTTTTTCCATAACTTGATAATTCACAACTGGTGTTTGATCCATGAATTGACCAATAAATTTTCTGGTTCAATTAGAATTGGTATTTAAACAGTCCTCTTCATCATGCTGTTCACATTTTGACATCATGAGACCAAGACGACACCTAACAATTGATCAACAGTACCTCACCATTGTGAGGCTTCAAACAGGATGTTCTCAGAGGGAAGTGGCCACTGAGCTTAGAGTGTCACAGAGTGTCATCAGCAGGTTGCGACAGAGATACAGAGAGACTGGAAGAGTCACAGAAAGGCATAGAAGTGGACGTCCTTTGGCCACATCCCACGTTGATGACCACTTCATTGTGAACAGTGCCCTGCAGAACCAGATGATGAATGCCACTCAACTCCAGGCACGTTTAAGGGAGGTGAGAGGCACCCAAGTGTCACGTCAGACCATTCGAAACCGTTTAGATCAGTGTGGTCTGTGTGCTAGATGACCTGCAATGGTACCTGACCACACCACCAGGCACAGGCGTTGGGCCAGGGAGCATTTACGCTGGATGAGGGACCAGTGGGCCTCAGTGCTGTTTTCTGATGAAAGTCGATTCATGTTGAGCAGAAATGGTGGCCGCCAATGATGTTGGAGACGTCAAGGAGAGTGCTATGCATGAGCCACTGTTGTGGTGGTGTTACAGTGTGGGCAGGTGTGTCTACTCAATACAGAACTGCCCTACATCTTGTGAATTGTACAGTGACAAGCCAATACTACCTGAATAACATCATTAATCCAGTCATTGTGCCACTGCATGAACAACAAAGGGCTAATTTCATCTTCATGGACGACAATGCTCCAGCTCATCAAGGTCACATCATTAGGGAATGGCTGCTGGAGGCTGGGGTACCTCAAATGGAGTGGCCTGCACTTTCTCCACACCTGAATCCCATAGAAAACTTATGGGATCAGCTGAGTCGCTGTGTAGAGGCTCGTAACCCTGCACCCCAGAACCTCAATGACCTGAGGGCCACCCTTCAAGAAGAGTGGAATGCCATGCCTCAGCAGACAATAAGTTGACTCGTGAACAGATGAGATGTCGTTGTCAAGCTGTAATTGATGGTCAAGGGCACATGACAAATAAGTGAGACATTGATATTTTTTGTTATGGTATACCCACCACTGTTGTTGGCTTTTGTTTCAATAAATTGTTTGAGATGAGGAAATCACCATTGCATGCTTCTACTTAAATGCCCTATTTTCATGATATACAGTTGTGCTCATAAGTTTACATACCATGGCAGAATTTATGATTTCTTGGCTATTTTTCAGAGAATATGAATGATAACACAAAAAGTTTTCTTTCACTCATGGTTAGTGGTTGGCTGAAGCCATTTATTGTTAAACAACTGTGTTAACTCTTTTTAAATCATAATGTCAACAGAAACTACCCAAATGACTCTGATCAAAAGTTTACATACCCTGGTGATTTTGGCCTGATAACATGCACACAAGTTGACACAAATGGGTTTGAATGGCTATTAAAGGTAATCATCCTCACCTGTGATCTGTTTGCTTGTAATTAGTGTGTGTGTATAAAAGGTCAATGAGTTTCTGGACTCCTGACAGACCCTTGCATCTTTCATCCAGTGCTGCACTGACGTTTCTGGATTCTGAGACATGGGGAAAGCAAAAGAATTGTCAAAGGATCTGCAGGAAAAGGTAGTTGAACTGTATAAAACAGGAAAGGGATATAAAAAGATATCCAAGGAATTGAGAATGCCAATCAGCAGTGTTAAAACTCTAATAAAGAAGACCAAATTAGGTAGACCAACTAAAATTTCAGCCACAACTGCCAGGAAAATTGTTCGGGATGCAAAGAAAAACCCACAAATAACTTCAGGTGAAATACAGGACTCTCTGAAAACATGTGGTGTTGCTGTTTCAAGATGCACAATAAGGAGGCACTTGAAGAAAGATGCCACAAAGTATCCCGCTTACAATACGCCAAACAGCACAGAGACAAGCCTCAAACCTTCTGGCACAAAGGCATTTGGAGTGATGAGACCAAGATTGAACTTTTTGGCCACAACCATAAACGCTACATTTGGAGAGGAATCAACAAGGCCTATGATGAAAGGTACACCATTCCTACTGTGAAACACGGAGGTGGATTGCTGATGTTTTGGGGATGTGTGAGCTACAAAGGCACAGGAAATTTGGTCAAAATTGATGGCAAGGTGAATGCAGTATGTTATCAAAAAATACTGAAGGAAAATTTGCACTCATCAGCCCGGAAGCTGCGCATGGGACGTACTTGGACATTCCAACATGACAATGATCCAAAACACAAGGCCAAGTCGACCCGTCATTGGCTACAGCAGAATAAAGTGAAGGTTCTGGAGTGGCCATCTCGGTCTCCTGACCTCAATATCATTGAGCCACTATGGGGAGAGCTCAAATGTGCAGTTCATGCAAGACAGCCCAAGAATTTACAGGAACTGGAGGCTTTTTGCCAAGAAGAATGGGCAGCTTTACCATCTGAGAAGATAAAGAGCCTCAACCACAACTACCACAAAAGACTTCAAGCTGTCATTGATGTTAAAGGGGGCAATACACAGTATTAAGAACTGGGGTATGTAAACTTTTGATCAGGGTCATTTGGGTAGTTTCTGTTGTCATTATGATTTAAACACTTTAACACAGTTGATTGATAATAAATGGCTTCAGCCAAACACTAACCATGAGTGAAAGAAACGTTTTTGTGTTATTTATATTATCTGAAAAATGGCCAAGAAATCACAAATTCTGCCAGGGTATGTAAACTTATGAGCACAACTGTAATATCACTGTAGCGTGAACTTTTTACATTTTCCATAAATTCCACCCAAAAGCCAAATATCCTTAACTTTTTGTGAGTAGTGAATATATATATATATATATATATATATGTGGCATTGTGCAAAAATGCAGTAGCAGTGGTTGAGGTAGTGCAAATAGAAATAAACATAAATATAGCAGCGGATGAAATATTACAAGGGTTGAGGTAGTGCAAAGTAATGAACAATATAAGTTTGTTCACAGAGGTGAGAGAGAGTGTGTGTGTCTGTGTGAGAGACAGAGACAGAGAGTTTTGTACAGTTCAGAAGAGTTCATAAGGATTTGGCCATTTTTATCCACACAGGCTAGTGCTTGTTCAGTCTCTTGCCATTTCGAGACTGGACTACTGTAACTCTCCACTGGCAGGTCTACCTCTGAATTCAATTTGTCCTCTGCAAATGATCCAAAATGCAGTTGTGTGACTTGTTTTCAACCTACCTAAGTTCTCCCACACCACCCCACTGCTGCACCCCTCCACTGCCTTTTGGTAGCTGCATGCATCAAATTCACAATACTGATGCTTAATTACAAAGCTAAGAATGGTCTAGCACCCACTTACCACAAAGCTCTTATTACTCCTCTTATTACTCCACTGTAATACACTCTCTCTGATCTACTAGCACTGCTCAACTGGTCCCACCATCTCTCAGGCTAAGAGGTAGGTATACATTAAGACTTTTTCTGTTCTGGCACTGAGGTGGTAGAATGAACTTCCCCTAGATGTCAGAACAGCTGAGTCACTGGCTCTCTTCAAACAACTTTAACTAACTTGCCCTGTTAGTTTTATGTATTGTTGCTTTTTATTTATTAAAAAAATCCTCCCAACAGTTTTTAGGCTGATGATATCCTAAGTCTGTGCCCAGTGTTAATGTGATCATTGATAGTCTTCAAGGCACTTTTGTATGTCACTCTGGATAAAGGTGTCTGCCAAATGCCAGAAATGTAAATGTAAATGGTTTCAAAATCTTCTTTAAATGGTGGATTGTGATACTGTCACCCTGCCCTTTGAAGCTTGTTGGTGATGTCAGTGACTGATGTGTTTGGGTTTTCCTTCACAGCTATCAATGTTTCCGTCATCAACTGCTATTGTTTTGCTTGGCTAAACCTGTTCAATGTCTGGTTGTTAATAGTGACACAATAGTGATTTTTTTTTCTTTTCTTTTTCATGACATTTCAAATTTTTTCTTTTCTGAGCTTCAAAATAACTTGCTTTTCTCCCATACCCAGCTCTCTAGTCTTCATGTTGGTTTACCCTTTTTAACAACAAATGCAGTTTTCACAGGTGAAACCCATGGCTCAAACCAAAAGTAGACATTTAGAGCTATTAGTTATTAAAACATTCAATAGCAAAAACAACAAAATTGGACGTGTTATTCCAGTACTTTCAGAAGGGACTGTATATCATCCGAATAGGGATATGGTCCAGCTGAGTCTGCAATGATGTCATCTCTCAGCTATAATATATGGCTTAATGGATTTTATTGTCTGTAAACATCACCTCTTGTACCCCAAACAACATTTTTTGTTCAGTGAATGATTGATTTCCACTAATAAAATGTGAAGGTACAGCAGATGCTAAGAACTGTATGTAGTACATGTTGGTACACATCTAAAATATGTCTCAACAATTTATGAATAACTCTGCAAATAGTTCCAAGAAACCCCAAACCCCACACTTATTTTGACAAATGTTGTCTCGTTACTCCTTTTTTCTTCTTCTTGTATAGAGTATATATTTCTTTCTTTCTTTCTTTCTTTCTTTCTTTCTTTCTTTCTTTCTGTCTTGAATCTTGTAGCTTGAGTCTTGATTCAATGAATGCTCAACCTGCTCACTGCAATATAGCATTCTTAAATATTTCAATACTCCAATATTTCAAAAATCTTACTCCTAAAAGGACAAGTGGTCTTCACTTATTTTGGCTTCTGTCTCTTTATTGACATCCTGACTGCGATTGCTTAACACCTGCTTCAACCACAGTTGCAGGGTGGTGTAAACTGTTTCCTCCTTTGACATAAAAACCTCCACTGAGCCTCCAACAGACAGAATGAATTTTGTGTTTGTGAAACACAAAAAACAGGTAATGGTTTTATATGTGATTATGTGAATATTCTGTGATTTATTACACATGTGAACAAGTAAACTTATGTAATATCATATGAACATATGATTGTTCATGTAAAAAAAACAAGCAAAAAAAATTATCTACATGTAATATAACATATGCATATGTTCCTCCTCTTGGTATTGTGTGTGACAAATGAAAGACATACAACACAAACTATATAGATTCAGATGTATTTGAATATATGCCATTTTCTATACTGCGTATCCTTCACAGGTATGTTGGAAGCCTGTATTTCTGGGGGCAAGGTAGGGTAATCCCTAGAAGGGGGGAAACCCATCACAGGGTTAATGTGCACACACTGACACACTATGGCCAATTTAGAGATGCCTGTCAGCCTACAACACATGTCTCTGGACTTGGAGAGAAAGCTAGAGTACCTCTGAATCACAGCGATACCATGTAAACTTCATACATACAGGGCTTAGGCAGGAATCAAACCCCCCAACCCCAGAGGTGCAAGGCCAACCACTAAGCCACCATACCCACTTTATGTCTTTACATGGAAATAAAATATCCTAGTGTTTCAGTCAAGTGATTTTTGTCTGTTGTCTTAGGTTGGAGACTGAATTTATGGATCATCTGCATGACTGAAAACATAACTAGAGGTAACAGATTACAAAACTACTCACTTACAGTAAGAGAATAAATGGTACCTCTTAAAGCCAATATAATAGATCTGGAGAAAAAGTACCACATTGTGTTTGCCTGATATACTTAATTTAAAGTGTTTTTCACATAACCAACTCAAAGAATTTAAAAGTACAGAAAACTTCACATCCTTCACAACCATGATCCCAGGGGGTTTCATCACGAGGAGGAAATAAGCGAGTTAGGGAGTATATGGCCAAAAGTTTGTGGCCACCTGGCCATCCTATTTGCTTTTTGAACATCCCATTCCAAATTTAGTCCCACTTTTGTTGTTATTATTATTTCTTATCTTGTGGTTGTGGGTTTTGGGTTGTGTGCTCATTCAGCCACAAGAGCATTAGTGAGGTCAGTGCCCTTTGCAGGACACATAAATATAGTGGAGGTTGTTGAATATAGTGGAGGTTGTTGAAGATTAGTACTGAGTGTACAGTTGAAGCCAAAAGGTACATACACCTCAGCAAAAAGCATTCATTCTCATGTTTTAACAACTCCACAAATTTCATATTACTATACCTTTCTTTTGGGAAGTCAGTTCAAAACAATCAGTTTAAGACATATTTATTTCAGCTGAATTTCCTTAGACCAGAATTCCAGGACTCAAAGTGGACTGTCTTTATCAGTCTGGATTCTCTTTGGAAGCAATTTCCATGCAGCTGAAGGTACCACATGAATCTCTATGCAAATATAAAAATCTTGGGACACTAGGAAAGAGGCAAAAATATATGCATCATTTGACGTACCGAGAAATGACCTCATTGTCAACCTCAGCGCATTTTAAATATGAAGTGGAAAGAAACATGATCCCTGCATATTTGAGCTGAGATGAGTATTTGTTGATTGTTATAAAGCAAATAACCCATTTAATGATAAGAAGTGCTACCTTGTTTACTGCTGAGAAGCTTGTGAAATGCTGTAACAAATGTCTGATTCAAGTTGAAGCAATTAAAAGACAATGGCACTATGTATGTAATTTTTTTTAACCAATGAAAAATCTTATATAATAATAAAAGCAAAAAGAAATCTTCCTCTTTGCATTTACTCTGAAATTTAAAATGGCCTGTTATGGAAATTATAGCTGTTAATGGCCTGTTACAGCTACTCTTATTGACTTAACAATACTGTGTGTAGCTTTGGGACAAATTGAGTATATTTAATGTTTTTAGCCTGAGTATAGGTAAACCTTTGGCTATTATCTGTCTATCATGAGTAAAAATAAAAATTATTTTTTTAATGAAGCACAGCCACAATAACATTGGTGCAGTCGACTTAGACCGCCAATTGGCAGCAATAGTACAGTGTGAGGTCACATGAAATGCAACGCAGCACTTGTGTTGTCAGAGCAGGTCACTGATAAAAACACCAGAATTATTGGAAACACACAGAATTGTTCAAGTTTTTACCGAAATGTATGGATTGCATTATAAAATTTGAATGCAGAACTTAGTGTAGTAGTTTTAGCCATGTAATGTACTTAATATAGCAACCTTAATTATAGCAGCTTCCAATCAGCAGTCCAACACCTGAACCACTGAACTACCACTCAAATACCATGTAATAAAATCCTAGTCTACAGCACTTATAAATCAGTGATTTTGCTACTTAAGTACTTTACCTTCAATAATAAAATCAATAAAATACTATCATATGTGAATTCATTTAACATTTCATAATTTCCAGGAATCTCCAATTATAGTTTTTATAATATGTACATTCTCTTACTTTTACTGCCTGAGTTGGGTTAACACTTTCCGAGTGTTCAAGTGCATTTTCTTAGATTCATTGTTGACAAGATACTGAAGCTTAACATTTAAGAACATTATAGAATCACTCCTATGTTAAATGACGTTAAGGATTTTCAGTATGATGAGTAGTTAAGAACATTTTGGCAGCTGTAGTGTGTAGAGTAGTGTGACCCTGGGGTGTTTTTGTGTGTCTGATTCTGTCTGACTCATATTGAATAGTTTATGGAACATTGGATACTGAAAGTGTTTGCCTACTTAAGAAACGGTTGTTTATTTAAATAAGGACCTGTAAACCATTAATCCCACTTTGCCTCTTGGCAAACACTTGAGTAAACATAGCAGCCTCTGGATTTTCTTTGGCTGTTACGCAGTGGTCCATTGAAGCATGAAGCTTAATCTGTTAGATAAGAGTGGTTGTTAAAAGCATGGATTGTGTAGGAGTGTAGGTGAACACAGAACACCTGTTTTCTGTTCAAAGGTGTATGGGGGGGATGTCTGGTCATACTTTAGGTTTGGATTTGAATTCAGAAGATGTGAAAGTTCAGAAACGTGAAGCACAAGTACTGAGTAAAAGTTTTCGTACAAGTAGTCTGGTTCTGATGCGAGATGAATTTGGCTTCACTCATTTTCAATTCAATTCAATTTATTTGTAAGGCACTTTTAACAATGGACATTGTCTCAAAGAAACTTTACAGAAACATAGAAACAGAATAAAAGTAAAAAAAGTTGAAAGAAGAAATTGATATTTATCCCTAATATTTATCCCTAATGAGCAAGCCTGAGGCGATGGTGGCAAGGAAAAACTCTCTATGATGATATGAGGAAGAAACCTTGAGAAGAACCAGGCTCAGAAAAGAACCCATCCTCGTTTGGGTGACACTGGACAGTAAATTATGTAAATGTAAATAATGTCCCTTTTACAACTGTTTATATTCAAGTGGAATTGTGCAACACATAAGTATATTATTTACCTAGAATGGTGCATGTATATACCCTATATATACCCTATTATACAGTATATTACCCTAAATCATTTTTATAGGTGCACTGTATTCATAGTTCTAAGTGATACATAGATACATATTAAAGGTACAGTACAGATCTACCACTCCAGTGACAAAACATAAATGTAAATCTCTTACTGATCCTGGCAGCCAGTAGTAGGGATGCAACCAAATGCATCATTTGTATTCAACAAATATGTTCTATACGAATACATTATAGTGGGCTTTATAATATAAAGACTACATCCATGAGCATGAAACAGTCATTAGTTACTGCCTTGTCAGGCTTGCGGTGGTTTAAATGATGCTACTAGTCTGTTTGTTGGGAAAATAAAAATAGTATCAACTAAATTCATTAGAAACTACAGTGCACCAAAACAAACACAAATAATTAAGGCTGTAAAACACATACACACACAGCTGTACACAAAAACAAATATAGTTGAGGCCAATAATCTCTTATGAGGCTAAGCCAAAGTTCACAGACTATATCTGGGGCATCTGAAAGTTCTCCACAGTGTGTCAGCGGGTATGGGGTATAATGGTAGCGCTCATGTTTAATGTAAAGAAAAAATAAATAAATATTCTGGTTTTAGTCATACTCACTTCGAATTTAAATATGAATACCGATATAGATATTTGAAGCAATGAACAAATACAGCTTCTGGCAGTCAGGGGATGTGGTTGATTAGTGTTTAAGGTGTTGGACCTCTATTCAGAAGGTTGTAAGTTTGAATCCTAGGTCCACCATACTGCCACTGGTGGGTCCTGGAGGCCCTTTTTGCTCAGTTGCATAAAATACAATAAAATATTGTAAAATAAGTTGCTCTGGATGTAACGGTGTCAAATGCCATAAACATAAGTGTATCGTTTTTAAATGAACTCTAGAAAGTTCCATTTGACTTTTGACTTTGTGACATTTTGGTAACAAATAGTAGGAAGTAGACATTTGGGCAATTATAATCATATTGTATCACACTGTAAAAGATGCAGGTCAGTCTCTTAGCTATTAAAGACAGTTTATCTTATCATGTAATTTACTTTATGTTTGCAGTGCTGAAAAGATCTGTTTATTCTTCATGGTGGTAATCTGCAGACTGCATACATCATATGATTAAACTATGCTTTAAACAATATAGGACAAAAATGAGAAACAACAAAAAAAAGACCACCCTTGTGCCCACTTAAACACCCGCTTAAATGTTCTCTTTACATGTTCATTTTTTTTCTATGGTCCATTGTCCTCCTGTGGGTGCTGCTTATTTTTCTAAGCTTCATTAATTGTTTTTGTACTTTTAACTGCTGTAGAGTCTGTCAGTCTGTGCTAAGAGGAGATGAATCACAGAAAAGCAGATGAAAGAGGAAATTATAACCAGTATCCCTATAGACAACATCAAAAAGAGGCCCCAGATCTAAGCAGAGAAAGACAGACAGAAGGGACTTGCAGTTTCCTGGCAGTGGTGCTGGACAACGGACATGGCTTTGGACATCAAAGAACATCAAACCCCCCCGAAGTCCTAAACAAGAGGAAATGTGTTCATGTGTTCTGTACTGTATGCGTTATACACATATTCAGTACTCTTACTTACTAAAGCAAGAAATACACAATAGTTCAGAGTTACATGGACTTCTTTTTAGTGAGTTTTAGTATAAATATATATAAAGAATTTAAGAAGTGTTAAGAAGCAGTATTTTCCCCAGAGGAACTTTTTTTTTCATATCCATAATTCTTTAGAAATAGATCTTTGGATTGTTAGTGGCTTTATCTTTACTTTCTGAAACATTTATGAAAGGAAAACTTTCTGTTGAAAGGCTACACAAAGAGTCATTAGCATGCTATATATATTTTTTTAAATCTCTATATTCAACTGATTACATGTGTTTGTTCTTGATTATAGTTTGGGTACATGGACTGATGTAAAATCAAGGAACTTTTGCATGGAAACTTGATGGTGTCCAATATCCAACTTTTAATAACGTTTCCTGCTGAGTCATAGGCTGGGATGAATCAGATGTTATGAGACTGAAGATGATGAGACTGGAAAAGAGTGGCGTCCTGAAGGGGGGGTAGATTAGTCTGTCTGAGAGGGTGTGCTTTTGAACTCAGAAACTCATAGAAAAAAATCACTTTATTTTGGACCGCATTGATGTGGCTGGATGACAAAATGAAGGACCAGAGGATGCAATTAGCCTGTCAGAGAAACTTACACATTAAATTAATGGCCAGTGTCTAATTTCCTTTGTTTGTTTTTTTTTTTGTCAGACACTCTGTCTTACAACCAGAGACATGCATTTGCAATACGTTGTAACTCAACATTATTGTGTAACCTGTGTAAGCATTTCCTCTAACAACTCGAAATATCATCTTGCATTATTTAACTGAGATACTGACATCTGTCATGTAACATAAACAATGTTGTAAATAAAGACTTAACCTGTGTGGGTTTGCTCCCAGTGCTTCAATCCTCAGTCACCTTGGTAGGTGGATTTGTTTTCTACAAATCAGGTCTTGGAAATTACTTTTAACAGTAACCAATATTTTAATATTTCCAGTCTTGCATTCCAACTGTGACATAATGCTCCTAAATGGGACACACACACACACACAGTGGACATGATTATTAAAATATGTCCAAGTGCAAAGCTACACATACTCTGTTTAAAATCCATAGACATGCTGGCTGGCTAAATGCCTATCCCTAGTCTGGGTTAGAGCTGAACCCCAGAAGAAGAATATCAGAAGTTGTTATCTTATTCTCACATGTTACTTGTCTAAAGTAGCTTGAACACAGTGTGTTTTTTTGCTGAGGAAATGTTTATAAGGTTAACATACACTGTTTGTTCATCTATGAACTAAAGTAATATAAAGATGACATTATAGCATTAGCTGACATTAACCTTAAAATCCTCAGACTTGTTTGTCCAGCACATCCTACAGATGCTCATTTGGATTGGGATCTGGGGAAATTGGAGGCCAAGTCAACACCTTGATCTCTTTGTCAAGTTCTTCAAACCATTGCTAAAAACTATTTGCAGTGTGGTAGGGTGCATTATCCTGCTGAACGAGGACACAGCCATTGGGGAGTACTGTGTCCATGAAGGTGTGTACTAAGTCTGCAACATTGTTCAGCATAGCATGGCATAGCAAAGCAACAGCTACAGTAAATGAATGGCAGGACCCAAGGTTTCCCAGCAGAACATTGCCCAGATCATCACACTGCTGGCTTGCTTTCTTCCTATAGTGAATCCTGGTGCCATTCTTCCCCAGTTAAGCAAATTTATTATTTACATATTTTATATTTTCATTGTTTTAAATAGAGACTACACAATAGTAGGAGACAATGGTCAGGGCTTTGGCAGTGTCCCTGTGTATTTGTCATGGACAGATTTGTTTTCAGAACCTGTCCTTTGTGTGTCTTGCTAAATCACATTGAAATAGCTGAAATGCTTGATGTGAGTGCAAATATTGCAATGCAGTTGGTGCAATGGTACATAAAAGATTGACACATAACAGGCCTACTGGCAACATACAAAGACACAAAGAAGTCACAAACAGGATTGAAACTAGTGCATTTTGTTCCTTGTTTTGAATTGTTGCTTGTAATTGAAATGCACAGTAAAATGAATGTGTTACATCACCTGTTAAAAGTGTTGTGTGTTGGAGTGTGTGTATTGGAGGCATATGTTTTCTTATTGCAGAAATACATCTACATTCCATCATACTGATCCTTCTATGAAATGTGAAGGGCTTTGCTAAATCAATTTGTTGATTGGATGCTATCAGGTTTAGGTCCTAGAGCCTGAGAGAGTTGTATAAATAGTGTTTATCTTTAAAAATAATATGTTAATTATAGCCTGAGTTTTTATTCCCCTGGGGAGAGCCAAGGCCACTCTGCTAATCAAGAGCCCATTTTAGTTAGTGTAATAAGTGGCTTCTAATAAGGATTCTCAGTTTTGTGTGTGTGTGTGTGTTTGTGTGCGTAAAATAGAGAAATATGTAACCTTAGACTCCTGCATAAATCTATACAGTAAATATGAAAACCTGAGCCAGGTTTTGGTAGAGATGACAGTCAATTTGTTTGGTGTGAAGCACTCTTGCTGTGCTAAAAGCCAGCAGCTGGATCTGTTACTCTGTAAATACATCATCCTGGGTGACAAAAGAATTTGCCATGTGCCTTCAAATTTCTTTCAGACCTAACCTCACATTTTTTAATCATCTACTACACATATTATCGTGCTTTCATGGAAAAACTTGGAAACCATATTGCATATTACCACTTAGTCATTATTACCTAAAAAAATCCTTTCCTCTTTTATTTATGTTTGTTTGTTTGTTTGTTTATACATCCAAACCGCATTGTCTGTAATTCACTTTATCAAATTCACGGTCTGAAATGTACACACTGAAATGGATGCCATTCTATTGCAGAGCACCATACACACACATAAACACACCCACTCACAACTAGGGGCAATTTAGCTTAAACACCCTAGTGGTTTATCTCATCTGCATTTCAGTGCCATCCTCTCATTATTATTATTATTATGTTGGTTTGATGTTGTTTTGTAAATTATGCTTATTGTGGAAGTAAATGTCATTTTCATGTCTTCATCTCTCGGTTTCTTCGTGCTTTAGCTTCGTTTCCACTTTGTTTGTGGCCACACAGAAAGGTAAGCCATAAGGAACCAGACAGTATTTGTGTAATGCTATCTGCTAATTACTGGGCTTTTCTTGCTACGTGGTCTCACTACCTGATATTCATACTTATAAACCCCACAAGTCTATATTCACTATTCACACTTTAAGAAAAGCTCTCCATTAACAGTCCTTTGTGTCTTTGCTTCTCTTTTTACGTTTGTTGCCAGACACGTACAGTCTCTGTGTTCAAAACATTTTCTTTGGCTTTCTGTCAATGAAGGCTGCTAAAGTGATCAAAGCCCTGTTTTTTACGCAAGGGGTTGTTTCACTGTTGTGACACTGCATCTGCCAACACTAAAGAGTGAAACAACATAATGCTCCACCAACAGGTTCCTTCCAAATCCTCTCTGTCCACATGACAACCTCTATTATCTGGAGAGCATGATTTCTGCATGAATGCTGTCCAGATAATAGGGTCCATTTCTTACAAAAGCTGACCAGAGATGAGGTACCACAGCTGCATCCACAACACTGCTCCTGCTAAACGACTCCAGATGCTGCAAGAAGTGGAACAAGGAGGGGAAATGAGGACAGAAAGAAAAAGTGGGAAGTGATACAGAAAGGAGACTGGCTCAGTATGTGAAGGGGAGTGAAAGTTTAAAGGTTCAGGTGCAAGTAGACTGGAGGGAATAAACTTATCCCTCACTTTACTCACCCTCAGGCTTCTGGTACACATGCTGTGTTGAATGGTCATTTGTTGCCCCAGGGTGTTTGTATTGCAGAGTGTTTGAAGCCATTTTGTGCATTTCAGTAGCAGAGCAGAGACTGGCACACCAGAAGATGCTTTTGAAGTGTCCATCACAAGATTTACCAATTAAGCTTGAGATAGGAGAAGGGTCACCTGCAGAGTTCATTCACTCTTTCTTGCCTTTTTTTTGTAACTGCTTTCGCCTGGGGTCACTTGTAAGTAAACCAGAGGGAGACACTATCCACACTTGAAGGATATTTCTGACTGCTATCATAAAGTTATAAAGCTTTAACATTTACATTCAGTAAAACTGTCTATTAATAAATATCTAAATGTTGTATTATGTGCAAAGCATATATAAATTAAAAAAATCAAAATACATAATACTGCCACTTTCTACTTGTATTTTTTCAGATGTAATATGTGATTTAATATGAAATCTCATGTCTCATTCCACTAGTCTTCTTATATTTCCTTTCATGCTCTCTAGTTCCTCAGAGCCAAAGTCAAGAGACATCTGTGAGATTATAAACTTCTATATTTTATCTAGATGCTTAAATTAGTATAAATGCCTTTTGTTCATTTTATCATACTTTCATTTATTCTTTCCCCAGCCACAGATTCCAGCTCCTTCAGGGGGATCCCCAGACATTCCCAATCCATCCATGAGATCTAATCTCTCCTGCAAATCCTGGGTCTTTTTTCAGCATCTCTGTCCAGTGGAAAGTCCCTGATGCAGTTCTATAGGGAGCTGACCAGTTGTAGTCATAAACTATGTGTAGAAAAAATAAGATTGCGGTTAAAATAAGGTCACAAGTGAAGACCTCGTCAGGGGTCAAGGGTGAGGAACTTGACAGTCTGAGCCAGCCTCAGAGTAGATTTTCTTTCGAGGAAGTTTGGGCCTTTTGCCTATTTTCCCGATATTTGTTCCTTGTGGAAAAAATGTGGAACAAAGGCTCTGTTTAATTAAAGCCTCATGGCAATCAGCTGATCATGAAGAAACATATTTTTCAAACAATAATATTCATTTGTCTTATGTATTGTATACAGCATAAGCTAATACCACTTTTTTGTAAGTACACTAAGAGTTTTGCATTTTAAGTTAGGATGAACAGTATTTTAAATGCTAGTAACCTAGCATAAGAAACAGACAGTTGACTTCAATCAGATGATTAAAGGTATTGTTCAAGATCCCAACAACAGCTCTCTAGTAATCCTTTGACAAGAACGCAAAACATCCCCATTATTAGCGCAGAATCTTCCCAGAGAATATGTTCTTTGCCTAAAGCTTCCTTTTTCATATCTCTTAGCGATTAATAGTGATAGTTTCTTCTTAGAAATTATATATTTACATTTTGATGTAAAACAACATGGTGGCAGACCACACAATCGTCAAGTGAGCAAAAGTACTGGAACTAAATATAAAATATTTATATTTTATGAATAAAATTTGGTTGCATATACCATGTACCATTTGTTGTTTGTTTCAGTTTCCTCTTCAGGATTTGAAATTCAATTGGGTTAAGGTCTAGTGCTTGATTTGGCCAGTCTAAAACCATTCACTTTTGTCATGTGCTTTGTCATGTTAGCAGTGCATTTTAGGTCAGGTTCCTCCAAATTACACTGGATGCATTTCTCTGTAAATTGGCAGACAGAATGCTTATGTGGACTTCTGAATTCATTCTGCTGCTATCATCATGAGTTATCATCAATAAGGTTTAGTGATCCTGTTCCAGAAGCCCTGCCTTCCTCCACAATGCTTCACTGATGTACTTGTATGTTTTGGATCTTTCTCCACACTTTGTCTTTGTGTCTCCACTTTACATCACTTTAGTAGAGGTTAGTCTTAGTTCCAGAATTTTTGTAGCTCATCTCTCTATTTTTTTTTTTTTTGTATTCCAGTCTGGTCTATTTTTACTACTGATGAGTATGATGGTTTGCATCTTGAGGTTTGACCTCTATATTTCTACTATCGAAGTCTTCTATGAAGGGTGGATTGTGATAATGTCACCCTTCCCTGTTGAGCATGATGGTGATGTCACTCACTGTTGTTTTTGGGGTATTCTTCACAGCTCTCACAATGTTTCTGTCATTAAATGCTGTTGTTTTCGTTGGCCAACTGTCTGGTTGTTTGTACGATGGTTGTATTGGCTATCGACAGGTGAACAGGGATCACCTCTCTGGGATAGTCTTGAATAACCTCTGACAATATTTTTTTTAGTATTTTTTTAGTGTTCATTCATTTCATTTTCCCCATTCTCTCAGCCTCAAAATGGCTGCTTTACTCTGATAGGCAACTCTGTGATTTTCATGTTGGTTTATCATTTTTATCAACAAATGCAGTCATCACACATGAATCTCAGGGCTCAAACCCAGAGTAGACATTCGGGGCTATTAATTGTTTAAACAATCAACAGGACACACCTGAGTGACAAGAAACAAAAAGATTGTGTGTGTGTGTGTGTGTGTAATGTACTAACAGAATACACAGTTAAACCCAAAGGCCTGAATAAACTATTGTTAATTTAACCTCAAAGCTCTTACCTTGCCAACCTGGTAAAATAGCAGTTAAATCAATCCACAGATTCACTGAAACACTGCTTAAAATGGTTTAATTCAAAAACACCATTGCTTACTAACATCAACAAATACAATCATGGTCATATTTCATGATTCACTGCACACATCTAGAGACAGATGTCTGAATAAACAGAATAATTAGGAATAAAAAAACTGAAATGGGTGAATACATTAAAATATTGTCAGCGGTTATTCAACTATAAACTAGTTACTACACTGAATCAGCATGGTACTGTGGGAGCCATTATACACACTTACTGTATACTGTACAAATCTGGTATTGCATAGGTGATGGCATGCTGTAACCACTAAAATGCATTGTGTCTGACGATCCCTGCATTTATTTGTAATCGTCTGAGGCATACTTTCCACTTGGTGTCATATGCTGTCCATCTGTGTGTATGTGTGTGTGTGTGTGTGAGAGAGAGAGAGACAGAGAGAGAGAGAGAGAGAGAGAGAGAGAGAGAGAGAGAGAGAGAAATTGAAAGAAAGAGTGAGTAAACACAGAACAGGCCTACATGACTCCTAGCACGGATTCTATAACACAGTATTAATACTGTATGTGTGTGTGTGTGTGTGTGTGTGTATGTGTGTGTGTGAGTAAAAGAGTGAGCAAACACAGAACAGGCCTACAGTACATGACTCCTAGCATGGATTCTATAACAGTGTTAACACTGTACGTGTGCGTGTGCGTGTGTGTGTGTGTGTGTGTGTGCACACATGTATCCTCTTACATACTGAGTCACTATGTGGTTTCAGCCTCTGTTATTTACCCAAATGCTCTTAATGACTCTCTACATTAGATGCTCATTATTTAAATTGAACTATTAAGCTGGCTGTTTAATGCCCATATGTCCCATGTGTATGTGCATGTGTGTGTGTTGTGAGGGAGACTGGATTCTGAAGCTTAAAAGAAAAGTTGTAAAAGAAAATAAAAAAAGGAAGATATTATTTCACTCCTCTCGTTTAAGTGCTTTTAAAATCTATAAAAAAAATATCAGTCACAGAAAGAAGTTTATTTTCAAGATTCCCAAAGTGTGATCCAGAAACTATTAGGGGTCTTTAATGCATAGCCTTGGTGTCTGTGATGCAGTATTAGAACCAAGTTATTATCAGGTTTGACTGGTTACTTGAACTGAACAGACTGCATCTAAACTCCAAACTTAGAAATGCATGCCTATAATTATATAATATATAATATAGAAATGTCAGTTTTATTTAATGACAATTTTCATTAAAATGTGTTCTGTTCACGAATTAAAACCCCAGTGATGCCAATAAATACTATTTGGATGTGTTCATAAAAATCTGTGCTCAGGGGGCCCATAGCATTTTTTTTCACAGTTAAAGTGGTCCCTGGCTATACATGTTTTAGACAGTTCAGATATTTACAAAGTAATATAATTATAAACTATATCCTGTCATGGTGTAGGGAGATTCTTTATCGGCAATAATACCCCCAGTAAACCTACTTCTCACCCTGATCTTAACTTGACCTTACAGTTTTGAATTCATGTTTTTATATACTGACTCAAACACAATTTAGGGGAAATTCTCACAATAGTTGCACAATTATTAATCCACAGTAAAATAGACACAACAGACAAAACTCCTACACAACATAATCAAACATTATGGTACTATCTAATATACTGTCTCTGAGACTTTTTACATGGAACACATGTAAAACACTTGACATTTTCAAGTTGTAGTCCATGCTCATATCTTCCGAGGGTGAGATCACCTTAATAATCTGACCTTTAGGAGGCTTTGCAGAATGCCTCAGCTCTAGTTAAGATATAGAGGCAAACCACATACACATGATGCATGACGAAATCTGAAATTTAGAATAAATGAGTGGGTAAAACCTGGGTATGTTGAGAGAGAGAGAGAGAGTTGTATGTTTCTATAATAAATACCTAGTTGGAAATCTGAGGGCCAGTTTTCTGGACTTATCTGAGGTTAAATGGGCCTAAAGAGGATTTTCAGGGATTCTCTTCTGACAGCATAATTAGGTGCAGGATCAGGCTTAATCAGTTCCTGGGAACCTGGCCCGAGGGTTTAAAAGATTCATAATCCTGAAACACTGGATCACATTATCTGCCCTTTTCTATGCAATTAAAATGTTTGTGAATCTTTGTGCTGATACCCTGTGTCAATGACGGGAAAAAATAATGTCTGAGTGGAGATTTGTTCTTCCTATGTTTACATGAGTTTTCTCTGGACCTTGAGTTTCCACCCAAAACCTTTTGTGCCATCATAATCTACTATAATACACTATTAAAATATGTGCCTCCCTTGATCTTAATATGTAGATAATATGTTAATATATTACCTGAGTAAAGGTGCACAATAGAATAGATATTAGGGTAAGGGTTTCTTCTACACTGCTTAAAACACTAAAACTATGAATTTAACTGCCCAGGGGCATAGCCTCTTAGCTTTTGGCCATATTGGTATAAAAAAACATTTTATGCTCCTCCAACAAACCTGTATGACTCAGGAGAGGTTTTAGGCTCCATGTGATGGAGGTTTAAAAATATCCTAAAGCAGAATTAACTAGCAGAAACTAGCAGTGTGTCAAACACAAATAATTCACAAAGTGAGTAAGACAGAGAAACATGGCAGAGATAAAACACATTAAAAGTATTCGTGAAACAATGGCTCATAACATACCCAACAGGAAATACTGGCAAGACTTTGTAACATGACTGTGAATGTGATAGTCCTTATAAAGTTTATGAACAGGAAGCAATTAGAGGTAGGATGTGAAAATATGGCAGCTAGTATTCAGGGGAGGGTCCCTATGCTGGGATGTAAGCTAATGTGACAGATTATACCATCAGCGGCATCCAAAGGCAAACCATACTGTGACCCTCATGAATTTAAGAGTAGGTCGGTCGGATGTTCTTAATGATCAAGCTGCCAAGAATGTCCTTTGGAGCTAACCATAATCTTGTGGTCTGGACCACACCCCTCCCAATCCATGAGATAGAACATCTAACTGCCCTCTACCTTGGGACTGTAGATTATTCAGGTTGCTTTTACCACCCTCTATCTCCAGTGAAAGTAGTGTGCTTAGCTCCAGTTTAAGAAGAATGTTGGTGCAGTGCTGTAGCTGAATGGTAACTCTAAGTGATATGTTACTGAAGTAACTTGTCTAATGATTTTGGAAGTACCTACGAAATGTGGATTTCATGACAGAGGTTTGAGCTTGAGATCCCTGGTAAAAAGCCAAACCATCTGCCTGGAAAGAAAATTATGTTATTCTTCTGCAATGTCTGTTTTTTTGTCTGCAGATGGCTCTTTGCAGCTGATTATGTGCCACTTCCTAAGGTTGCTAACTCCATGAAGGTACTGGCTCCAATCATGTTATTTTTGGCTGCAAAAGGATCTGAGCATCAGATTTCTTGTGAGAGACATCCAACCTACCTATTAGACTGTGTGTGAAAGCCAGAGGATAAACTGATATTGATAGTGGGTTTTGTGTCAGAAGGATCTCCAGACATGTGATGTCAATTGGATGTTGCTATTGGAGAAAGAAAATCCATAATATCTAAATCACTGAATATGACCTCAGCTATTTCTATGGCTGTATGGAATATGTACAATGGAATAAATTGGCATGCATTAGAGAAGCAATCTATGATGATCAGGATGGTAGTGAACCTCTTGGGAGATTTGTTAGAAGTTAATAGATATATAGGACAGTGTGATAAGGAACTGAAAGGGGTTCAAGAGGTCTTCAAGTGTCTAGTAGCTCTTGAGTGTGGGCAGCTTGGACATATTGGTTTATAACTCATGTGTGGGAAAGCCAGGTGGATATTTGCTTACTTATTTAAAAGTTCTTTGAATACTACGATGTGAGTGATATATGGACCTAATGAACTACCCCACATGCCTTATGGGATAAAAATTTGACCTGACATTCTGGTGGAGTTGTTCTGAAGGTTGTTCACTCTTTACCCTCATAATGTCACCCATCATTTCCCACCTTAAGGAAGGCACAATGCGACATATATAATATAAACACCAGACGCTCTGGAGAGGTTTTAGACTCCATATATGTTATATATGTTATCACTTGGTGATTATGGTATCTTAAAATCTTAGACTTGTGTGTCTACGAAGTGAGTTAATGTGCACATGAAAAAAAACTTTGATTTCAGCTAGTTTATGTAGAACAGACTACATAATAATTCATTACTTAACATTACAGTGTGCATGTAATTACAGTACTAAGCCAGACAGTAGTAATTTCCATTAGAGCTTACTTCTTTTGATTAAAAGGTCTTTCAAATTGTAAATACAAAATATTCTTGATATCTAAGCTTTTATCTGTTTAATTCCAAACCCAGAAATATTCATGTTACAATTTTGACCCATACCACAGTCATAGTAACACATACTTTTGCGGTTTCATACTGTCACGTTGACTATATAACAACCAATTTTTATGTCCAAGGGAGAATTTTCACTTATGTGATAATAACAGCTTAGCTAAAACCACTCTTGCAATACACAATTGCTAATAATAGACATTGCATTGTCAGTGGCAGTCACATTAGAAGTCAAGTACACTAGCATGGTGAGAGACATTCAGAGACATTAAACCGTGCAAATAGAATTATTATTAAACACTACACACAATTATTCAAAATGTCCACTAAATTATTGGACAAACTACTACTTATCATTTTATTAATAAAGTACATTTTAAATGGAGTGTAAATGTACATTTTTTCTAACATGAAGCACAAATAAAGAACAGCCTCCTAAAAGCAACTGATAAGAAATGAATCTCCTGACCTTCACAAAGAGTTTTTGGAATTATGTGGTCAAATGGGACCAAACGTCTTGGTCATATATTTCACCTGTATGGTCATACATTTCACCTGTACTGCAAAATATTTAATTGGGGCTGTTTTGCAGTTTACAGTTGATGGGCTTTGTGAAAACTGATGTCATTATTAGTACCAGGATATTTTAAAACCTCAAATCTGGTTGTAAGATGATGATCCCAAACATATAGCCAAATACAAGGAGCACAAAATCAGTGCCTTGCTGTGGCCAACTAAGTCGTTGCATTTGAGCTCCTATGGCCTGAGTTTAACAAAGCAACCAACTTTTGCAAGCATAAGAATATAAAGCAGCTTGAAATGTTCTCCATGGTACCATTTACTATGCAAAACATTTCAAGCTGCTTTATATTCTTATACATGAAGTATTCTTACACAGTGAAGTTTATTAAAAGGTAAGTACTCAAAGAAGTATAAAAGGTTGTGTGTCTTATGCATTAACACATTCTACAGTTACAGTACATGAAGAAAAAACGTTTGCACCAGCCTTGCTTTCATTTAAATGTTAACATGGTTTTTGAGTGTTTCCTCTAAGTTTAAAAGGGACACTGATCCATGCTCAAATCCGATGTGGTGTGATGAAAAGCAAGTTGGGGGGCGGGGGTATGGGACGCACACACACACACACACACAGAGAGAGAGAGAGAGAGAGAGAGTGAGAGAGAGAGAGAGAGAGAGTAAGAGAGAGAGAAGTAAGGGAGGAGGGCTGAAGGGGGAGCAAGGGGGTGGAATGGAGGGAGGAAGGATAGAGAGAATGAGAGGGGGAGGGAGGAGAGAGAGAGAGAGAGAGAGAGAGAGAGAGAGAGAGAGAGAACGAGACCGGACCTAAGGCAGACATATTGTCTGTGTATCCTGAAATGACCCTGTCGGGTTTATGCTATTGTTTAAACCCATCCCAGCCCTTGGATCATATTTCTGTTGCTTGTTCCAAGACAAACAATCCTACTTACCTCTCAATCTCTGCTCCATTTTCTTCCTCTCTTTTTCTTTTTGCATAATTTCAACAACCTTGTTTATGTAGACCAATTTTGCAATTATAGAAGCTCATAAGACCATGATGATAATACTCAAAACTGGGATCTGTAAACACTCAAACGGGAAATGAGGGCAAATTGACATCCCTTCATTTTGCCTGCCCTATACTTTCCAAGTCACCAAAAACGGAAACCTTACAAATGAATTACCACACTCCCCTCACCACCCTCCTCCCTCCTCATGTCCTCTTATTTGTTCAGCATGGAAGCACGGCTCTGTTTTCCTTTGGCTTTGACTGTAATATTGAAAAAAAAACAACATTTTAATTCAATTTCAATTTTAATCCTTTTATGCTATTTTAAGTCAACACATTTAGGTTCACATTTATGCATTCAGGTCTGACTTGCCTTAAAAGACTAATACAGCATGATTAGTGAGGCTGGAGGCAAGCCAGAAAAACAATCCACCCTTGCTCCCTGAATAGTCCACTGTTTCATTTCCTCGTCTCTGGCTCAAAATAAGTTGATACCTTTCCAGAAGGAAGAATAATGGAGGAAACGCATGAGCCAACTTTCTATTGCCATGTGACAGATGATTTTAACATCTTAAAACAGACTGCACTAAACAATATTACCTTATAAGCAAAGGATATAACTATGGTATGCTTTATTTTATATAGGAAAATAATCATTTCTGGGGAAATCTGATGTGACTGGTACCAGAAATAAGTTGATTATTTTCCAATAACAGCACATCCAGCGATCTTTTATTTCTCTTATTCTACACGCTTGTACCAAAACACAAAATATATTTTATTAATTATGAAATTACACATTTTAATTTTTCCTGCTACCTGATGCTGATTATTTTTGCCCTTTGGACTTGCCCTGCCATTCCTATTGTCACCACTTCTGCTTGGAGGTTCCTTCACCTGAGAATCACGTGCTGGTGCTGAGCTTTCGGGATGAATATGCTAAAGATTGCCATGAGATCACTACGTGGATGATATGACACAGATACCATAAAAATGCTGTGGATAGACATACTTGGATAGACTTAACATTTCCCACTGAAAATAGTCTACGCTCTAGTGTTCACTTGGATAGTATAGATTTAAAGCTATAAATGTGAACTGATTAAAACAAAGACCTTGATGTTAGACTTCATGGTTAAAAGTTGTGGAAGAGTAGTGACTCATAATCGCACTATCCGTTGTCACACTGAAGAGGATTGCTTCCTGTCAAGGTTTTTTTCCTTGTCTGTCTCTGGGACTTTTTCTTGCCATTGTCATTTGATCTACATCTAGATCTATATCTAACTTCTGTAAAGCTGTTTTGTGATAATTCTAATTATACTTACTTATAATGTTGAAGAATATCTGTAAAACAAGTTAGTAAATAACTTATAAACAGTTGTTCCCACATAAGCCTCTTTTATTCACTCATGAAGTTAATTAGACCAAAAAAAGCAGATTATTACCTAGAAACCACAAAGCCCTCAATCCTGACGACTCTTCCGGGCCTCTTACTGTTACAATGCACTGAAGATGCCTTTTTCACAGACAACTTCACCACAGAGCCCCTAAGTACCACTGAAAAAAATCACTAGTTAAAAACCCAATGAATCCACAGCCATCAATAGCTGAGAGCCAAGGAAGCAAAATTGCCCTAGTGCTTTTGATGGGAGGGATGAAATCTGTATTTTTGTCTAAACAGAAGAGTGCAACAAACACATCAATACAATTCAAGACAAATTGTCTGATGCAAATTAAAATTCTATTTGTCACATACATAACCATACACAGTATCTTCCTGGCCTTGGTCCAGCACAGCTTGGTGTAGATGGACTGCAGGTCGGGGAGCTCAGTGTGAATGATGCTCTCAGCTGATCACTCTGTAGAGCCCATCTGTCCTGCTTGGTGCTATTCCCAAAACCAGGTTGTGATGTTTCCGTCAGAATTCTCTCTATGGTGCAGATGTAGAAGTTCCTAAACACTTTTGATGGCTGTCTGAAACATCTGAGATGGTATAGATGCTGTCGGGCCTACCTCACCACGGTTTCGACGTAACAGGTCCATGACAGGTCTTGCAAGATGTGGCACCGAAGTAACGAAAGCTATCCACTACCTCCAGTGGGGTCTGGTTCAAAATGTGGGGCTAGTAATTCCCCTCCTGCTTTGTGTCCACTATCAACTCCTTTGTTTTGCAGACATTCAGGAAGAGATACCATACTGTTATACAAACTGTATCACCTTCTGACCAATCAGAAGCATGCTTTCAAGATTTAGTAACTATTTCATTGTCGGTTGAACTTGCTCTAAAAAAAACCTCTTCATACACTACAGGGGTATGTGAGCAGCTTCTGATTCTCTTTATTTATTTATTTTTAGAAAAATCGGTGCAAGGACATTAAGTATCTATGCACCATACAACATGCATCCTGTATACACATATATCATGTAATTGTACAAAAGAAAGGAAGGAAGAAAAGAGTAAGTAAAAAGTAACTGGCAGATATTTAATAAAAAATAGAATTCATGTCCACTTTAATTTCCTATACTAGTAAATATCACACTCCTTTTTAGGTATCAAGACAAAAATGAGACGTAACCATGGTTGTCTTCCTTCAGCTGCTCCTGTTAGGGTTTACTACAGCCAGATCATTGATAAGCATATTTGATTTGGCACAGGTTTCACACCATATACCCTTCCTGCCCTTTTTTATCTAGATTTGGTACAGAGTGTGAAGGAATAAATCACTTTTTATAAAGTAAAATGCCAAGTTGGGTTGTTAGATTATAATCCCATTTACACACATAATAAAGTTCTGTAAATGCTCAGTGTGACTAAAAACATTTAGTCCCACAATGATTTTACCATCAATGTGTTCTGCCATTAAACAAAGACAGGTAACACCCTTTTCAAATTACAACTCCAAAAATCACAATCAATTTATTTGTAGAAACATAGAATAAAAATTATATATTATAAGTTTAGTTACTATTTATCCCTAAGAGTAGAAGGGGTGAACTCTATGTAACAGAAAGTAGATAAGATTAGAAAGGATGAAGTCAGGAAGGCTTTGAAAAGGATGAAAAGTGGAAAGGCAGTTGGTCCTGACGACATTCCGGTGGTCTGGAAGTGTCTAGGAGAGGCAGAAGGGTTAACAGGGTTTTAGAGAGTGAGAAGATGCCTGAGGAATAGAGAAGTAGTGTATTAGCGCCGATCTTTAAGAATAAGGGTGATGTGCAGAGTTGCAGAAACTATAGGGGGATAAAGTTGATGAGCCATACAATGGGAAAGAGTAGTATGGAAGCTAGGTTAAAGAGGGTAGTGGAAATTTGTGAGCAGCAGTATGGCTTCATGCCCAGAAAGAGCACAACAGATGCAATTTTTGCTCTGAGAATGTTTATGGAGAAGTACAGGGATGGTCAGGGAGAGTTGCACTGTGTGTTTGTAGACTTGGAGAAAGCGTATGACAGGGTGCCAAGAGAAGAGCTGTGGTACTGTATGAGGAAGTCAGGAGTAGCAGAGAAGTATGCCAGAGTGGTGCAGGACATGTACTGTATGAGAGGAGCAGGACAGTGGTGAGGTGTGCTATAGGTCAAAATGGAGGAGTTCAAAATGGAGGTGGGACTGCATCAGGGATTGGCTCTGGGCTCCTTCCTGTTTGCTATGGTCAGAAAGGAGTCTCCTTGGACAACGATGTTTGCAGAAGGCATTGTGATCTGTAGTGAGAGCAGAGAGCAGGTGGAGGAAAACCTGGAGAGGTGGAAGTTTGCGCTGGAGAGAAGGGGAATGAAAGTCAGTCATAGTAAGACTGAGTACATGTACAGTATGTGAATGAAAGGGAGGGAAATGGAACAGTAAGATTACCAGATGAAAAGGTGAAGAAGGTACCGGAGTTTAAGTACTTGGGGTCAACAGTCCAGAGTGATGGAGAGTGTTGGAAAGAGGTAAAGAAGCGAGTGCAGGCAGGTTGGAATGGTGTCAGGAGTTCTGTGTGATAGAAAAATATCAGCGAGAATCAAGGGGATGGTGTACAAGACAGTGCTGAGACCGGCCATGCTGTATTGTTTAGAGACAGTGTCCCTGAGACAGAGACAGGAGTCAGAGCTGGAGGTAGCAGAGCTGAAGATGTTGAAGTTCTCTTTGGGAGTGACAAGGTTGGACAGGATTAGGAACGAGTACATCATAGGGACAGCTCATGTTTGGGGGACAAAATTAGGGAGGCCAGATTAAGATGGTTTGGACATGTTCAGAGGAGGGAGAGTGAGTATATTGGTGGGAGGATGTTGGACATGGAGCTGCCAGGCAGGAAGCAAAGAGGAAGGCCAAAGAGGAAGTATATGGATGTAATAAATGAGGTGTATGGATGTAATAAATGAGGATATGAAGCTAGTGGGTGTAAGTATTGAGGATGCAGAGATGATTTGCTGTGGCAACCCCTGAAGGGAAAAGCCAAAAGAAGAAGAAGAAGAGTTACTATTTATTCCTAAAGTTTATTCCAAATGAGCAAGCCTGAGGTGACGGTGGTAAGTAAAAACTTCCTAAGATTATATGAGGAAGAAACTTTGAGAGGAACCAGGCTCAGGAGGGAACCCATCCTCATTTATGTGACACTGGACAGTAAATGATATAAATGTAAATAATTTTCTTTCTTCAACAGTTTATAGTCACCTGGAATTAGTTATGTGCAACCGAAAGCTCCTAAGAAACTAATAGGTCAGCTTAATTTCTGAGTTCATTATAGACTTAGCACTAATTCCTTCTTGCTGAAAGCTGATTGATGCAACAGCAGTTCAAAGATGGTATGATAGTCTTTGAATTGTTCTATCCACAGCAACATTGGGCACCACCAAATGTTGAGAGTACAACCAGTGGTAGAGTCTCAGGCAGGTTTGGAAAGAAAAAGAGGTCACACTGGAAACTCAGAAAACTGGGAGCTTGGGAGTGGGATATATAGCACAAAGGATTGAGAAAGAGAGAAAGAGAGAGACAAAGCAAGAGAGAGAGAGAGAGAGAGAGAGGGTGTGAGGGTGGTAAGGCGACATCATCCAAAAATCCCAATACAATTCAATTCAATTCAATTCCAAACACCAAACACTCTATGCCCATGAACCCTCCAGATCTGCTAAACATAGAAAGCTTGACTAAACAAATGTATTTATAGCCTGGACTTAAACATTGAGACTGTGTATGAGTCATAAAGACTAATTGTAAGGATGTTCCAACTATAGGGCTTTGTAAGAAAAATCGCCCCCCTGCTGTAGCCTTTGCTACGTTTGGTACTGCCAAATAACTTGCACATTTTGATGGAAGTAGGCCTGGTGGATCATAAAAAAATGAAAAGATCTCTCAGGTACTATGTTGCAAGACCATTTGGTGCATTATAGGTCAGTAATAGTATTTTATAATCACTGCAAAATTTGACTGGAAACCAATGCAGTATGGATAAGATTGGAGTGATGCGTTCATATCTTCTGGTTCTAGTTAGGACTCTAGCTGCTGTGTTCTGGACTAACTGGAGATTATTTATGCTCCTACTGGAACATTCAGACAGGCATTACAATAATCCAACCTAGAGGTAACAAAAGCATGAACTAGTATTTCTACATCATGAAGTGACATCAGATTTTAGTGACCTTAATATAATAGCAATATTTCTGAGATGAAAAAAGGCTACCCTAGTGATATTATATACATTAGTTTCAAATGATAGACCAGAGTCAATAATCACCAAGGTATTTCACTGTTGAACACAATGAAACAGAAAGGCCATCCAGATTTACTCTGTAATCCGAAAGCTTACTTTTGGCTGCATGTGGCCCTAGTATGAGTGCTTTTGTCTCAGCAGGAGGAAGTTCAGAAATAGTAATATTATCTACCGGATTATCTATCAAATTGTTTTTAATTCATTCTGAATTTTCTGCCTGATATCAATTTGTTTAATGAAATAATTCATTAAGTCATTGCTGCTGCATATAGATGGTGTGCGCTTTTCTACAGTGGTTTTACTCCTAGTTCATTTTGGTACAGTATAGAATAAAAATTTAGGATTATTTTTGTTATCTTTGATTAGGGCAGAGAGCAGCACTAAGAGATTTTTTGTAGCACAGAAGGCTATCCTTCCACGCTAACTGAAATACTGATAATTTAGTTTGATGCCATTTATGTTCTAATTTCCTAGTTGATTGTTTTAATATTTGTGTGTGGTTGTACCAGGTTGCTAGTTTCTTCACCTACAGTATCTAGGGGGTAAAGAAACAAACACTGACTCCTGGGAGACTATTGGTAAATCTCTCTGCACTAGCAGACATAAATGTACGTTTAACTCGGTGACATGGCAAATAGCATATACTGTGTCTAAGAAATATTTTAAATGAAATGAGATAATGAAATAAATGAGATAAACAATCTGAGATGCATACAACTGCTGTTCTCAGAGGATCTTTTGACCTTTCAAAATGAATATTAAAGTCTCCCACAATTAATGCTTTGTGTAAAACACATATAGGTTTCAAATGAAATCTGCAAATTCTGAGGAAAATCAGAATTTGGCCGTGGAGGTCTGTAAATAACAGTTAATGGATCTTGACTTATAATCTTGACTTATTTTTTGTGGCTACATATGTTAAGTTAGTATAAAGAAGGCCAAAAGTGTTGAATTTATGTGTAGATTTTGTGAGCGAGCAGTCCATGCTCCTTGCCAGATGGTCTCTTCAGTCAGCCTTGAGCTTCTGAGACGGCATCCTGCCCTTTTCTTCAGTTCCTGTCTGCCTGGTTTGTCTCTGCCTTCCTTCAATCAATGACTCTGCCTGTCCTACGTTTAACTTGCTTTCTGGATTTTGGATTATTGGATTGTATGCTGTTAATGTCCCTGCCGGTCCTACGTTTAACCTGTTCTCTGGATTTGGATTAGTGGACTGTATGCTGTTAATGACTCTGCCTGTCCTACGTTTAACCTGTTCTCTGGATTGTGGATTATTGGACTATATGTGGTTGTTTCTTTTACTGATTCTACCAGCCTGCTGTATCCTGTTTTTTTTGAGAACTCTGCCATTTTTTGTGCCGTTCTTAATAAAGACTCTAAGTTTGAACTCGGACTGTGTTCTGCATTTGGGTCCTCACCTGCCACCCGTGACAGTACCATCTGGCCAACATGTACCCAGCAGAGCCACAGAACATGCAAGCCCTTCTAAGCTCCTTATCTGAGACCTCCACCTCTCACGAACGTCGTCTCCAGGATCTCGCCTCGGCTACACACGAACTGATCCGTCGCATGAATCAGCTTTCAGTCACTCCACCCTCTTCAGCTCCCTCGGTGACAACGACACCCACGAGCTCACCAGGTCATCTTCGGGAGCCACACCTGCCTTACCCCGAACGCTTCTCCAGTGAACCAGGACTATGCCGTGCATTTCTGATGCAATGCTCAGTGATCTTTGAACTTCAACCCTCTTCCTTCCCATCAGACCGCTCCAAGGTAGCCTATGTCCTCTCCCTGTTGTCAGGCAAGGCCAAGCTCTGGGCAACCGCCGAGTGGGAACGTCAGTCTGTACTCTGCTCCTCCTTTGAGTCTTTTTCCAATGAACTCCGCAAGGTCTTTGACACCTCTGCTCCTCAGCAGGATGCGGCATGCTCCCTCTTTGAAGCCTCACAAGGGAGCCTAACTGTGGCGGAATATGCGGTGGATTTTCGCACATTTGCCATCGACAGCGGGTGGAATGCCACCGCACTCTATGATGCCTTCTATCGGGGGCTGGCTTCTGAAATTAAGGATGAGCTCGCTGCCCGGGAGCTACCAGCCGACCTTGACGACCTGATCGCCCTGGCTACCCGCATCGATCGATGCATTCGGGAACGCCAAACTGAAAGGTCAGCCCGACGTCTTGGACAACCCAACTACCGACCCACTGTCTCTCGCCCCCCGCCTTCTCCTACCCTCCCTGTCTCTGCATCCAGGAGCCTTCCTCTCTCCCATGCCATGGAGAGCGGTCGTCGTCACTTATCCCCTGCTGAGAAGGACAGGCGTCGGGCCTCAGGACTATGCCTGTACTGTGGAGAGGCTGGACATTTTGCCGCTTCCTGTCCAGTAAAAGGCCGGGCTCGTCGCTGAAAGAGGGGCCAGCGGCGAGTCTACGACCATCAGTCCCTTCCAAGCCACTGCTCAAGAGCCGCATCTCAGTTGACCAGCGGGGCTACGACCTATCTGCCTTTGTGGACTCCGGAGCCGACTCTGAATTTATGGATCAAGACCTGGCTAAACAACTAGGCCTTGAGACGGTGCCTCTGTTCTCGCCCCTCCAAGTTCGGGCCTTGGACGGCCACGTCCTCCATCATGCCTCCCAACGCACTAAACCCTTGCTTGTCACCATCTCTGAACATCACCGAGTGGTTGTCTTTTCTTCTGATCCCTTCACCATTTGCCCCTGTTATGTTGGGCTTTCCATGGCTCCGGAAGCACAATCCTCACGTGGACTGGACCAGCGGCCGTATTCTGGATTGGGGCACCTACTTCCTAGCCCATTGCCTAGGATCTGTACCTCCGACCAAGGTGTCTGACAAGGATGAACCACCCCCTGACCTCAGCTCAGTACCCTCCGATTATCATGACCTGGGGATGGCATTCAGCAAGGTCAGAGCCTCCTCTTTACCCCCTCATCGTCCATATGACTGTGCTATTGACCTCCTGCCTGGCACTACCCCTCCTCGGGGTCGGCTCTACCAGATTTCGGGACCCGAAAGAGAGGCTATGACCCAATATATTCAAGATTCCCTCGCGGCCGGGATCATTCGTCCGTCTTCCTCACCTGCTGGGGCTGGGTTCTTCTTTGTAGGGAAGAAGGATGGGTCCTTGCATCCATGCATGAACTACCGTGGGCTTAATGTTCTGAAGACCCTACATCCTGGTCATCCAACCTCATTTGGGTCGAATATGCCCACAACTCTCTTCCCTCGGCAGCCACAGGCCTCTCCCCTTTCCAGGCCGCTTACGGCTATCAACCACCTCTGTTCTCTTCCCAAGAATTAGAGGCCTCGGTTCCCTCTGCCCTCGCTCTGGTTAAACGGTGTCAATGGGTCTGGAGGAGGACCCGCTTAGTGCTTCTCCGCTCATCCAAAAGCTATGCTCGATGGGCCAATCATAAGCGCCACCCGGCACCCCCTTACCATGTTGGCCAACGTGTTTGGCTGTCCACTCGAGATCTGCCCCTGAAAGTCGCCTGTCGGAAGCTCGCTCCTCGCTTTGTTGGTCCGTTCCCAATCTCTAAAATGCTCAATCCAGTATCCGTCCGACTCAAGCTTCCCCGGACCCTTCGCATCCACCCTACATTCCATGTCTCCAGACTCAAGCCTGTCCGAGCCTGTTCGCTGGTTCCCTCCACCAGACCCCCTCCTCCCGCCCGGGTCATTGATGGAGGCCCTGTTTATACAGTTCGCCGCCTTCTACGCTCCAGACGTCGGGGTAGAGGTCTCCAGTATCTTGTCGACTGGGAGGGCTACGGCCCTGAAGAACGCTCCTGGGTGCCCGCACGTCACATCCTTGATCCCGACCTTGTTTCCCAGTTCCACCGCGAGCACCCTGATCAACCAGGAGGGGCGTCGTGGAGGGAGGGGTACTGTCAGGCATGCATTTCCGGGTTCCATGTTGCTACTTCCGGTTCCAGGACGCAACTTCCGGTTTCGCGATCTCATTTCCAGTTTCCGCCATTTTATGCTCCTCTGTCCTATAAGCTAGCGAGCAGTCCATGCTCCTTGCCAGATGGTCTCTTCAGTCAGCCTTGAGCTTCTGAGATGGCATCCTGCCCTTTTCTTCAGTTCCTGTCTGCCTGGTTTGTCTCTGCCTTCCTTCAATCAATGACTCTGCCTGTCCTACGTTTAACCTGTTCTCTGGATTTGGATTATTGGACTGTATGCTGCTTATGACTCTGCCTGTCCTACGTTTAACCTGTTCTCTGGATTGTGGATTATTGGACTATATGTGGTTGTTTCTTTTACTGATTCTACCAGCCTGCTGTATCCTGTTTTTTTGAGAACTCTGCCATTTTTTGTGCCGTTCTTAATAAAGACTCTAAGTTTGAACTCGGACTGTGTTCTGCATTTGGGTCCTCACCTGCCACCCGTGACACTTATCATGAATAAATGTGACACCTCCTCCCCTGCCTGGACAGACAAGCTTCATTTAATGCTACATACTCATTTGGTTTAATCCATGTTTCTGTTTAGCACAGAACACCAAACTTCTGAGCAGAAATCATTTCATTGACAATAAGTGCTTTAGATGCCAGAGATCTTATATTTAACAGTCCTAGCTTCAGATCAAATGTGCTGGCTGTGCATTCACTCATCTAATTTTATCAGGTTACTAAAACACATTTTATGTGTTCATACATTTTTGTTTTTGTTTAGCTTGGGGAACAGACACAGTCTCTATATTGTGAACTCTGGGTGATGACTCTTGCAGCTAGCAGACATTCCGATTAGCCTGTTTTCAGTATTACTTGCAAATGAAGATCAATTAGGATTGAAGCAAAATATTCTGTTATTCACCAGCTCATCTTACCCTAGCAGATATTGAAACTAAATCTATTTTATTATACAGGTCAGTGAATCTTCCAGTCTTCCACTATTTCTTTAATATTTTAACCAATGAAACTTTTAACGTAATGAATTAACTCTATTGTGGGGTGTATTGATAATGCAAGACACTGCAATGTTGGAAATGTGTGAAAACTACACCAGGTTATGTATGAAACGAGGGCTTCTTTGTGAAAGTTGTGTCTGAAGCTCTGAGTGAAATCATACAATTTATTGGCACAGGTCATTCATTTGACAAAATGGAGCACACCAGCAAGACCATAAAAGGTCATCTATGTCACATTGCTCCAGATTCTACTTGTCTGAAGGAAGCATGAGTGGATGCCCAGAATGTGGCTAGTGACGCTGCGTCTTGTTCCCTTCTCAGAGAACTCCCTTTCTCACATCTGCAGGAACCTGTACTAACAAGACAGTGATCTAGATCCTGACATGCTGATTACACCAGAGGCTAAAGTTCAATATAGTCTCCACAATCTCGAATCTAGGATCCCCTCAGGGGTCAGACCAAGAGGTTACACATCTCGGGGAGGGAGTAGAGAATTGCCCCTTGTGCTTGAGAGAGGAGGTTGCTCCTTATCTTCTGGCACTGTCCAGAAAGGAAATTAGGTACACAAGCCAGACTCAGGTGGGCCAGTAACAGGTGGACCACTGTGAGCAGGGCCTACAGCATACAGACAGGGCCTTGGCTGCATTTGCACCATAGTATCCAGTCCCCAAAGGGGCTGGTGAGAAGAGAAAGCCACAGGGGACAGTGGGTCAACACCTCAAAGGTGAACAAAGCCACTTCCACACCACCAAAAATTGCCATATGCATTCCACCACTTACAGGTGGAATTGCCATTCCCCAGGCCTCAGCCCCTGCCTCAACCCATGAGCAACATCCATCTTAAGAGCCTTGCGACAACGACATGCCCTATGAGTGGGACCCAAAGTGGAGAAACTGGGGCCTGTCCACATAAGCAGGGTGCGTAACCCTTGACCCTGAATAGGGTGTCTGCAGGGGTGAAAAAACCCTGTTCCAGAGTTGAAACGGTCTCATGTGTAGCAGACCCAAAGGAATAGTTTTGGCTGCTACCACCATGAGCCAAGCACCCTCTGCGCCTTGAAGGCAGAGAAGCATTGGCCTACACAGATGTCCTTTATGGCAGAAAGGATGGAATTCCCCTGAGCGGGAGACAGGCGTACTGAATCACAAACTATCCTAAGAAGTTGGTTCTCTGATGGGGAGAAAGCACACACTTTGCTGGGTTGAGCATAAGGACTAAAAAACTCATGTGGGCAAGCACGTCATCTCAATGCCTGGCTGCCACGTCCCTCGACTTAGCCAAGATGTGCCAGTTGTGTGGATAATTTAGTAAATGGATAGCCTGGGATACAAAGATGCCAGAGCAGCCTCCATGTACTTTGTGAGAGTGTGCAATAAGACTAGGCCTAAAGGGAGAACCCGACAACAAAACCTGGTATGCTTCACCCCCGAAAGTGAACCTGGGGAATCTCTTCTTCTCTTTCATGATGCCTATGTCAAGATAGGCATCCTTCAGGATGATCATCACAAGCCAGTCCTTGGACCTGATCTGTGGTGAATATGCTCTATGGCCCCTTTCTCAGATGCAAGATGCAAGTTCCTCCTGGAACTGCATTTCACTGCATATCATACTGTGTACGATTATGTATGTGACAAATAAAATTTGAATTTGGAGGAATGAAGTTTGTTCTGTGCCAACAACATTGGGCAGCACACTTTCTTTCTGGCCCATCTGGCAGAGCTGACCGCCCAGATTTTAAGTTTGGGAAGTTTGGGCTGCACTGCTAGCCCTCTTTTCCTTCCTCAGCAGGTCAGGCTGGGGCTGGTGGCTACTGGTTGATAGCCCTAGCTCCTCAAAAAGGTTTTGTCCTTTTCTTTTATCTCCATCAGACTGTCTCTCAGTGGCAACCAGTGCAGCCATGGGCTGTATGCTTTGTGGCACGGAAGGCTAAATCTGTGGCTTTGGAGGAGTTCGGACCTCATTGGTGAGACCCTCACCACAGACGAGCTCCTTTAGCAGGCCATGTAGGCCTTCCCTATAAGGGCCACCATGGCCTGACAGGGCTTCAATGGGAGCGCAGAATTTCTCCATTCAGCCAATGAAGGGGAGAGATTGCTCTCAAACATCTCTTCAACCCTAGGTATTGCCACATACCCATGGTCATGTAGGCCCAGAATGTCTGAATAGCAGTGGACTAATAAGGATTATTCCACATCCTCGACACTTCAGTGTGGAGGTCTGGGAAAAAATGTGAGATGCCTGCCAGCTCCTCAGAGTCTGATGCAGACAACATTATATCCTCATCTAGTTCGAGAGAAATCACAAAGTGAGCTCCCGGAGCCAAAACAGAGGTAATAGAGTCAGCTGAGAGGACAAGAGAAAAGGAATTCATGCAGTAGTGAATCAATGACTGAACCCGGCACGTTGCCTAGACAGATGCGGGACTTGAGCCATGCAGCTTAGTGACAGCATGCAAAATTGCTGTCAACAACCCAAACACCACTGATTTTCTCTCAGGAAGCAATTCAGTGGCATACCGCTCATCATTCCCCACTTCAAGCTCCACAGAGTATGATGGAGACAATAACAATTTCTCGTTCAGGTTGGGAGAAATCACAAAGCGAGCTCCCGAAATCTCAAACCCCAGTCAGGAGAGAGGACTGGAGAAAACAGGCAAGTGGTAGTGGAATGAAGCTTCAGACACAAATTCCACAAATCTTGACATTTATGATATTTAGACTGTATAGAAAGTTGCAAAATTTCCTGATCTGAAATATAGAATGCTGTTCTTTACACTTATAGCATTTAAAGATCTGATCACCACCAAAAGTGAAAAGGGAGAATATTTTAGTTTTGCATTATTTAAGATTGCATTTTACTGAATTCTAATGAAAGACGCAGTGCAATCTACTGGGAAACACAAAAATTCTGTCAATCTGTAAAGTTTATAATGGAAAAGTTCTTAGATTAGCATCATCTGTATCATTCTGTGTCACATCAAATGAGTTAAAATACTCTCCCTGCATTTAAACAGCTCTGTTCACTCTTATGTAGGTGTGGTAAATAAATGCTAATTCTGTCAGTTGGTTAGGTCAGTTTGTTAATTGTTAACAATGTCTTTCAATTTGGTTTAATTTAAATATTAATACATATTAAACATTTAAATATTTTAAAACTTTGTCCAGGGTGTATAAGCTATTTTTTCTGTTCTGATATTGTGTGCAATTTCCTTGCGGATGATTTGCAAGTCTGTATCTGATTATGATCTAATTTGATTAGGATTATGTCCATTGTCCTAAGCATAAAACAATTCAACAATGTGATTAAATCATGAAATTCATTCTGTGTGTAAAGCACACTTAAGTAAGCAATGTTTTAGGCACATTTAGCTGTTGGCATTTGCTGCTCCATTTCTTAAACTGACTTCATTTTCAGCATGAGCAAGACATGATAAAAAAAAATCACCTAAATAATAACATGTCCATGTGATTTTAGTAAATCAAATTTATGTTTCACTAAAATTCAGAGTATTGTATTATTGGCAGAAAAACTCAATACTTACATCCACCTACTTTTCCTAGACTGTCATATAAATACTAAAGCACTTGAATGTAACGCTGCATTTTAGCAGGCATGGGTAAAATAGGCAGTTGCCCAGAGTAGCATTTGAATAAAGGAAATCAGATGAACATGATCAGTAATTGTGCAGTCTGACACATTCTTCAGAAAGTACACAACATAGTGCAAATCTCAATTACAGTTGTTTTTTTTATTGCTGTTGTCCTTTGGGTGCTCCCTGATTGGGGTCACCACAGAGGATTATCTGATCTGCATTATTTGATTTTGGCACAGGTTTTATCCCGGATTCCCTTCCTGACTCAACCCTCCCATTTTATCTGGGTTTGGGACCGGCACTGAGAGTTACCCCTCAATGGCTGGGGCAGTTCCCTGCCCTGAAATTGAACCCAGACTGCATTGGTAAGACCTAGGGTTACTGCCGCTGGATCACCAGGGAAGCAAAACCCAATTACAATTACTAGGTAAAAATAAAGTTATATGTGTAAAATGTGGTTGTAACAGCAGGCCATTGACTATGAGAAACAAAAAAGAATGGATAAACAAAGCTGGACCAGCAAAATGAAAAAACGGCCAGATTTTTTTTTTTTACAGTGTAATCGCATCTGTGTAAAAGCACCACACAAAAGAGGAAATCTTGTGCCTCCAGGAACTTTGTGCAATCTACAAGGAAATAAAGTACCTCCTTCATGAAGCTTAAGCCAGACACATGTAACAAGATTAAGATACACTATTCATTAAACATGTTTTAGAAAGCTTGTCAAGAAGGTTCACATTGAGATGAAGTTTGTACATGGGGATGGAGATGCAGCTAAACAAAATAAAAGTCATTCAAGCAGTAGGTTTTTACTTTAGCTTGAAAGCACAGTGCTTGAAAGGCACAGAATCTTGCAGTAAGTTTCAGTAAAATTCCCACCCTAAATACATCCCCAAAAACTAAACAAAATGACCTATCAACTATAAAGTGCAGCTTTTGGGTATGGGTAAAAGGTTGCTGTTTTGAGCTTGCTGGGTTACTCACTCACATTAGAAAACAGAAAGCTTGCCAAAAAGGTCCAGGTGGTGCTGGGTTCATATGCTGACCATGAAGAACAAACTGTTTCAAGCATACAATGTTAAGTGGATTCACATGTCAATGAAAAAAATAACTTTTTTTTATAATAAATATTATTTAATTAAACATTTTCTATAATGATATTTTTAGGTGAAGTTTAGTTATAGTGGGATCAAATTATAGTCAAATTGCTGTTTTCTAATCTCTAATGTATATTTTACATTTATTTATCTGGAACAATCACAGGGGTTGTTGTGAAGGACGCTTTAAATGAGTTGAAACTTTCTTTCACTTTTACTTTATACTACTGAAGTACAAAATATCACCACATTACTCAGATTGGACAGATAATGTGTTCTAACAAATAGAAAATCAGATACAAATAGCAGATATACTGTATGTTCTGTTTGTTTGTTTTTTGAAAGATTGCCAGAAAACATAGGTCTGTGTTCTTGGTAGTTGCTCATTAGGGGTTATACACACTTTGTCATTTTTATTCTGCTTTGAGGCAAAATCCATTGTTAAAAGTGCTATGAAAATAAATTTTAATTGAAATTGGTTCATACAGTGCCAAGAAACCGAAAAAAGCTTTTAAACTAAATAATAATAACAATAATAATAATAATAATAAAAACAAACGGCCAAAGAAAAACGAAAGAGAAACAACAACAAAAAGCATCGCTCATGCTTTCACATCACTTTTAGTAATAGCTGTATTTTCAGTTCAGGAACACTAGGAACAAATCCCAGATGGGACACCCATCCATTACAAGCCCCATTCATCCACACAGTCACAGATGCTTTCACAACTAGGGGACAGCTGACTTTAGCCAATCCACCTATTGGGATGTGGAGGTAGGAAAAAACCAAAGAGCACTGAGGAAACTTGTGCAGGCACAGGGAGAATAAGCACACTATTTTTCCTTTTTGGGCAACTTTAGGCCTTGACTGGATAAATATTATAAAATGTAAAGAGAGGAAAAGGGGAATTGTTTTTGAAATGTTTCACTGTCAATGTTGCAACTTTGGCAGTACTGTAACATCTATATAGTATAGTAATCTTTATAGTGTAAAGTAACACGTAATCCAGGAGATTTCCTCAGTGCAGGGTACAACTACACTGTAGGATCTTACTTTAGGACCCAACCATGGCAGCGCTGAGATCTGAACACACTTCAGTTGTGCAACTCAAAGCCTTGACCACTTAGTCATCATAACTAGCATTACGAGCATTGATTCTACCACTTCTTCCTCTCAATTAACTCAAATAAAAGACAGCACTGAATCAATCCGAGTTAGTTGAGCAAGTTAGTTGTGTTGGTTCAGTGGTTACCAGCAAATTATTGAATAATTGACAATAAATTGTTTACTGTTTAGAACGTATTTGGCAATATATACAGTAAGAAGACAGAACAGCCTGAGCAGCAGGTCACACAGGTCAGATTTGTGAAGCTGTGCACCAAGTTGTCAAATAACAGCAGTAACACCATATGAATTAAATAAGAAAACATATTATTTGGACAAGTAATGCTGATTGGTAAATGAGGGCAAATGTTGAAAAAAATCTTTAGCACTGTTCTCAACTAAAGTTCGCCAGAGAATCCTTTCATGTGGCTTCTGGAGAGGGATTAGAGAATAGCATGGTTTGGGACAGAGATGGTGACGTTTCCAACACAGCTGTTCACACAAATCATTTTATGCTGCCCATCCAGCAGCTTATAAAGTATTATCAGGTGCAAAGAACAAGTGTGACTCTGTGTGTGTACATGGGTATTTACTCTCTGTGTGAAATGAGAACAAATCAAATATCTCAACTGCAGGGTTTTTTTTTCAGTGGCACTTGAGAAGGGTCGAAGCAACTCAGCGCTTTCATTCTCTTTGGTTGCTGCAAAACATCACATGAGTTTCTATCAAGAACCTCAGGATTTTTTTCCCCTGCATGTGTGTTTTGTTTACAGAGACGTTTTTAATCATATCCTTCATGTATGACCCACCCTGTCTGATACTGGCTGTACTTGTCAACCACAGTCGTGACCACAAACTGACACGTGGTGCTTTCTCTTACATACTCTAACAAACACCCACACGCTTACATTATATTCCATCGCAAATCTCCTGCTGCTATTGGTGGTTAAAAGGTGTAAGACAAAGATATTCGTTGCATGCAGACTTAAGGAGAAGTTAAAACCACAAGGACGTCATGAGGTTTTTTTTTTTTTTAATACAGCAACTTCATTTATGTATATAGATATAGCCACTCATCCGTGTTCACACAACCCATTCTCACATATCGATGTACTGATCTGTTTTTTCTAATTAAAACAAGAAGCTGACTCATTATTGCATAGGAACAAAATATCTTTGCACCCCCCACATGTCTGTGAAGGCGAGGCACAACACATTGTACAATGTCTACTGTGTCTGTGAGCGTGAGAGCTAATACGGAGAGATTGTGGGTCAGTTTCATAAGATATTTCCATATACAGTTACACAGGAGGAAGTCAGGACATTGTGCTGACATACTCCAAGTGGGGAAAGAAGCTGCTTAGTAACATGTGGCACTAATTTGTGGATAATTTTTAATAATTTTATGTGAATTCTCATTTGGATGTCACTACTGCTGTTTGTCATGCAATGCAGCTGAACATGATACCACAGCACTGCTGACTTTTCCTAACCTCACTGTTCAGAAGATGATGTCAAAATTATGTAAAAAAAAACAAAAAACAACAACCTGACCCATCACACCCATACGTGTTTGTTCAACCTGTTACAGGTTTAGTCCCTGTTGCTACTATAAAGGCTACTATAAAGGAGAAAGGCTAGATTGTGGAGAGTGGTTATGGGGATTTGCTTTATTCAGCCACAAGAAAATTAGTAAGGGAGAGCGAGGAGGTCTGGGGTACAGTCCATGCTCCAGTTCATCCCAAAGGTGTTCAGTGGGGTTGAGGTCAGGGCTTGTGCAGGACACTCAAGTTTTCCACTGTAACCTTGACAAGCCATGTCTTTCTGAAGCTTATCTATTGACAAAGCACAGGGGCATTGTCATGCTGGAACATGTTTGAGGCTGTTTTGTTCCAGCAAAGGGAAATTGTCATGCTACAACATAAAAAATACATTCTTTAACACTGTGTGCTTCCAACTTTGCAGCAAAGGTTGGGGAAGGCTAATGCATAGATGTTGTGGCCAGGTATCCAAATGCTGATAGTATATATTGTCAAAAGTTTTGGGACATCTGCCTTTACATGCATATGAACTTTAATGACATCCTATTCTTTATCCGTAGGCTTTAATATGGAGTTGTCCCACCCTTTGCAGCTATAACAGCTTCAACTCTTCTGGGAAGGCTTTCCACAAGGTTAGGAATGTGTTTATGGGAATCTTTGACCATTCCTCTAGAAGTATATTTGTGAGGTCAGACACTGATGTTGAACATGAAGGCCTGGCTCGCAGTCTCAGCTCTAATTCATCCCAAAGGTGTTTTATCGGGTTGAGGTCAGGATTCAGTGCAGGCCAGTCAAGTTCTTCCACACCAAACTCGCTCATCCATGTCTTTATGGACCTTGCTATCTGCACTGGAGCGCAGTCATGTTGGAACAGGAAGGGGTCATCCCCAAACTGTTTCCACAAAGTTGGGAGCAAGAAATTGTTCAAAATGTATGCTGAAGCATTAAGAGTTCCTTTCACTGGAACAAGTACCGTTCTCCTGGCAACCACCAAACCCAGACTCGTCCATCGGATTCTCAGACAGAGAAGCGTGATTCATCACTCCAGAGAACGCGTCTCCACTGCTCTAGAGTCCAGTGGTGCCATGCTTTACACCACCGCATCCGATTTGCATTGCACTTGGTGATGTAAGGCTTGGACGCAGCTGCTCGGCCATGAAATCCCATTCCATGTAGCTCTCTACGCACTGTTCTTGAGCTAATCTGAAGGCCACATGAAGTTTGGAGGTCTGTAGCTATTGACTCTGCAGAAAGTCGGCGACTTCTGTGCACTGTGCACCTCAGCATGCTCTGATCCCACTCTGTGATTTTATGTGGCCTACCACTTCATAGCCGATTTGCTGTTGTTCCCAATTGCTTCCACTTTGTTATAATATCACTAACAGTTGACTGTGGAATATTTATTAGTGAGGAAATTTCACAAATAGACTAATTGCACAGGTAACAACATATCACGGTACCACGCTTGAATTCATTGAGCTCCTGAGAGTGATCCATTCTTTCACAAATGCTTGTAGAAGCAGTCTGCATGCCTAGGTGCTTGATTTTATAGGCCTGCAGCCATGGAAGTGATTGGAACACCTGAAATCAATGATTTTGAGGGGTGTCACAAAACTTCTGGAAATATAATGTAGTTCTTATGCATTTAGAAAAATGTGTGTGCAGTTTTCTGTGAGGATAAATTTCTTGAAAGGTTTTTTTTTGAAGCTCCAGTGTCAGCACCTTGTAACAGTGACAAGTAAAGGAAATGGCAACTTTACATTTTTTTAACATGGATGAGTTTTCAGGGCAGATGGTTTTGCAGTTTGTGGTTTCTCTGTAACAATCTCATGCAATTTCATTTTGTCTTATTAAGTACAACAGAGAGCAAAAAGGAGATGCTGGTGTGTAGCTGCTATAACATAACTGATACCAAGTTATCCATGTCATGGATGTTCCAGGCTGTTAAACATAAATTTAGATGGATAAAACACATAATGTTCTTTAACATATAAAAACTTATCAGTGGTGTAATAAAAATACTTCAGGTTGTGCTGTTACTTGTGGCTTACTGCAACAATACCTCTCTCTCTTCCTACATTTTCTTTCATCCAAAATCAACTGAAGTTACTTTAAATAAAAGCATAAAAAGTTAAAGTTAAGTCTCTGAAGCTGATGGTGTATATTAAATAAGTATGCTTCCTCTTTTTGACTACTATTTGTACAACCCTACAAACTGAATTACAGAAGTGAGTTGGATTTGTAAAAAAAATGAAACTTCTGAAAACTGTACTGTGCCTTTAAACGGCAGCACTCTGTTAGAGACGGAGCTGCTAAATCCTTCCCTAAGATGCTGACATCAGCAGTAACAGCACAGCAGAGCACACGAACATAGCACTCAGGGGTCATACTGGGTCACGCCTGCCACTCAGCAACTGAGAAAGAAAAACAGAGGCGGGGTGGGGGTTTCAGGAAGGAGGGCAGTGAAAGTTCCAGTACAGTTTAAAACCAAACAAAAGGTTAAGTTTTAACTTTTAAAGTCCCAGGGTCAGTCTTACTCACAATAGTCTTATTAGTTTCAGTGCAGTTTGTGAACGTCATGCTGCTTTCTGAATAATCATCTAAAATGACTAATAACTGATTAATATGCTAATTGACACTGAAAGTTAGATTTCAAATGGCTAAAAATAATGCATAAGGATTTATGTCCATAGCATACTTAATCACACATTTTTAATCATACACACACAAAGTGTTTATCCTTATAGGGTCCAGATACAAATGTCTCTACTAGTTCAAAACTGTCAAATATTCCTTTTCTTGTCCTTATCCCCCACCACACATACATATCAAACATGTCAGACACCAAATGGATGAACAGACCTACCCACCCATCCATCATTACTAATAAATTACATGCTTGGGCTTTTCAGAATCCACTTCTGCATTGTTATCACCAAAGCATATACAGAGAAAAATCTGATCAGATTTCCCTTTGGTCCTGATTATAAAGCACTGAGTTTGCACTTACAGACTTAATAGTCTATAATCAGACTACTAGAAAATAAACATTTGTCCAAACACTGATAAAACCCCAACATAAGCACGTACAAATTTCTATTTATACTAGAAAATAGGTTTGCTAGCAGCAACTTTCCACTTAAAAAAATCAGGTACGACTTTGATACACTTCAGCTAGAGATAACAATGACTGATAGTGTAATAAAGCACATATTAGCAAAAGCAGGCCATGAGGACAATGATATAAAGATATAGAGCAGTATTGTGAATAATAATAAATAAATAAAACAGATCATTTTTTTTTTTTTTGGATGAACAAGGGTGTTTATGACAATGGATTTTGACAGGAGGCTGATTCTGTGTCCTGGAAGACTAACAGGGTCACAGTGATGTCTTTCTCTTATTGCTCTGTTGAGTGAAGCTGTCAATGATGATGCAGGAACAATGACTCGTAATTACTGTGTCTGGACTCCATGTGTTCTGGACTTCCTGTCTGTAGAAAGAGAGTGAAGCAGAGGTGAAGCCTTCAACCGCTTATTGTGTCGGATATCATGTTTGTGTAGATGGCCTGAATCCAGTGGGAAACAAATGTGTGTTTGTGTGTACACAAATGTTTATTTGGTACAAAATTGTACAAAAATGGTAGAAAATAGTCTTTTCTATTTTTCATTTTTAAATTGTCTCTAGCTTTTATGTTATATTGTGTTGATGAATTGTCTACTAAAAAAAAACCTGCCCACCATGGAGGCCTGAACTATATGCATGGGATTTGTATAATCTGAATGGAGAGTCTAGGAAATTGATTTAAGTCCATGTGGAACCAAACTCTGAATACATACAAATTTCCCAGTGTAAATATTGACATAATTGTTGGACTTAAGGTGCCAACTCTGAATATGGCCCAAGGACATTAAGAAAAATGTGTGTGTGTGTGTGTGTGTAGTCAAACTTGACACTGAGGCCACAGACACCACAGTCTAAAATGAAGTACCTGTCAGTCAAGTGACCTGACATATAGCATGTGTCTACGCATGTTGTCATGCTGACCTCCACTAACACATCTGAACTCCTCATGACTCCAACATTCACATGCTGGGAGTGACTGATATACAGACAGCATATAAGCCAGGGTTAATGGGAGTTCATAATAGAGCACAGCACATTTCAGGCATGAGGTTTTCATCTCGAATATTTTTGGTCTTACAATTTACACTCAGTGTAATTTCAGAAAGTGTGAGTATGAGAGACAGAGACAAACAGAGAATGAAGATTACTGATATGACTACCAACAGAGGTGATGTGTGTGCGTACTCTCTGAAAATGCTTCGTCTGTTGTAGCTAATGCAGCCATTTTCGGTTACTACTTCAGGTTCATCTGCTTTCAGTTTCTCCTACAAATGTATTTCAGTGTAAAGGAAGGTGGAGTATATAATCCATCAGTTTATGTTCAATATGCTGCTTGCACCTCTTACTGGAGCTTTTTCCAAGTGGTCCTTGGCTCTTGGGCCACTTTTCTGACTAAACTTCTGACTCTCTCTTACTGGTAGAGTGATGTTCCTTCCACTTGGCCCTAGTGTTGCTTACAGGAACATTTAGAGACATTTTTAGGAGAGCTCTTTGCCTGTACCCATCATGAGATGTTTGTATACTTGCATTCAGAGGTGGGAAAGCCTTTTGTCAGTTGTGGGCCGTCAGGGCCAGCAAGGCCTTCTCTGCTGGCCTAAACAGCAGTGAGCTGAATCACTGACTTGCATTTTAATACATTCAATATATTTTTCCATAAATGTGTATTAAATTATTCCCAATAGTCTATTCTTTACATTTCATAGCTTTTCTCTTGGTTGCGCTGCTTCCAGTAGTGTATATTTATGATAAGAGTATTTATCCAATCATATTTCAGCCAGTGGCTGACATCATGTGTTGCCAGGGTGAAAAAAATCTGCCTTAAGGCCTTCAGAATCAATAGTGCAGCCGCCCATAGCTTACAATAAGTGGCAATGAAATTGTTACATTAACCAATCAGATTTCAAGTTGGCATCACTGGGGCCATCTAGCAGGCATACGATTACATCAGCAATTTCCCGTCCTTTGATTGGATAATTGGAGTAGTTACAGGCAGCAAACCCACAAACTAAATAAAATATATATATTTTTAACTCACAATGGCTAACAGAGGAGAAGAAATCGATTTGGTCACAGATATCATTACAAATGTATTTTCAAGGCGGACAGTAATAAAATTGACTATTCCTTGTGAGGTGTGAAATACTGTAGCCTAATTTCTTTTTTTACTTTGCTATTTAACGGTTGATTAGTATCTATTGCCGTGACGTCATAATGATGGTATAAAGGTGGATTAATTCAGGAAGGACACCAGTGAAGGCCTAGGTGTGAAATGCACGGCCCGCCACTGCCTTTTGTTAGTGTGCTTTGATAGCTTCCTGCTGTTGGATGGGTAACATTAGTAACGTTTAGGTATCTTTAGTCCCATGCTAAGTCTAGGTTGCGAAATAATTTTGTGTCAAACAAGTAAAAATAAAGACCAATGGTGACCTTGTGATCAAATTTACAACTGGCTGATTCTTTCTTGTGTAATGATGCTATTCTCACTCGGGGCTAAAAGTCATTCTAATTAAATGATCAGTCATCATTTTAATATATTTGTATTTTTAAAGATAAGACTTAGATAATATCCTATTAGTGTCAAGTGGCATTTCATGACGTTTGACAGGCATTATCAAGGACACCTAAATCAGCGTCTGACCTTCAGTTGTTTTTATAAACATGATGAACTTTCAAACATTTCCTAGGGCCTTATCATTTGGCATGTTAACCTGAACTAAACTTGTTATGTCATTAAAATGTCAACTCCTTTCAGTGAGACTCCCTGACCTTGACATATGACCAGAAGGATCTTCAGGGCTCTTCCTTGTGCTCTTGTTTCCTGTTACATGGTTTTCTTGTAGCCTGACAACAAAACAGCTTTCTGAACATGGCTTTGAAATGTTATATAAAACTATTAGGATCAGTACTTGATTTGCAGTCTTTTGCATCTTAGTATGAGTTTCACACAAACTATTAACTATTAATAGAACAAAAAATGTATATATTATTATCGATTTTATCAATTGCACCAATAACATTAGGTCTGAAATAAAATTATTATTATTACTGGTTAGAGTTTTTATACTGTCTGTTTTCCTAAATATTGAAAATATATAACATTTATTTTCTTAGTCTCCCATTTTTCTTGCCGTTGTAGGTGTTTACACTGAGTGATACATTACAGGACATGAGTAGGTTTAAGGCACAATTTTAGACTTGGGTCTGTCTTTCATCAAACACAGCTGATAAGCATCCGTTTTAATCAGCAGGTCAGCCCTGTTACATATGGGTGCATGCACATTAGCCCATGCAGCACGCTAGGATGCATGCTGTACATGGCATGCAGGCATTGAGTTTGTCACACTGTATTTAGCAGCTTGGATGAAGTTACTCATAGCAGAGTAATTTAACAGATTCAAAAGCAGTAATTTAACAGCTATCTTTCAGACACTAGCCTTTCTTTCTTCTCAATCAATCAAGCAGTTAATTTCAACATAGACAACGACATTAGCAACAGTGTGGTTTTATAAGATTGAACCAATTGTACACTAAGAAACAGATGAGCAGTCAATAATATAATGATCCTTGGTTTTCAGGAACAACTTAAATGAATCGCCCAATTATCACAGCAATGGTTTGACTTTGCAGTTTCACATGATAATTTCTGTGTGTCACCATGATATCAACATCCCAGAACATACAGACTGCTTAGATTGTGTTTTTTTGTGTGAGTGTTTCTTTGTGTGCATGCTTTTGTAAATGATATAGTCTAAAACTGTTATTTTTAGACACGTAGGCATCGTTGCCTCATTAGAAAACAGGATATCCCATCCTTGTTTTTACAGAAACAGTGTGTATCTGTGTGTGTGTGTGTGTGTGTGTGTGTGTGTGTGCATGTTTTTATACCTCAGTGGAGACCAAATGCCCCCACAAGAATAGAAATATCTGATAAACACACACACACACACACAAGATACAACACACATTTGGCTGGTCTGCACAAGGGTGTGTGGGGGGGTGAAACCAAATAAGCATTATTTCAATCAGCTTCTTTAAGTCACTCTATAGTGATTTTATAATAGTGAGTGAACACAAGAGAAATAAAAGTCTCTTCAGGACGAATGCAGAACAACTGAGAAACATAGATGTAGTTTGAGATAGGCCATGTTTAGATGACAAGTCAAAACCGCTACATTATCACTTGGTACCCTGCTGCCTCAGCTACAGTGCAGCTGTACATGCTCTGTGTGTGTGTGTGTGTGTGTGTGTATGTGTGTGATGTGGTATAATGGCAAAAACCAACATTTTAACCACTTGGAAGAATGGCTACGTGCAGCTGTGCATTTTGTGTGTGTGTGTGTTTGTGTGTGTGTGTGTGTGTGTGTGTCTTTAAATTGTGTAGGAGGGTTTCATCAGGGTGGAAGAGTAGAACAAACTCTGAGAAGGTTAGACTTGTGGTGGCTCAGAAAAGGCAGACGACCTCGGGTAGGTTTTAGCTGCACGCTTTTGCCCCTGTTTTTCAAATTGTCACTAAGGATATGAACACCCTCGCTCTGCCTCTCCACTTCCTTTATCTCCTTTTCGCTCTCGTCCTCCCTGACTGAATATGTGAGTTGTTATTCTTGGCAGGCTGCCCACTGCACCCTAACAGTGTATGGCCCATGATTGTTTTTCTTTTTTTTCTTGCTTGCTTCACCTCTGCTTTTTCTCTCTTTCTATGCCTCCATATCTCATGTTACAGAGTGAGAGAGAGAGAGAGAGAGAGAGAGAGATCCAGCTGCTGGCTGACTCATGGATATTATTCCTCTCTACCATTACTATTTATTGTTCCTTTTATAACTCTGTGGTCACTGAGTGTATCTGCCCTTTCTATACTTTTATATTCTTTTAGTCCAACAGGTCAAACATAAGCAGGGAATACGTAACCACTGATTTATCTAAAAAGTGCTTCTTTTTGCTAGAGAGTAGGCCTCTCTAGAAAATGTGTCAGGACACATTTTCTTCCTATGTGGCATTGACAAATATAAAAAAGAAGCTTAGTCAACAGCAGTAATACTAAGATCGACAATAGTGTTCCTATTGCTTTTAATATCTTTGCAGTAATCTGTGCCAAAAGGTTTATATTATACAACTAAAATAGTCTGACTCTAGCATTTTGTTACCATTTCCAAATAAAAAAGTATACTATTTGCACCGGGTTTGGCAATTTAGATGATTACATAATAATATTGTACAATAAATGTGGTAACCCTTAAGAGGGAAAGATTTTGGGGGAAAAAACAGCATAAAAGATCAGTGTTAATTTTGTGATTTTCCACGATCTGATAAACAGTGATAGGCAATGACTTTTGGTCATATTGATAAATATCTTGGTGAAAACCCTTAGGCACCCAGGATGTGTTAGATTAGTTGCTAATCTGGATGTTAATAAGCTGAGATCCACATATGACACTTTGTGGTAGACTTTGTTCTGTAATAGACAGCTGTAATTTTTTTTGCTTGAAGCCTTGACACTGTTACAGTAAAGGAAAACTTCATTCAAATAAATGCATGGCCAGGGATAAGTTAATTTACTGGCAGCTCATCCGTCTTCACATTTTGGCAACTGGGAAATGTGGCTCATGTAATGATCTTAATTTACAACTGAGCACCATTTTTCACAAGGGCATGACTGTGCTTTTCAGATTAACACAGGTGGGAGTTCATGTAGCCCATGTAGCAATATTCAGCTCGATATTTACACTCTAGAAGTCTGAATAGAAGTCTGCTATTTAACATATGGTCATATTACTAACCTCTTTGGAAAAATCAGTGTATAGTTGAAGTATGCATGGTTTCACCATGCTTCAGAAGATCCTTCATCCCTACTGCTGTCAGGATATACACCAATTTCACCATACAAAATTATTTTTGTGAATATTCTTTTTTATTTAATTAATTAATACAAATTAATGATGACAAGGCTAAAGAATTTCCTGAAAAGGGATAAATAAAGTGATTCTGAAATCTCAATCTCACACACAAGTTCACAACATGGAACATGTGCAGTTACTTGAATTAACTGTCCGTATCAGAGACACGTCATCAGTCTTATTTATTTATTTATTTATTTATTTATTTATTTATTTATTTATTTATTTATTTATTTATTTATTTATTTATTTATTTATTTTTATTTTTGTGAGTGAGTGAGTGAGTGAGTGAGTGTACTGCTTTAATGATGTGCACTGCTTTAATGATTTGCTCTTATGGTCATTGTGCCACTGACTCACTTCTCTCTTTTTATTGCTGTAATACTCTCACTGCACATCAAATTCACCCAGCATAACCTTACAGAAAAAAACACTGGCAGCTCAGAATAGCTTACCGCAGATTATCAGGAATTGGTGTTAAACTTTGTGAATTCATGCTTAAATAATAAAAAATAAAAGAAATACACATAAGCACATGCCAAATGTTTTGGTGACTAAATAGGACCACAGAATGAGCCAAGCAGTAACACATCCTGGAGAAGGTCACAGTGGATCTGGAGCCAATACCAGCAACACTGGACACAAGGGCAACATGAGCTCACACACACACACCCACACACACACATACACAAACCTATAGGTAAATAAGTGGAGCTAATTCAACTACCAGAATTCTTTTGAGAGGTGAGCAGAGAACAGGAAGAAATCCATAGGGTCACAGTGAGCACATGTTCCCTATAAGTGAAGCCCTTTAGCTGTGAGGTGGCAAACTTTTCTGTAAGGAGATTAGAAAAGATTAGATTAGGATAGATTAGATTAGCATTTTTGGAAGAAGTCTTTGTAACAGAGATGATTTGTGGTTTCTCTGTAACACAGTGCATTTTTTTACTCTTTGTGTGAGGGACACTAACTTGTTACTCAGATCTTCCACAGCATTAAGGGTAACTTTAATTAAAGGTAATTAAATAAAAAGATAATTCGAATGAAAGGTAACGGCATTAAAGTTATTCAATTGCACTTTTCGGCTATGTAATACACAGTCAGGAAGAAATTATCCAGATGAGGATGGGTTTCCTTCTGAGTCTGACTTCTCTGAAGGTCTCTTCCTTATATCATCTCAGCGAGTTTTGCCTTGCCACCTTCACCTTAGGCTTGTTCATTAGGCATAAATTTAAAATCATTAACATTCTGAATTTATATATTTTTGTAAAGCTGCTTTGTGACAATGTCCACTTCAAAAGCGCAACACAAATAAAATTGAATTGAATTGAGTAACTACAAACTGATGAAATGTATGTGTCATTCATTAATAAATAAAAAAAATTGTATGTGTGGGCAGATAAAACACCTTGTTGATGATTATTTTCCTATAACAGCATGCCTGATCATGTTTTTAATCCTTACATAATTTCCAAGAATAATAGGTGTTTTATCAGCCATGACAGCCGATGTTTGTTTTGTTCCACATGGCTTGCAAAACTCTATAGATAATAGAGGGAACACCAGCATTTGCATGTCAGGATCACCAGAGTATCAGTGTGTCATAAAACTGTGTGCTGTGCACTGTGTACTCTGTCTCTCTCTCTCTCTCTCTTTCTGTGTAGATGGGGCAAAGTGACTGAAGAAAACAAACAGAAAAAATAGGGTGTATTTTGTCATGAGGCCTCACCCTTCTAATTTGTCATCTCATGTAATAAAAGCTCTACTATCAACTGCTGATGTAAAGCAAACTTGAATCTAAAGTAATAGATACTTGTCATTATTATTATTATTATTATTATTATTATTATTATTATTATTATTATTATTATTATTATTATTATTATTTATCCTGTACTGTGACCAAATCCCACTCTGCCAGTGCTTATTCATTAATCCCAGTTAGTTACACTTCATAGCCTGTGGTATAACCAAAGAACATTTCTTGGTTAAAAAAAATACCACCAAAAATAGCCCTATTTTCACTGGCTAATGCTAAACTGTCGTTTTGTTATGTGACACTGTATTGTATTTATTTGTAATGTGATGCCTTAGTCACACCACAGCTGCTAGCTGTAAAGTGACCTCGATTTCCCCCTGCAGTAACTTCACAAACACACTCCTGTCTTGATTGAACCATCTGAAGACAATTTCTGCATGCTGTCCTAGTATTTTTTATTTCAGACCCCCCAGCACCCCTCCACACACACATACACCCAGGGGATGCATGCAGATTGTAATACTATAGATCATAATTTGTCAGTAGACCTGCATTTACAACATTGTAGATGACACAAGGTATAAATAATAAAAACAAAACCATGCACAGACTTCGGTCCTCAAATATCTCGCTATGGAAACTTTTTTATATGCCCATCCCTAACTAAACATCCCCCCAGGTCTCGTACTGTGGAGAGAACCTTGAATTCCCATTGGATAAACAAATAAATTTGCTCCATGTGAATCAAACTGTGGTTCAGTTCACCCGCTGCTGTGTTTGTATTCATGCTTGTGTAATTAGCTATATAAAAAAGTCCAAACAACCCAATGGCAGCAAAGCTTGGAGCCTTTAAATCAGACCCATCCCATAAAAAGAGAAGGGTTGTAGGGGTTGTGGGCTGGTCAGAGTCATTTTTAGAGGGGCTTGTTGTTTGCATGCGGACTCTGAGTTTTAGCCAGGCTTTTGGAGTCTAGCCAAGTGCACTCACAAGCTAATTGCTGTCAGGAAAATCACTCAACAGAGCCAAGGACTATTGTTTGAGCAATATGTTTGAACATATCAGTCACAGCCTCACAGCTCCAGGATCCTGGGTTTGATCCTGAGCTCAGGTTTCTGTGCATATTCTATCAGTGTCTGTGTGTTTTTTCTATGGGTTCTCCAGTTTCCTCCAACCTCCCAGGAAATTGCTGGTAGATGGATTGGCTACGATAAATGGATCCTAGCTGTAAACATGTGTTTACCTAGTGACCTCTGACAGACAGACTAGTGTTCCATCTATGGTGTGTCCCAGCCTCACCCCCAGGTTTACCAGGCTATGCTTTGGATACACTGAGAATAATACAAGGGAAAAGCCGGTTAATGAGGATTAGTGAATGAAAGAATTACAATCATACCAGACGTCATTGTATAGTAATGCTAAATTCTCTGAAAACATGATATCATGCAGGTAAATTCTCAGCTTTATTTCAATTTAAATCCTAAAGTTTTGTACTCACTGAAGTGTCTCTATGGGAGCCTAAAAAAAATATCAAAAGCTGGATAGCAAATTATTTTCTTCAATTACATTAAACAAAACAGATGTTTTTCATTATTCTCTTTGGACCACCCACAGTGTAATAAACATAGGACCACTGTCCCAAAATGTTAAACCTCATGTCAGAAATTTGGTGCACAGATTTGATCAAGAAAGTAACACTGTTGACTGTTCTGTGCTCCCTGCTAAAACCCATGGGTCTTAACGTGGCAATCCCTGCCGCAAGGCTGTGGAACGGCTTATTGCTGGACATTAGGATGCTTTTTTTTTTTATAATTTAACATGTATGCCTTTGTCTATTGTGTCTGTTCTGTTTTATGCTTGTTGCAAAGGTATGTACAAAAGATATGGTAATCAGTCAAATGTGCTAGTGCTAGTAGAAAAGTAAGATGCAAAAAGAGAATCACTGAATGATAGCAAAATTCATGAACAGTGGAAACAGATTATGGCCAGTCAGAATAAACTTAATGGCCCTCCAGCAAAGTCTCCATTAGGATCACTTTTTTGTTTGTTTCTTGGTTGTTTGGTTTTTAAGTCAGTGGCATGGCAGCAATTAGATGTTTTCAAGTGCTTGTGTGCATCAAACCCTGGGGCTGTGTGGTAGCAATACCATCGACTGTGCCATCATGCTGTCACTATCTATTAAAAAAACATGTTTATTTGGCTCAGTGGTTCTGGTTCTGGCTTTCAATCAATACGGTGTGCGTTTAAATCCTAGCAGTGCTTGTTGGGCCCTTAAGCCAGACCTTCAACCTTTTCTGCTCCAGGGCTGCTGTATGACTCTGACCTTAACTTTCTAGAAAGTTCTACTTTGCAAAGTAAATAATTTGATTATACTGTACATTTGGGCAACAATAAAGACAGACTTTCTTTCTTTTATCAAATCTGAGGTCAATCCTCTGTTCCCATTATTTGTAATGTGTGTACTAATGTGTTCAGGAATTGCAGCCAGATCTGTTATCACCTGCAGAGAACAATAATGTTGTTATCAGAGACAATCTCAAGAACTATGATGCCTGGAAGAATAAGAATAAAAGTAGAAACTGTGTGGATACGTGTAAACTTTTTCTGTGTTCCAGTGGCTGCTCCTCTTTGTTTAACCCCTATTGACAATAATATTTGGCAGTGCAAGATGGAACAGATTTGGGATTTTCATGAAGACTGTCCCATGTTGCAATGCTGCAAGCCTCTAGCTGTTGTGAATTGTGATTACTGCAAATCCTACATTTGTTATCTAATGGATTATAGACAAAGCCTTGGCTTTCGGATGATAAACAGCCCAAATCTTGCTTTCACAGGTCACTGAGTGGATCTCTTAAGCCAATAAGGTTCATTATTTATCAGCAAGAGAATAGTTTCTATACAGTAACTGAACGGAGATGAAAAGTTTAATGTCTCTCTAAAATCTGTGTCTGATGCTGTGACAGATATAAATCCCAGAGAACACAGGGTCTCCAAAGGGCATAGGTATTATTTAGTTTTATTACAACCATTAGTTCTTGCATCAGTTACACGGTACTATGCTATTATGAACAATTTGACAACCGATCCTGTCTTTTATTTAACTTTGTGTTGTAGGACCTGTATAAGTGCTAAGGGCAAAATACATAAATTTTTGACTGGTGTCGTGTAGGTTCAGTAAAATCTTTTCCCCTGAAAGACCTTTTTAACATTTTAACAAGAAAACCACCAAATTCTAGTGCACTCTAACAAGAAAACCACTGAACGGTGCAGCAGATAGTCAACTAAAGCTTTCTTAGTGACAGGCTATATCAGTAAATCTGTCACATATGTTTGTTCTCAAAACTCTAAGTACAAAGTATTAAACATGTCCATCACCTTGGTGTGTATTGCAAATTGCAGGGGATTTTCATTTTCATCTATAGTATATAGTATATAGTATCTATAGTATTTGGGTTTGCAAGAGATTATTTAAGATACTATTCTGTTTACTAACATGAAGATATGATTAACACACCCTTAAACATTGGACTTTCAACATCTTATAGAGGATAAATCATTGTGATTTAAACACTGCAGCTTTCTACCCATGCTAATCTTGTTGTGCCCCCTGTGTTTTGTCTACACTTTTCAGAGTGGATTACAACATGGCAAACAGCTAAGCATCTAGCATGACATAACAGGGCAATAAAACAATAATTGAGGTGTGACTGAAACTGACTCACAGACAAGTCATGAAGGCTGTTAATTAAGCATTAGCTAGAGACTTGTGTTCAAAATAATATGATAGCCTCAAAAACTCTGAGCTGAGTAGCTTTATAGTCAAATATCAATTTGGGAATTTATATGGTAGCAAATTTAACATATTGTCCTCCTTCAGGCTTCCCCTGTTTTGAATTTTGGTCCAAAAGTGTCATCTGAAACCCATGACACCAACAAAGGAATGGGTGAAGTAGCTGGACCCACTAGGTACCAAGATCTGAATGGCTATTGGCAGAAGACTCTATCCCCAGGCATTAAAAAGCAAGGCTGAAGTTTGCAGGTGACAACCAGAAGAATATTCTCTGGTGAAATAAAAAAAAAATTTGAACTGTGTGGCCATAATGATCGCTATTTATGGAAAGAAAAGGGTGAGATTTTTCATCATGAGAAAGGAAGAATGTCTAGACAAACAACACCTTAAGACAACAGCCAAAGAGTTAAAATTAGCTATGATTTGGATTGAATTGAAAAAGTGAACCTGTGCCATGTCTTTGTTTAGCCTGTCATAGCTGGGTATGCATCAGGACATCTGCCTACCACACAGACAGACAGCCTGGTTGAGCAGTTTAACCAAACACTGAAGAGGATGTTGCAATGGGTTGTAGATAAGGGGGAAGAAACTGGGGTAACAGGAAGTGGTGGTTTGACAGCAGCTCTACAGAGTCCCAGAGACCTGTCACCAGGCGACTGAGTATTAGTAACATTGAGGAATCTGCCAGCCCCTGGTCTAGCCCCTTCATGGTGGTGCCAATCTCATCCAGATCTGCTCAACTAGAGTCTACCCCCTGCCCTAAGTGGATGATCTAGTGAAGCACCTGGGAAGAGCCCACTTTGTCTCCACCCTGGACCTTAAACTGGCAAATACCCCTTGCCCAAGACATCTGGGAATTTGTAGCGACCTACTTGTACGACTTGCACGATGTGGGTGGACCACCTGCACTACCCCAGAGAGATCCTGAGCAAGCTCTGAAAGACCAGGCTAACAACAAATCTATGGAAGTGTCATCTACTATGACTGAGACAGTACCTGGGGTACTGCATCAAACACCGCCAGCTAAAGCAACAGGAAAAGAAGACTGAGGCAGTCAAAGAGTACCCACAACCTACCACCAAGCAACAGATTCATGTCTTTTTGTGGTTTATGGGGTACTACTAGAGGTTCATCCCTAACATCTCCTCTTTAGCCTAACCTCACTGGTGCTGAGGAACCAAGACTTTGACAAGACCATCATGCCTCAAACATTGTGAGTAAAAACTAGCATTAGGACTATGTAAGGGCACAGTGTCTGCATATATTCTTTTTTAGTCCAGGATATCCATCTGATTGCACTGATGAGTTTTTTTACTATCAGTTATTATGTATTCGCCAAACAAGTTTACTTCAATTACACAGAACAGAAATTAAACAGGGCACACAAGATGCACTAAAAAGTCTTTGTATTTGCCAGCAACATCCATTTCCGTAAGAGCTAACAAATCATTAAATGGTCATAGAGAACAACATTTATTATTAGCCTAAGGACAAACACATTACAAGTTACAGAAACACCTGGTGTCTTAAAGACTATATGAATATTTATCACCTTGTTAGTGAGCAACTTGTAACAGCATCATCAAAAATGCTGCAAAACCAACAATAAAAAACATTTCTAGTTTCTAGATATTTTTTCAAACCAAACATCACTTTTAAATTGCACATAAGTAGTCTCAAATCATACATAGTTCTACGATTGTATCTGATTATTAGCTGCAAATAGAGATTGTGTAAGTGCTCATATAAACAGCACACTACAGATCCGTGGCTTAGATCTATAATTGTTTATTTTACCACAGGTACATCCTTTATCTATTATTAGCCAATCATCCACTCCGGAAATGAGAGCAGAACAAAACAAAAAGTTAAAAGTTTGGAGCCACTGATTGATTCCACCAATATGACACAATTAATATTTCTTAGGATTGTTGGAAGGTTGTAATGTACCTGTCAAGATGGAAAAGCCAAGTACTTACAAGTTCAGGAAAAATACTTTTTAAATTGCCCATTATTTTAACTACATTTAATTAAACTGAGCAGCACAAACATACAACCATTCTTTGTTGTTTTGCTCTGCAAAAGCAATTTTGTCAGATGATTTTTTGACACACTACATGCCTTCATTCCCCAGTGGAAGCAGTAGTAATGTTCATTGAGGTGAAAGTTGAGGGAAGCAGAGGTGCATGCTGGGAGGGGAAACGTGTTCCACAGCTGTTAAGGCCTGCAGCAGGATTGCGCAAAATCTACAACTTTGTTGATTGCCTTTGGGACTTGGCTAGAGTATGCCAGCTACTCAGGAGACTGTTTCAGAGGAGCTGGCTGTGGTCCAGGCCTGGAATAAATCAGCACAGTCAGCGTGGAAAAACAGCTAGCTGAGGGGTGGAGAAGGGGAGAGAGAGTAGGAAAGAGATAGAGGTTACAGTTGAGAAACAATAGACTGCCCAAAAAAGTGGGGTGAAAGACAGATGGGGTAATACAGTAATAGCCATTTCTGAAAGCTCATGCAAAAAAAGAAAAGAAATAGAAATAAGTGTATCTACACTAATTTCACTCTAATCCCCATCTGGTGTCTTTACCTAAAACACTTCCTTATGAAATTGACACATATGAAACTAGTAATTTGATGTTTTGATTCACCATTCAGCAGTTTGAGCACTTGGGGAACGGGACTGTGTGTTGCTGGCAGGCATTTCTCTGTCTTTCATTGTCAGTCTCACTCAGTGAGTGAGCAGTTGGAGGGTCAGCGAGTTCGCTTTTTCCATAATCATTCACCACATGCTGGGTGAACCTGGTGACGACTTCACTCTTGCTATCATAACATAAAAAACAAAAGTGAACAAATGCAGAGAGTAAAAGATAAAAGGGAGGGGTGCTTGTTGTGGTTCAAGAGACAGATCATCGTCACTTAGAGGCATGCTTTCTATGATAGTCTGTCTTGACAAAGAGGCTGTTTTGCCTCATCATTTGAAAATATGTGGTTTGTTACACAGAGCACAGAGTGACATCACACTAATTCTATTAAACACAACTATATCAACACACTTGTATTCAGACTCTATAAAGCAAGGGCTCTTATATGCACAATAATTCCCTGCAGCGAGAAGGGAAAACAGAGTTCACTAAGTTTGCAGTGGCGTGCTTGGTGAAATTCAGGTCCCTCCCTTTGACCGCAGGACTGGGTTTGTGCATGTGTGTGTGTGTGTGTGTGTGTCACAGCTGTGAGACTGGGAGTGACTGCTTCTCCTAACCCAACAAAAGGCTTGTGCCTGCTAAACAAAGCTAGACATATGTGATGATTGCAGAAATGCCAATAAATAGGAAAAGGTAAGCATAGTTACATTACTCAGTGCATCAATTTTACACAACACCATCTACATTATTGTAGTCCTATAATGCAGAATACAAGTTAAAATGTTTTTAAGAAAACCATATTTCGGCTTTCCATTGGCGTTCAATAGAGTGATCTCAAATTATAACTGAGGTCATGAAATCAATTGAGTTAGAATTAGTCATGGTCAGAGGAAGAGGCTTGTTGAAGTAGTAAACAAGTGTTGCCATTCAGTCACATAAATAAAACACACAGCTAATACAACTAATGACATTACAATGTGTGAACTTTTCCTGACTTAATTACACTCTTTTGCTCTGTCACAGTCATTTCTCAGCTTGTTTGAGTGTTGTGACTCCCATGACAATTTTTGGTGTTGTGCTATAAAGACAGAGGGGGAGGGTTGATCTCCAGCTTTCTTTCTCTGTCTCTTCCAGCAAAAGTCAGCTCATTTACCATGTGTCATGGACTGTAGGTGGAGATTGATGCAAATACAGAGCATTTTATTTACAGTGGAACACACATGAACAAAGACTAGTACTATATAACAAATCTAAACTAAAAAAACATTACATATACATATGCATGTACATGAACATGACATGACTTAGATAGCACACAACAGTGTTGCTTGCAACAGACATTAGACAAAGAGCACAATACAACCATGATGTAAATACTAGTGTGAAACATAAACAGGTGCAAATAGGCATGTGAGATGAGTGCCATGATCAGATGAGGTGCAGTGGCTAATGGGAAGCCCTTTAAGGTGTGACTGCTGACACATTCACTGCAGCTTTGAGAAGATCCTGGACCATCAGGCAAGGTATCCATGGTCTGATGGGCTCTCATCAGGTCAGCAGGGACCAGTTGTTGTGTAATCCCCAGTGCAATGTCACTCCCTTGCCCCATCTAACTCTGGTATGGACTTGACTGTAGAGGCTGTTTCATCAGCCCTTGGTGTTAGTTGAGCTGGTGAGTCTCCCCTGTCAGCCTGAACTTATCTGTAGTGGCCACCTCACTGGCATCATGAAAATTCTGTCTCTTCAGCCTCTTGTAGTGAAAATCTCAACCTAGAAAATAAAGAATTGCTGGTGTGGTTTCAGAAATTCACTCACTTACTCACTTAAAGTCCCCAGTAAGCACTTTATCCTGGTCAGGATCGCAGTGGATCTCTGGATTGGACACCAGCCCATCACAGGGCACAATGCACACATACACTCAGATGAATAGAGAATATCCATATACTTATTTTGCTAAATATATTGTCAATTCATGAATTTGATATTGTAGACAGGCGGTGTGGATTAACTTTATATCACAGCGCCTCTGATAGTCATAGAGGATATCATTCAAATTATAGTTTTACATTAACGTGCACATTCTGATATTTTATTATGTGTATATTAACCTCACATTTATAGACATGGTATATGACAGATGCTCTGACATAATCTAACCCCAGATTGCTTGGTATGCTGTAACTGCTTAATGACAGATGGGAGAGCAGTGTCAGTGTCTTGCTGACCACGAAACAAAAATTAATCTCCTCTCTCATGCTCTCACCTCCACCACATCACTCCGTACTCCAGTCCTAGCAGCTAGTACACCAATGCCTGCACCACACAAATTCACAAGTGAAGGATCTCTCTGTAAGGACTTCCTACTGCAATGTTCCTTGAATTTTGCCAGCCACAAAGGGGTGCCTGTGCCAAAGAAGTATCACGTCTCTCATCTTTCAAAAATTCTCAAACGAATTGTTTTTAATTAGCTGTTTGAGATAAGCTTATAAACTTATTAAGATAATAAGCTTGTCCTCTCATTTTCTCCCTCAACACCCACTCTCTTGGCAAAGTTATATCCTCACATGGCTTTTCATACCACTGCTATGCTGATGACACCCAACTTATCTTCTCTTTCCCTCCCTCAGATACCATTGCTTCTGCTCGGATGTCAGTGTGTCTGGCGGACATTTCATCTTGGATGACAGCTCATCAGCTGAAACTTAATCCCAGCAAAACTGAACTGCTGGTCATCCCAGGTGATTCATCCCCAGCCCAGGATCTTGCATTATCTCTGAACAACTTGATGATCTCCCCTTCAGCCACTGCTAGCAACCTTGGGGTAACTATGAACTGTCCTTTTCCTCCCATGTTGCTAATGTGACACACTCATGTCGGTTTCTTCTGTACAACATTAGAAGGATTCGACCATTCCTATCCACACAGGCTACTCAAGTGCTTGTTCAATCTCTGGTTATTTCGAGACTGGACTACTGCAACTCCTTAATGGCAGGTCTTCCTCTGAATGCAATTCGTCCACTGCAAATGATCCAAAATGCAGCTGCATGGCTTGTCTTCAACCTGCCTAAGTTCTCCCACACAACCCCACTGTTGCGTTCCCTCCACTGGCTTCCAGTAGCTGCATGCATCAGATTCAAAGCACTGATGCTTGCCTACAAAGCCAAGAATGGACCAGCACCATCTTACCTCAAAGATCTTATTACTCCTCGCACTGCACCTCGCTCCCTCCGATCCACTAGCACTGCACGACTGGTCCCACCATCTCTCAGGGTAAAAGGTAGGTATTCATCTAGACTGTTCTCTGTTCTGGCACCGAGGTGGTGGAATGAACTTCCCCTAGATGTCCGTACAGTCGAGTCACTGACTTCAAACGACATCTGAAGACCTACCTTTTCCTGAAGCACTTAAACTAGCTCTTATTTTTCCCTGTTTTTATGCATTGTTACATGTTTTTAAAAAAAAAACCCAATTGTAGGCTAATGGTATCCTAAGTGTGTAACCTATTGAACCAGTGTTAATGTGTTCACTGATAGAGACTTAAAGCACTTTTGTATGTCACTCTGGATAAGAGCGTCTGCCAAATGCCAGAAATATAAATGTAAATGGGACAAACAGTGCTGTGAGTACCACCGCTTCTACTATGGCATCCTCAAACACCTCACTGGACTCATTGTCATTTCTCTTCTTCTAGGATCTATTTAAAGATAATCAGGCTAACAACTCACATGGCAACCAGATGCATAATGTTTTTATTTTATTTTATTTATTTTCATTTTAGGTGTTCATTCATCCGCACTCAACTAATGACAATGAAAACAGCTTCCAGTTTTAGAGTGTTGTGCTTAATTACCACTGCAATCTGCACAGAAATTGCACTGCAACACATTGCTAGCATTGCAGTCAAGGAACTGACATAACTGAATGTACACTGAAGGATGAAAATTAAAGGTTTTTATTTTTTCGATTTACTGTGTTGAGATTGACAATCCTATTTTTTGTGCGTGTTTTTTTTTCCAAGCAGAAATTTCATGATACTTTAGTCTAGTGTCCCAGCCAAGTTTCAAGGTTCACTTTCAAGACAAGTCATGAGGTCAATATTCAACTCAAGCACCACTGGACCTAACTCACGTCCCATCTCTGCTTTAGAGGCTACACAGACAATACAAGAAATGACTTAATGAAAGCATGAATTCTGCTCTCTACCAGAAAATCAGTCCATGACAGTCATAAGTCTGTGATCTGAAGCTCAAAGACAATTGGATTATGCATCCCAGAAGTGCTGTGTGTCTAGTTAACACCTAAACTAAAGTAAATTTAATCAATTAAAAGTAGCAATTATTTTTGTCAACTATAAATAAGTTTCTTGATTTGGGAAAAACATTGTTTTGAAGCATATGGGGGCCCAGGAGGACTAGTGGTTAATATTCAACGTGCTCTCTCCCATAGCCGTGAATTAATACAAGGGATTCAGATTTGTGATGTGGATTTGGCCAGGGTGAGCTCTTCCAGTACCAGTCCCAGCCTGGAGAAATGAAAGAGGGCATAAAACCTGTGCTAAATCTAATATGAAGATCAATTATCCACTGTGGAAATGCAGATCAATTATCCACTCAGCTACCTTAAAAGGAGGTGGTGGTGGCTCAAGTGATTAAGGCTCTGGGTTCTGCCACCATTGGGCCCTTCAGCAAGGCCCCCAACCTGCCCTGCTCAAGGGGCGCTGCATCATGGCTGACCCTGCAATCCTACCCCAACAAGGAGGGGATATGCAAAGAAAGAATTTCATGGTGTAGTAATGTATATGTGACAAATTAAGACTACTTAACTTACTTAGATAGAAAGTTCTACTGAGATTTACTAAGAGACTTTTTATGTTATATGATATATTAGAAAAATATCTAAAAATTAGTTAAATTAATTATATTACCATTACATCGGCAGTATTATATCAACAGTGTTTTTTCACTGTTTTCCAGTTTTTTCAAAAGAAGCAAAAAGGTCTGGTCTAGACCATGATCTGACCACTTCTGGTTTTAAACGTGAAAACAGAAATATTTTGACCACTACAGTACACTATTCCCAAGTCATAAAGGGAAGTCAACAAGAATGTGTGAAATTGCTTTACAGACCGGGATTTAAGCCATATCTGTGTGTGTGTGTGTAATCAATTACATATATATATATATATATATAAGTGCACAGTCCTTTTGCAGCAATTACAGTGTTGATTTATCTCTGCACAGCCTTTATTAGCTTTGCCCATTTTAATTTTGGCAGTTCAATTTCCTCAATACAAATTGTCTCCAACTCTCCCAGATTAAGTAAAGAACATTTGTATTTGACTTTGATTCACCAAAACACAAACTTTCTTTTTTCAAGCCACTCCTGTAGTTTCTGCCCTGTGCTTTGGCTCATTGTCCTGTTGGGACATAAATTTTCACTCTAGACAGAGATTTCTGGCTGACTGGAAACAGGTTCTCTTCAAACATTTGCTTTTACTTGGCTGCATCCATGATGCCCTTGATGGCACCAAATCTTTCTGCTGAAAAGCAACTGATGCTACCATTACTGTGCTTGATGGTAGAAATGGTGTTATCTAGGTTGGGCTATATTTAGTCTGTGACATAATGTGTTGCGTTTAGACCAAATACCTCAAATTTAGGCCAGAAAATCTTTTTTCCAAAAGCAATAAAAAATTTTTCACATGACTTCTAGCAAACTCCAGGAGACTTTTTCAGAAATGGCTGCCTTCTGGCCCACTGAGGCCAAATCTGTGAAGAGATGATGACATTCTTGATGACTGCTGAGTTCATTTTTGTGTGTAGTCAGTGAGCTCTGTAACCACTTCAGTGTTGTAGCTTTTCTCCAACAATTGCCTTTGCACTAAGGTGTGCAGAAGGATGGCCTGATCTTGTTAGTGACTGATTTGTGCCTTTTCTTCTCCAACTTTGTTATAATGGCTTTCAGAGTGCCCGTAGCAGGGTTCAAAGTTTTGCTGATCTTTCTATAACCTTCTTCAGCTTTTTTGTTCTATCACTAAACATCAAATCACTAAGCTTCACAGTTCCCTGGTCTTCTTGACAGCAGGACTGATCTTATCTGTCATTTTAGTTGTGAGTCAGAGATATTTGTTGTGCAATCATTCACCCAGACACACGCTCTTTCCAATCTCATCCATAAAGTCAAAAAGGAACCCAGATAAACATCTAGGTTACTGGATATCTTGCTTGCCTCAGATAAGGTCAGCCACCATCAAATGGTCAAAGGTCCAAAGGTTACAAAGACCCACAGATATGGAACAGCCTTTCAATGAGTGTTCAGGATTCAGACACAGTCTCAATGTCTAAATCCAGACATTTGTTTAGTCAAGTTTTTCATAGGTAAATGAGCAGATCTGGAAGGTTCATGGGCACAGAGTGTTCGGTGTACTGGGATGTTTGGATGCTCTCACCTTACCACCCTTGCAAGTCGCTCAGGTTTGCTGACTGTGAAGTGGTTGGACTCTTTATGTCCTGGGAAGCCTTCATGTCTGTCACCTTCTGGCTCTTCCTTTTAGTAATACTGTCATAACTAGTCTTGTCGATGTCCCTGCCTGCACTTTACATATAACCTACAGTGTCTTTAAACATCACATGATCACAAGCATACCTAATATCTTTCTCTCTCTCTTTGTTTGATGCTGTGGACAGCCTGTGACCAGGGGACTGCTGGGGACAGAACCACTTGGAGACTATCACACCATCACAGAACTTGCATTGCATCTGTCAGCTTGTGACAGCAAGGAATTAGTGTCTATAATAAACTCAGAAACTACACTGACCTAATAGTTGCACATGAGCCCTTGGTGTCTGTTGTAGAAAGGAAATTATTTAGATTTACATTATTTACTCTCCAGTATCACCCAAATGAGGACGGGTTCCCTTCTGAGCCTGGTTCCTCTCAAGGTTTCTTCCTCATATCATCTAAGGGAGTTTTTCCTTTCCACCATCACCTCAGCCTTGCTCATTAGGGATAAAATAGGGATAAAATTAAACTTTATAATTTTTTTTCTCTATGTATCTATACTTCTTTAAAGCTGCTTTACAAATAAATTGAATCGAAATAATATATATATCCAGCATCTTGATCTGATTATCCGCAGGGCAGTCAGATGTCTATTCTTCATTCGTACATACAGTACATTCTTTTCTTCAGAAACATAGGAATATGACATCCAAGGCAGGACAGTACTTTGGATGGCACAGCAGCCTATCATAGGGCATCACCTACACCAGACACAGGGAGATCTTTGAACACAACAATGGCAGTAACATGAGTTCAGGATAGAAGAAATGAGGCCATAATGTTATCTGTCGTGCCACTATGCTGTTCTGTTATTATTATTAGTAGAATGCAATGTAATTATTTAAATATTATAAAATGAGATTACAATCACTTTACACCTACAGTAATGGTGTGGTGAATTCATGTTGTGATAATGTGTATTTGTTACCACAGCTCTACTTATAAATACAGTATATAGAACACTGATTTGTTTTGGCTAATCATATTATATGTTACCATGCAATTTGAATTGTAGCCATAGGTAGGGTTCAGAAGTAGTAACCTGGCTGATAAACCCTATAGCAGTGTTAGCTTGCTAGAATCTAACTCTGCTATACCAAAGACTGATTGACTGTCATTGTGGTGGTGCTAAAGATAAATCACCAGCATATTCTGGACATCTACTGACAGAAGTGTCCAAACCACATCCCACTAATACAGTATCATGAGTAGGTGGCATTCTTAACACTCAACTTATTCTCATATTCAACACCTTATTAAGTAGTGTATCTTGTGTTTTGTAACACAGCCAAAGGAAATATTAAGATAAACATGTACAAGTAGTGGGCTAACACTGATTGCTAAAGGGTAGTTAGCACACATTTGTCTTGACACACTCATTGGTATGGAGCATGAACAGCCAGTAACCTGTCTGCTAGTCTGGCAAGCAAACTCCGCTTTTCCAATTAGAATTCTTGCAGCAGTGTTTCCCTCACGTAGGGTGATACTATGGTACTATGCCCAGGTATACTGACAACCAGCCAAGTATATTTCAACCCATTTTATTTATTAATCCATTCCAAGTAAAACAACATGCCCTTTTTCATTAAATGCAGATATGAATGGGTCAGGGGAGGTGTGTGTGTGTGACAGAGAGAGAGAAAGAGCTGTCTGACACATTATTTAGTATATTGGTGTGTGGTTTTTAAAGCATTCATAGAGATTGGACCACACACTGTAACAAATGCAACTCTTATATACAAGCATATACAACAGTAGTGACTCACTCTGAATCAGACAGAGCTCAGCCAGATGGCTGCTCACACACACACACACACACACACAGAACAGTTAACACACTTTATTTAACTTTATTTCATTTTGCACAGAAATTGCTTCTGAGTTCATTTATCCACTAAGTCTGTGGTAACTAAGTAGATTAAGGGAAGATCTTATCACTGTAACTGAAATCTGTTAAAAAGAAAAACTTAATGCTTTAGAATTATTGTAGTGTGTACCTTGAGTGATAACATGTATGATGTAGCCAGAAGATGGTGTGAAATGGGATGGGCCTGGGTACACCATGCATGATTGCCATCCTCTGCAAAAGTTCATGGTTCATGTAAACTTAGTGTTTCTCTTTCAATTCTTCATCATCACCTGCATGGGCCTACAAGAAAAAAAAAATTAATACAGTCATACCCCGCCCTACGTCATTAATTGGTTCCAAGAGACGCGACTGAAGTTGTTTTTTGCCGTAAGTCTATAAAGTGCTGTATATGTTCCCTATAATGACACTATGACTTTATTTCTAATATTTTCTGTGTGGTATCTGTACTATTTTTATATTGAATATATGTATTTTCTTATTTCTTAAAAGAATGTTGTTTAGTTTGGTTTTATTATCCATTTTTCATTGCTACTATGCGACTTAGGGACCAACGTAAGGTTGTGTAAAGCGATGTAAATTGGATTTAATTTTTCAATTTAATATTTAAGGATGAGCGACGTAAAGTCGGAATCGACGTAAGTCGAAATGACGGAAAACAGGGCATTATGGTATATGTTACATGTTAGCTTTGTCTGCACACAATATTACAAATGAATATCATAAAATAGCATCAGAACAACCAGTTAGGTTAGTACTGGTTAGGGTACTGGTTTTGTACCTCTCCACAGTGGATATGTTTCTCTTCTATGTTAATAGCAATTTTAGCTAGCGACTCTATATTAATTTCAGTGTTACGGTAGTTCCAATTTATTTTTTAATATAGCTCTTCATATTTAGAAAATTCAGTTGATGAAAAAAACACACCCATTCACTGCCTTATGCTGCAAGTGTTCACTTGGTTTTACGAGTCAGCAAAGGTATGTAAAGGGACACAACTTTTTGGAAAATACTGCTATTTATACAAAACATTGTTGCTGGTTTATTTAGCCAAATGCTGCTATTGTTTTAAAATGCTGTTGGTTTATTTAGCCAAACACTTCTGTTTGTTTATCACACAGAATTGGACAGTGTGTAGCATCTAAACTTCACCAAGTGTCAGTAGAACTACAATTGGTATCTTGTGTTGTGGCCAAATGAGATTTTTTGTCATGCACACCATTAGCCTGTTTGGCAAAAAAAAAAAGGAAATGCATATGAGGAAATGCACTTGATAGTTGGTGAGGCCAAAAATATGGCTCAGGATTAGTAACATGTGCAAAGAACATGGTCTGGTTTTAATCCAAATCATAATAATAACCAAACACATTCTGTGTTTGTCGAAAAGGACAGAACATTGGTATTGAATGCAGTTTAAGTTGGAATCATTGTGTTCCTTTGTTGTTTACACAGTAAACGCAATGTATCTACTGTAGTTTTGTAGTAGCAGTCTTTTATCATTTTTGGGAGTCTGCCAGAATTTTGTCAGAGACAAATCCAATGACTTTCAAAGACCACTGCACGCATATACAAACATAATGTAGGTGCACAGTATTTTGTAGGTTATACATTACTGCAGGCTCCTGCTCTAAACCATACAGCACTCTTATCTACTTTGTTATGAACACCTGCTTGTTAAGACGCAATGCATTGCCTTGCCAACAACTTAACTTCTTGACCATGTCTGCTTAGCTCCACTTGTTTAAAGTGGACCTAAGCAGTCATGGTCAAGAAGTTAAGTTGTTGGCGCAAACATTACAGACAAGATGTGTGATCTAACCATGATTGTTACTGCCAGTTTGGTGGTTTCAGCATCTCAGAAACAGCTGGTTGCCTGGGATTCTTATATATTTACAGTCTCTAGAGTTCATAGAAAATGGTGCAATAAATTAAAAAAACATCAGTGCAGTGGATGTTCTGTGGTCAAAGCACTTTGTTAATGAGGAAGGTCAGTGCAGAATGACCAGATGGGTTCAGACTATGAGAAAGGCCACATATACCCAAATAATAACTTAGTGGTGTACAGAAGCCACAAGACACTAAATACTGAAGTGAACTGGCTTCAGAAAATAAAATACTGTGCCAGGTTCAACTCCTGTAAACTAAGACACAGTGGCCATGTATTCATAAAAACTGGTGAGTTCAGAAGACAATAAATCTTGAATTTTTAATAGCATTTCACTATCATGTGAACTCTGCAGAGTTGATGAACATCCCTTTATGGCCACAATCCACATTTTTTCAAAGGATACTTGAAATAGGATAACGTGACTGTTCTCGAACCACTTCCATTAGCATGGTAGTAAATCAAAGTTATTTGTGGATTAAAATCAAGAAGCACAATATGTAAGCCAAGACTTTAGATAAATCAACTGGTGCAAACAACTTGGAATATGGTTTGCTGTAATGTAGTAGTGAAACCTGCATAGTGCTTGATCATACATCCAAGTAATTGTTTCATCTTATTCTGGGTTTAGGGTTTAGACCCTTGTTCTGAGCCTTACCTGGGAACACACACACAGTCCTTTACACCCACTGGAATGTTGGACACCCGCAGTCATGTTGCCTGCTGCTACCTGGAAACTTAAAGTAAAAATTCAGCAAAGAGGATAGGTTTGGCACATTGCCTTGTCTCCTTTTCAATGAGATTCTACACTAGTGATTGTTTTGTTAAGCACTCCCTAGCAGATTTCATGTCTGCTACAGGCCACTGTCAAATAATGATACTATTGTTTGTAGCACTAATATGTTATGGAGGGGTTCAAAACATGCTCAGTGTCAAGTCTGATTTATAATGCTCATCCAGCTTAGCTGAATTGTGCAAGCAGCAGGTATTGGCAGACACCACAGAGTGTCTACTCCAAAAGGTTAACAAATAATTTCTATGAAATAGAAAGCTATGTGCTTTCTCTGTGAGGAGAATACAGGACACTGAGCATGATGGATTGTTTAACTACAAGTTTGTTTGTTTTTTTTTAAATCTGTTTAAATGCACATTAGAAAAGAATCAACACCATGCTGTTATTGCTTCAAGCTTATACAAAATGGAAAGTTTATATTGCCCTTAGGGGCATGTAACAAAAGTATAAGTCTGCTGAATTCTGGCTTAACGGGGAACTTACAAGACATAGGTGCAAGACTGATTAATACGTAAAACTATAAAAATCTGTAAACTTGATTTATACCTCTCTTAAACAGGATTCAGTTTAAGAAGAATATTGAGCAAGTTTGATTATGGAACATCAGTATTGAATGAAGTGAATGATTTGGGTTTAAAATGGCCACTGGTTATTGCCATATTTTCTTCACTTCTTTCTCTGAGCCTTGTGGCAAATAATTTTTTGATGATACACTATATTTCAGCAATTCTGTTTTGCTCAGAAGTACAGCTGCCACTTGGTTGAAGAGGCTGTAAGATCTTCACTGGAAAAGTCATTTTGGAGTGTAGTGGGGAATCAGTCTTGACATTCTTTCTAGGGTTCTAACCCTAAGTGGACGTGATCCAAGCTTCAGGCTTCAGGATCAGCTAAAGCAGTACCACTTTTTGGGTTGGCAGTTGGATTCATCTGCTAAGCAGCAGTAGGTGTCATGTTCATATGTCCAGGACACATTGAGTACTTTAGGTATCTTACAGGGAACTGCAATGAATGGTTTAACAATGCACATATACATCTACTAATAAAGAGAGTTAATGGTCTGTTTGCTCGGTTTGTGAGTCATAATTCTTAGGGAATATGTCTGTCAGGTTCTATATCTCACGCTACATTGAAAGTTCAAAGGCAACAGATGTTGAACATTTTGGACAGAGATTTATCAGAGATGCATAGCAGTATCTTACATGTAATTCAAGCCCACAGATCTGTAGCCACAAATCATGCACATTACATAGTAGTGAATGGATTCTATATCTTTTAATGGGAGTTGCCAGATATTAACTGGAAAATATGTGCCAAATAAATGTAGCAGAGAAAGCTTCCAGGTAATGCTGAATGCTCTGTTTGACAAAATGAAGAACCATTTCCATGCCTACAAATAAATTTGAATGTGTAATATGGTACAGTCTTTTATTTATTAAAATATTGTCTGTCTGTAAGGTCAGGCTATAGGGTTCTACAGTTGCCGTTCTGCTGAAGCATTTGCAGGATCTATGTAGAACAGAATGGTTCCATTTTTAGAAAATACTTTGTGAGTTTATTCTGCCACTCACAACACAATGGATAAATCTAACATCTTAATGTATTCAGTGATTTATCCTTCTTAAATTAAGAAATGTTGAATGAAAGTAATGAAACAATACTATCAGTATCTGTATCGTGATCCAAATATTTGTATCTGTTTTCAGAATTAAACCCAAAGAGGGCATGGACTAAACCAGAGGGCAGTGGTGCAATCGGTATTGTTGTTGCCTCACGGCTGCAGGGTCCTTGGTTTTGTCCTGAGCTCAGGTTATCTTCTGTGCAATGTTCCTGTACATGTTCAGTCCTGTGTCTGTGCAAGTTTCGTCTAGGTTCCTTTCACTAGTTTGATAAATTGCCCCTAGGGATGAATGTGTGAATGTGTGTGTATGCAATGGTCCGACATCTCATACAGAGTGTATTCCTGCCTCATGCCCTGTGTTACCAAGATAGGCTACAGTATAAAGAGAATACTAAGCATGAGTGAGGGAGTAAATAAAATAATAGCCTTATTTGAACCACTGTGACCCTGACCAGGCAGTTACTAATGATGTATGAATGAATGGTGTCCATGTTAATGAATGTGATCTTTCTTTATCCTGCAAGCTTAATAGCTGACCACTCCATGTCTGTTTAAAAAGAAAATACAATAAATGCTTCTTGACTTCAAATACAGGATTCAAGTTATGATGCACACCTACATACTGGACAAGATGCCCAGTGAATCTTTCTTAAAAAAAAAAAAAAAGAAAAAAAAAGGTGTACCATCTATTAAGATATTTATTAACTATTCTGTTACCAAAAACTAAAGCAGAACCCTTTCATAAATCTAGAAACTAATCATTCTAAGAAACCTTAGGTGTTTTGGGTAAGTTCAAGGTAAGGTACTTAATGCACTTTTCTGTTTGTTCTGTTGTTTTTTCTCTTACTCTATACTATAATTTGTACAAAACACCAATAGTACATGCATTTTCAGTGATCTTGTTAGATTTGGATTTACAATAATAATGGAGTATGATTTTATTATAAAGAAGGAGATAATGAAGTGAACAAACAAGCAAAGACTTTTTTAGAATGTCATTATATGATGATGTTCACAAAACAATGTTGATACACAAAATACAGTACAAAATACAAAATACCTGATACAGTACACCCCTATGTTGTTTTTTCTAAAACTGTTGCCAAACTTACTAAATCTGCAACAAGGTTTTCACAAAGTATGTGATGATGTTGATATGAATGTGACAGTCAGGTGTCCACAATATTTGGCCATATAGTATGCATTTGGATACAGACAAGAGGCTTGTGGTTTGTGACCACAGTAAAGCAGTGAAGGTAAAGGTACGGCATTTTAAAGCTTTTTAAGAGCAAAGGTTTATGTTCCAACTGGAAATGATTGACAAAGACCACCTTTATAGAAATAAAAATAAGTTTTACCACAGCATTGTTCCAGTATATCGAAGTTTATTAATTACTGATGCTTAAATGGCTTTTGCATATATGTATTTTGCATTTTGCTAAAATAAAAACATGTAAAGCATTTACTAAAGGAATCTAATTTCACAATCCACAAAAGTAAAAGTGTAATGTATCCTACAACAATGGAGACAGGTTTAGGGAGGGAGAAAGAAAGAAAAGGGACACAATCTAACTCACAGTTCTTACTCACTGATAAGCAAATTCTGCTCTTCTTTATGAATGCATAGATATGCACTATATAGTTTATGCATAGTTATGCATATAGTTAATAGTCTCAGAACAGGCCTAGTTAAAAGAGCCAAGGCCTTGTCAGCAGAAAGAGCCAAGGCCAGGGAGCAGGCAAGTGGGCTAAACTAACCATCAGCTAGATGCACTAGAGTCAGCTAGAGTCTGCACTCAGGGTTCACCAGAGCTGAACAAAAAATATAGACATCCACAGAATGTTTGGTTTAGTAACGTAATCAACATAAAATTAGATCAAATTGAATGCACAAGCTTTGGTCTGATTATTACTGATGGGGAGTTGTACTATGTACTGTGTTCAAAAGAAATGTGGATTAATTCTTTATACTAACATACTGTATGTAAGCATTAAAAAAGTCTACCAAGTTGATTCTGCTAATTATTATTTACTGTACAGACCCCCAGGGCCATATTCACAATTGCTTTGTGAATGTGCAGATTTAATCTCAAACCTGGTTGTGAACAGCATTTGTTTTCCTTCTAGATTCAGCAGGGGGTTCATCAGAACACAATAGGACCCACTCACATTTCTGAAGCTCTCAGATCATTATCTCATCTCATTTTAAACCCCATAGACAACAATATAACTATGTCAGATCAGTGGTTAGAATGTTTTACATCAAAATCATTAACATGTGTACCTGATCACTTATCTACACATTTCTTTAAACAGATAATACCAGAAGCATTAACTGGGTATCTACATTTTTTAAACTGGATATTCTAGATATTAGACATCAAACAGCTGATTAAAAAACCTGACCTTGAGCCTTATCTGCTGTCCAACTTGGCCCATATCAAACCTCCCTTTATGTCCAAGATCCTAGAAATGTTGTAGCACATGTGGATATGCTCATACCTACATAGGAATAACATGACAAAAATGTATTAGTCAGTATTCAGGCCTCATCATAGCACATATACAGCACTGATTAAAGTGGTGAATGAACTACTACTGGCCTCTGGTCAGGGTTGTGTCTCCTTGATTAGGTTGACACCCTTGACACAGCTTTTGACACCACTGGTTATACTGTTCTGCTTGATAGACTAGATAATGTTGTTGGAGCTAAGAGAACAGCCCTCTCCTGGCTGAGGTCTCATTTGACTGATCGTTATCTGTTCCCAGCCAGAATTGGTGACTTGTCTATGCATTCTTAGGTAAAGCATGGTGTTACACAAGGGTTTGTTTTAGGCCCACTGCTGTTTCTATTGTACCTCTGGGTGAAATTATTTGTAAACATGGTATTAGCTTCCACTGACGAAACAGAATTACTTGTACTAGGACCATACTTGTACTAGGATGGTGATCATACGTTTTATCATGTGCAGCAGTAACAAAGGTTGGTGTGATGGTTGACTCCAGTCTTTCATATGAAGCTCAGGTAGATAATATTACTAGTATTTGCATTCGTTTCTCTCAGAAATACTGCTAAGTTAAATACAATGTGACTACCGGATGCAGACCTGTAAACCACTGGACAGATAGTACCTGAGCAAACCTCTGGACTTTTATGATGTACCATGTCTAGTTTGATCAAACAGTGCCAGCTATTTGTTGGTACCTCACATAGTGAAAGCTACTGCCGGGGACAGAGATACAAAGAATAAGGCCCACAATAATGCCCTCTTCCCACAGTTATCACAGTTATGGAATAGCCTTCTGACTGTTCAGGACTCAGACACAGCATCAGAGTTTAAATCTAGGCTGATAAAATATTTTTAGTCTAGCTTCTAGCCAAACCTTTTTTTTATTATTATTTTATATAAAATAAAATTTAATTGAATTATCAGTCATTTCCAGGTTAAACTTAAACTTTCTTGTGTTTTCTTAACTGTGTCTTTGTTACAGTGTAATAATTTTTGCTGTAAAGAACTTTTCAAGAATTAGACATAAATAATTGCATATTTTGTAAAAAAAAAAAAAAGAAAAAAAAAAGAAAAAAGGAATGATTTGTGCACCATGAAGGGCTTTCGAACCTTCTCCTTTAAACAGAACCAAAGACAGTTATGTAATTTATTAAGAAATAGGCACAACCTAGCCACTATTTCAAAAGTGAAAAGGCTTCATCATAAAACTCGGGTGCTTTATTTAACGCTTTAAAAGTGCAGAATGACTCTTTAAGGTTAATTATATGTTCAAGCTCCACTAAGCAGTAATTAAGCAGTAATTGCACAGGCTGGAACTGCTTTAGCTGCTGCTGATGGTGGTGCTTTTGGGTGTACATCATGGCTTTGTCTGTGTGGGAGGTGTTGATTCAATTTCCAGTGTGAGTTTGCACTTAAGGCATTCTTATTGATTGATTTACTTATTAGCAATTGTTTTCTGCAATGTCCCTGTGCCATAAATGTACACTGGAGCGGCACCAAAATAGAAGAAGTGATATACACACTCCCCACTTTATTAGGAACACCTTATACACCTGCCCATTTATGCATTTATCCTTCAGCATGTGGAAGAGCACAATGCATATAATCATTCAGATAAAGGTCAAGACCTTCAGTTAATGTTCACATCAAACAACAGAGTGAGGAAAAAGCATGATCTCTGTGATTTTAATCATGCCATGGTTTTCATCCCAGATGGGCTGTTTTAAGTTTTTCTAGAACGACTGGTATTTTCACACACAAGAGTTTACACTCTCTATAGTTTACACAAAAGGATACAAAAACTAAACACATTCTGTGGGTGGACGGTCTGCAGACTGAAACACCTTGTTGATGAGAGAGATCAGACTACACTGGTCTAAGGTGACAGGAAGTCTAGAGTAACTCAAATAGGTACACATTACTTTACAACCATGTTGAGCTGAAAACCATCTCAGAGCATGCAACACATCAAACCTTGAGGTGAACAAGCTACAACAACAGAAGACCAAATCAAGTTGAACTCCTGTCAGCCTGTTATCATGGGCACAAGCCCAACTAAACTGCAGAGCAACATTTGGAAATTGACCAGGTGATTTTTTTTTGTAATCTTTGGCATTCCAGTTTTGATGAGCTTTTGCACATGATGGCCTGGCTGTTCATGGCTGACAGGATCGGACCCAACTGTGGTCTTTTACTGTTGCAGGCCTGTTATCCACCTTAAAGATTTATGCTTTGTGCATGCTGAGATGCTTTTCTGCTCACCATGGCGGCAAAGATAGCCTCTCTTATCAACAAGGCATTTCCACCCAACTTCTCAGAACCTCTCTGCAAAATTCCCTGAAAAACCTATAAAAATTATTTTGTGTGAAAATCTCAGATGAACAGTTTCTAAAACACTTAAACAAGCACTTATTAACATCCATACCACAGATAAAGGCAAATTAGACCTAGAAGGTCATTATAGAACTGTTTTCTGTTGATTTAGCTTTTAAATCATGTTGTCTTGCCACTTCTACACCCACATTTGATTTTTTAGTAGAGAGAAGTACAATTTCTTTCTTTTTCTTTTTTGGAACTCTGGAACCATTCTATACTGCAATTTTTGCAGTCAGCTGCAGGTTCAGCAAAAGGTTTTTGCGACTTAGAACAGAAAAAAAAACACTGAAAACATACCCTCAACTTAAAAATTTAACTCATCAACTTGGGGTGGTCTACTAGATCCTTCACTGATTACTGGAGTGACTTCCAGTGGAGTGTCAACTTGGTCTCACACACACTGTGAGCATTGTACAATACACCTTATTTTCAAGTAAAGAAAACCTCCTGAGCAACAAAAAAATCTCTTCTAGATTAGCATATCACTTAACTCTAATTTAATGTAATAAAAATATTTTATTTTTATTTAATACTGTAGCAAAGTTAAAGTAGGAATAAAAACACTATAAATGTACACCATCAGTATGCAGCAGCAATGACCTCGTGAATTATTTCAATGGAAAAATATAAGGCAAAAAATTCAGACTATTAATTCAAAACCAGATCATGTAAGAGCTACTCCTGTAGATAAAAATATATGTACATCAGATCAGCATTAAGAATATTTCACTCCCCTTTTGATAGGCTAAAATGTTGATGGTGTTAAGAGAACAGCCATCTCCTCGATCAGGTCTTATTTAACTAATCTTTATCAGTTTGTAGATGTAAATGGTGACTATACACGTACTATGGTTAAATTTGGTATTCCACAAGGTTATGTGTTAGGCTCACTGCTTTTCTCCTTATAGATGCTACCTCTGGGTAAAATTATTCATAAACATGGTATTAGCTTCCAGTGTTATGCCGATGACACATGGCTACAGTATATGTTTCCGCAAAATCAGATGAGAGACACCAGCTTAATAAGATTGAAGAGTGTGTAAAGGACTTTTGACAGTGGATGCTTATAACGTCCGCCTTAATTCTGAAGACAGAAGTGCATGTTCTTGGACTACATGCAGCCAGAAAGCTTTTTGATAACAGAGTAACTCTGGATGGTCTTTCTTTTTCACAAAGGTGTGATTGTTTACTCCAGCCTTTCATTTGAACCTCATGTTACTCTGATATAATGTCACTATATGAGGCAGAAATACTAGTTCATGCTTTTGTTACTTCTAGGTTGTATTATTGTAATGCTTTACTGTCCAGTTGTTCCAGTAGGTGCATAAGCAAGTTCCAGATAGCAGCAGAGAGAGTCCTAACTAGAACCAGGAGATATGAACCCATCACTCCTATCTTATCCACACTGCACTACCTTCATGTCTAATTTTTAAAAAGGTGCATGCTATTTGTTGGTATCTCAAGCAATAAAGGTTAGAACAGGAGGCAGAGCTTTTTCTAATTAATAATTAAGTAATTCTTTACTTAATTACTAATTAAGTAATTCTTTTTTTAAATTAGTCATAGTGTTCGGGACTCTTACACAACAGGGTGAAAAAAAATTTGTGTAGTCAAGTGTTTTATGTATAATTTTTTACTTTGATAAAGAAGAAGATCTAGAGACACAAGCATGTTCACTCAGGTTTGTTGATCGTGCAGTAGCTGGACGCTTTGTGTCCCAGGAAGCTTCTCTCTCTCTCTGTCTCTCTCTCTCTCTCTCTCTCTCTCTCCATGCTACTCCTGAGCTCCCAGGGTGCATGACCACTTAGGTTTTAGGTGCTCTTTGGGCCTGCCTAATCCATCCTAAAACCCTACTTCTGGTTGGAGTCTTATCAGCTAGAGGTGTTTGCTGCTGCTGAGGATGGCCCCATGTGGACAACCTGGAGATTCATGGGGTTGCTGTGGATAGTACCACTTAAAGACCATGGAGGTGGATTTGAACTACTGTTGTCACGGTCAGTTTTGCACTCAGGAATACATCATAACACATTTGATGGTTTCAACAGGAAGGAACTTATGTTAAATCTGTAATGAATTCAGAAACTATGCTGATGCTCATACTTGTAAAAAGGAAATTATTTATAATCACACTCTCTGGTGTTATGCAGATAAGGATGGGTTCAAGGCTTCTTCCTCATATCACCTCAGTATGTTTTTCCTTGCCAAAGTTATCTCTGGCTTGTTCATTAGGGATTAATTTAAATTTAAGTTTGTCATTTTTCTTCTATATTTTTATATTCCTGTAAAGCTGCTAGGAGACAGTCCACTGTCCACTGTTAAAAGCACTATACAAATTACATTGAGTTGAATTAAATTAGCAGCGCAATAGCACAGCTGTACATAAAATATTAGAATTCACACAACAAAATTGGAGACATATCAGAGTTTAAAAGAGGAGAAATTGTTGGTGTATGTCTAGCTGGTGCATTTGTGACCAGCACACAATATCCAACAGCAGTAACTGTCATCGCAAGAGGAAGCTGTGTGAAAGGGATGTCTGGGTACTACCCTGGATTGTATCCAAAAAAATAAAATCACAGCTGCCCAGCTCACTACTAAATTAAATGCCCACCGCGACTCTCTCATTTCCACCAAAACTGTTCAGCAGGAGCTCAACAGGGTCAATATTCATGGTCGGGCTGCTATAGCCAAACATTTGGTCACTTGTGCCAGTGCCAAACATAAGTTTCAATGGTGCCAGCAGTAGAAATCATGGGCTGTGGACAATGTGAAACATGTATTTTTCTCTAATAAGTTCTCCTTCACTGTCTTTCCCACATCTGAGGTATGGTGTGGAGAAACTGCAAAGAAGCTAACCCCTGGAGCTCAGGGGTTGATCAGTGATAGTATCGGCTGCAATATAATGGCATTCCCATAACTCATGCTCAATGGGCACTTTACTGGCAGGGACTATCGAACCATTCTGGAGGACCATGTGCGCCCACTGGTTCAAGCATTGTACCCTGAGGGTTGCTGTGTGTATTGGTGCATTATCATAAGGGTACAGTGTTTGAACCCAATAGTTCAAACAAGCAAGACTGGTGATATAGTGGCTTATTGACCATGAAAGTAAAGTATCTTCAATAGTCTGTACAGTTACCAGATCTGCATATTATTAAGCCACTTTGGGATGTTTTGGAGGAATATGTCAAGAAATGTTTTCCACCAGCATCATGTGGTGACCTGGCGAGAGAAATGAGGAATGATTAAAAATCCCTCTAGCCACTGTGCACGACAGTATCATGTACCATTCCCACAACAGTATCATTGTATCATGAATTGATGCTCTATTGGCAAAAGGAGGCCCAACACCCTACTAATAAATTATTGCCATCTAAAACCATTTTTTCCATCCCCTGCAGTTTATCTCAGTATTAGCTTTAGATCAGTTAATATACAGACACAGTACTTGGTTAAATCTATAATATTTTTCATACTAATCACTGGATAATCATAAACGTCTGAGTTATTATAAACATTAGCCATGTATCTTGTTGCCAACATTGTCTACTGTTTAACTTCTTGCTAAAAGTAGTCACTATTGTCTGTTCTGGTTGCTGCAGTTTCATTCCAAAATGCTGCCTGAAAGTTTGAAGTTCACTGTAGTAAAACAGTACCAATAGCCACACAGACCTGTAATGGTAAAAGTGTGGTTACAGCAACCCCTCTAGTGTTTTGACAACACGAAGAAAAGTCATGCTTTTGGGGAATAAAAGAATGTGCCATGGTGGGTGTTATTACAATTTGTAAAATACAACTTAGTGCCATGAATGCAGCATTATAACAGCTATCTCAAAAAATAAAATAAAATGAAGTAATAATCATTGTAATTAATATGCTCTATATTCAACAAGCACTTCAGCAGAACTGTGAAAAGGAAGGAAAGGGTTAACCAGAGCAACAGAGTGTGTTGATTGGCTTTCCAGATATAAACAAGAGCTTTACTTGCTGGTGACCCTCAATCCTGACCCCAAAGATAGAGAGTGGGGCTAATGGGTGTCTCTTTTAAACAGTGAGAAGCCCAGAAACAGAGGGTCTATTGTTTGTCAGCCAGAGGCTGCCAAGTCTCTCGCGTCTCTGAGAAAAGTGCTGAGCCAAGCAAGGTTGTGGAGCTGGGACTGGCTCTGAGTTCCAGCTCTTCCCCCTCCTCCCCTTCTCTCTCTCTTGCCTTGATTCAGCTGGAGCACCACAACTGCATTGCCCCAGGGATTTAACTGTGATCATCATCTCTGCTTTTATTGCTTGACTTGGTTGCGAGTATGCTCTTATTTCCAAGTGTTCTCTAACCCTTCAGGTCTGCTATAATTTATGCTACATTCACACTGCTGGCTACATTGTTTTACTTTTTCTCTACTCTAGGTTGCTTCATCTCTCCTGTTGTCCACATTGCTCTGGACATTACACATTTAGATTTCCCAGCATGTGCAAATAACTTTTATGAAATGCTTACTCTGCTGAAACCTGATTGAAAAACTGAAAAACAGGTATACATAACTATGGGCATCATCATTATAAAACTAGCCCAGGCTTTCTAATATACTTTTCAACCTTCATATTCTGCAGGTCAGCATGGCCCTGTTCAAACATTTACTAAAACACCTTGCCATACTAAAGATGATTTTTCAACAGGAAAAATAAGATAAGCCAAATTTCTGATAAACAATCACATTTACTTAAGCCATATCATTTATACTCAAAACAAGCAGAGTAAAATAAACATTTTCTTAAAAATATTTTTGAATATTATTGATATTGTATATGCTTTAGACACTGGTGATGTTAGATATTGTAAATAAAGGAGATAACCTGACCCATGACACATGAATTGCTAAGCAGTGAAGTTAAATGTTATCCATACAACAGAAATGGTGGAGGAGGAAGGGAGCCTGTGGAAACATCTGAAAGTGATTTCTGCTCTTATAGCTGAAAAAGCCAAGTTCACTGTCCTACAACACAGGGCTTTGTGTTTATAGCTTGAACTGGGCGTACATTTAATGCTTCAGGCTAAAGAAGTTCTCAGCCTAGAAGTGGCAAAACAGGTCAGTCAGGGAACATGGAGGATCGAAAGAGTAGCTGACAGCAGGAATAAAATGCCTACTGTGCACATGTGTTTCTGTGTGTGATAAATATAGCATGTGCCACAGAATATAATAAGCAAGATAAATTATGACTTTAAAAAAAATATCCCTGACACCATAGAAGAGCATCATTTCCAGACATGCTTGAACATGTACTTGCATTTGTTCATTGACTGGTTATTTATCCTGTTGCATTTCTCTTGTACAATCAGGTTATCACAAGCATTATGGAAAATTACCACAATATTTGGGATGTGTATATAGTATGTAAGTTTGTAGTCTATGAAGCATTTTACTGTATTATTGCTCCAAATATTTTTTTTTATTTTTTATTTATTATTATTATTTTTTGGAAACATTGAAAATATTGAAATAAATCCAGAATAAATCATGGGAAAAGGGAAGAGGCTTCCTAAAGTTCTCAGGGACAATATTATTAAGAACACTTAAAAGAGAAAAGCTAACAGTAATTTAATGCTCAACTCTTATGTGGTGTTTAGGTCAAATTGACCTGTTTTATATTTTTTTCAGTGTTCTGTATTTGTTGTAAATCACCCACTTTTGCAGAAGCATTTTTGAGAGCTGTATTTTATAGCCACTGACTGTATTAACCTTTTGTTTCTCATGTTTCTATTGCTGTTCATCACCTACATTTAATAAATCAGTCAAAAATAATAAACATTATATGAAACATTGTTCCATTTACATTTTTTCTAGATTTATGGCTTTTATTATAGTATATTTTCTTAAACAAATTATTCTTTATCACATAAACAAATGCCATTTACTTTGTTAAAAGTCTGGTAATTGCAAACTTTAGTCACAAAGGTTATATATATAAATATATATACACTATATTGCCAAAAGTATTCGCTCACCCATCCAAATAATCAGAATCAGGTGTTCCAATCACTTCCATGGCCACAGGTGTATAAAATCAAGCACGTAGGCATGCAGACTGTTTTTACAAACATTTGTGAAAGAATGGGTCGCTCTCAGGAGCTCAGTGAATTCCAGCGTGGAACTGTGATAGGATGCCACCTGTGCAACAAATCCAGTCGTGAAATTTCCTCGCTCCTAAATATTCCACAGTCAACTGTCAGCTGTATTATAAGAACGTGGAAGTGTTTGGGAACGACAGCAACTCAGCCACGAAGTGGTAGGCCACGTAAACTGACGGAGCGGGGTCAGCGGATGCTGAGGCGCATAGTGCGAAGAGGTCACCAACTTTCTGCAGAGTCAATCGCTACAGACCTCCAAACTTCATGTGGCCTTCAGATTAGCTCAAGAACAGTGCGCAGAGAGCTTCATGGAATGGGTTTCCATGGCCGAGCAGCTGAATCCAAGCCATACATCACCAAGTGCCATGCAAAGCGTCGGATGCAGTGGTGTAAAGCACGCCGCCACTGGACTCTAGAGCAGTGGAGACGCGTTCTCTGGAGTGACGAATCGCGCTTCTCCATCTGGCAATCTGATGGACGAGTCTGGGTTTGGCGGTTGCCAGGAGAACGGTACTTGTCTGACTGCATTGTGCCAAGTGTAAAGTTTGGTGGAGGGGGGATTATGGTGTGGGGTTGTTTTTCAGGAGCTGGGCTTGGCCCCTTAGTTCCAGTGAAAGGAACTCTGAATGCTTCAGCATACCAAGACATTTTGGACAATTCCATGCTCCCAACTTTGTGGGAATAGTTTGGAGCTGGCCCCTTCCTCTTCCAACATGACTGTGCACCAGTGCACAAAGCAAGGTCCATAAAGACATGGATGACAGAGTCTGGTGTGGAGGAACTTGACTGGCCTGCACAGAGTCCTGACCTCAACCCGATAGAACACCTTTGGGATGAATTAGAGCAGAGACTGAGAGCCAGGCCTTCTCGTCCAACATCAGTGTGTGACCTCACAAATGCGCTTCTGGAAGAATGGTCAAAAATTCCCATAAACACACTCCTAAACCTTGTGGACAGCCTTCCCAGAAGAGTTGAAGCTGTTATAGCTGCAAAGGGCGGACCGACGTCATATTGAACCCTATGGATTAGGAATGGGATGTCACTTAAGTTCATATGCGAGTCAAGGCAGGTGAGCGAATACTTTTGGCAATATAGTATATACATATATACTATGCAGGTGAAAAGTTCATGAAACCACAACTAATCGCCCCCAGATAGATGCACACTCTCAGAATAGTGACACAGAAGGATAACGAGAATCCAGCTGCCCTTGAAAGGAGTTGCAGGATGACCTGAAAGCAGCAGGAACAACATTTACACAGAGCACAATAAGCAATGCAAAACTCCTTAAACTCCTCTGCTATGAAGAAAAAACACAGAGATTAAAAATTTGTACCAAAGCATTTATTCTGTATGTCATGAAGGAAAAAATAAATAAAGTCATCTGCCAATAAACTGAATCTGGGGAGAATATGGACTGCTCCAAACATACAACATATTCTATATGAAGAAGAAGAAGTTGAAGGTGCTTGCATGGCTTTGCCAATCTCAGGACCTGAATCTTTTTAAAAAATTATGGATGATTTTAAAATTGCAAGACTGTCAGAGTGACCTTCTTGACCTTGTGGGGAAGCTATGATTTGGCAAAAGTAATGGATTCAGAGAGCTACTTACATATCTTCTTATGATAGATGTATTAAAGCTGTAATTGCCAATAAGATCTTTGAAAAATGTTGTTGCAAATTATTACATTATTAAATTCATTTTTACATGAGTATATTAGTTAATACATTAGCTGTAATTAACTTGTGATGTATGAAATCTTTTTTCCTCAATAAAAATTGATTTTTGTTTATGTTTTGAAGTCAAAAGACATTGTGTTTAAATTTCAAGTGGCTATATGCACTGGGGAAGTGTATTAAATAAGAAAAAGGGTCTCAATACTTCTTTTCTCTCACTTTCAACATTCAACAAGTGTGTGAACGTCTGCATGTTGGCCTTCAGTGGCTCCAGGGTATATTCCCACCTTGCACCCAGTGTTTCAGGGATACACTCCAGATCCACAGCAACTCTATCCAGGATAAAGTGATTTATTTATTAATGTCAGTGAGTGAGAGTATTCTGTTTAAGGTAACTCAATTATCATTTTGAAAGGCCCAGCCTTTACTCGCTTTCTGCTTTTCTGTTTTGTGTCCATTAACAAAGAGCATTACTTTGCTTCAGGGAGAACTTTTTCTTTACTGTGTCTACTTGCACATTAGTCTACAACATTAATAGCTGTGTTTGTGTGTGTGTGTATGTGTGGACAGGCAGTCATTAGTGTGAGCAGGAAGCATAGCATGGCCCACTGAATTAATGACCTCGCAGTAGGAGAGGGAAGCAGCTGGATAGACCTCAACTCACTGATTCATGAGGATATGTGAGAGAGAGAGAGAGAGAGAGAGAGAGAGAGAGAGAAAGAGAGAGAGAGAGAGAGAGAGAGAGAGAGAGAGAGAGAGAGAGAGAGAGAGAGAGAGAGAACAATCCATTCTGCCTGAGCACAGCTTGACTCCAATAAACACCCTCAAGTTATTTTACTCAAAAGTTTAACCAGTGTGCATTTAATAATAAACACATCCCAGAGCATTCCAGGCTTTAATACAATTTAATGAAAAAATGTACCAATGGAAAAAAAGTCAAGAAATCATTTCTGTAGAGCAAAGCTCTTATATACAGCATATTGCACTATATAACATTGTCTAAAACTTCTATACTGTATCAAAACATAAGAAAACAACAAGTTCCAGAGTGCACAGTACAGTCTCGAAGACACACAGTTCAATGTTTACAACAAATGCTACATTTTTGCTGGGTCTCATTTCTTGGTATACAGAGAATTGTGAGCCACAAGACTTTTTTGTTTTTACCTTTGAACTAAAAGGCTTTTAGGCATCTCTATAATCGTAAAACTTTACAATAACTGCATTAACAACAGCTTTCTGGCAATTAGAATAAAACAGTGTAGTTCATTGCAAATTCCAATTGATAAAAATATTTATGCTGTGGTTTCTTTTAAAACAAAATTAGATAAACCCATAAGAAAGTATAATACCTCAAACATCAGTACACCTAATTTTGGTAATTAGAAACCAAAATTTTGGAGATTAAAATACTTTTTATGTTACTGGTGGATTCTGTCAGAGACAGGTCTGGTCTAGATTCTCTTAAACATTGTGTGTCTCAAAACAGCTGAAATTGGTGGCAAGACCTCAGCTCCTCGATCTTCCTCTGTACAAACCACTTCATCAAACTAATACTGGGCACCATGGTGTGCTTGCAATCCTTTGAGTGAAAGGCCAAATCCATGTTGTTACTTGTTGCCGGTCACCTGAAGTACTGTATATTAAGAGAATGCCAGGGGAGACAACTTGTAGAACACTGGATTACTGAAGGTAAAGGAGGGAGGAGAAGAAAATAAAATAGAAATGGACAAAAATATTACAAAATATTTTCCAGTGCATGTGAAAATAGTGGATACAGTGAAGATAGAGAGCTAACTCATTAACATGGCCCAGTGTCTTGATCAATCTTTCCTACCCTGTTTTCGTCATTATATATTTACAGATGTAATATCATATTAAACATTTAAAACCTGGTAGGAGACAGTGAGCATCATGACAATGAGGTCAATGAGAACAGTGACCACAAGCTTTCATTCACTGTTGTATTATGGGCAAAGCAGGGACTTTCTTCAGGGACTTTTCTGCCTAATAATCAGGTTAATGTACAGTATATGTAATGTTTCAAAGGATTCTAAGAATATATGTTTAAATGATATTTACTGCAATAAGGAAGACAGATGACAATTTAAAGGTCATCACAAGCCACCAAAACAGCATCAATGCGCTTTATTTTTATTTTCAATATAGATATACCCATGCCATGACATTAAAACCACTGACAGGTGATGTGAATAACACTGATTATCTCATTACAATGGGGTGGGATAGATTAGACAGCAAGTGAACAGTCAATTTAAAAAAATGGGCAAGCGTAAGGAAGGAGTGGGGTCGTGTGGGGTGTTCCCAGTATGCTGTGGTTAGTACCGACCAAAAGTGTTCCAAGGAAATAAAACCGGTGAACCAGTGACAGGGTCAAGGTTCACTGAAGCATGTGGGGAGCTGTCTAGTCTGAGCCCACAGAAGAGCTACTATAGCACAAATTGCTAAAAAAAAAATGTACTGCTGGTTGTAGTAGAAAGGTGTTAGAAAACAATGTGCATCACAGCTTAGTGTGTATGTGGTTGTCCGGTCAGAGTGTCCAGGCTGATCCCTGTCCACCACCGAAAGCACCCACAATGGTACCACCATGTACCGTCCAAATAAACAATATTATGGCTGTGTCCTCTTTCAGCATGATAATGCACCCTGCCACACTGCAAAAAATTGTTCAGTAACAAGATAAAAAAGTTCTAGGTGTTCAATTAGCTTCCAAATTCCCCAGCTCTCAATCCAAATAAGTATCTGTGGGATATGCTGGATGAACCAGTCAGATCCATGGAGGCCCCACTTAACTTAAGGATCTGCTGCTAAAGTCTTGGTGCCAGATACAAGAGCCCACCTTCAAAGCTGTTGTGGAGTCCAGGCCTCAATGGGTCAGAGCTGTTTTGGCAGCACAAAAGGAACCTACACAATATTAAGCAGGTGGTTTTAATGTCATGGCTGGTCGCTGTATCTTTCCACCTAAGGGACAAGTGGCCAGCAAAATGCCCCCAGAGCATAACAAACTTTTTTTTTTTACCTTTAATTTGTCATCCATCTGGATTTAGTAACTTCACAATCCTTCACTGCTGCTGGATTTCTTCAGTCAATAGATTCAATAATGTTACATTTCCTTCCTATTTTTGTCATTACTGTTCATGTTCTTCAGAGGAAACTTGAGGACAACAGAGTCCTTCAAAACAATGACTGGACTAAAAAAAATCCATCTCCCTTCATAGATCATAACATAATCAAGCCAATCTGCACTATACAGTTGTGCAGAACTACACTGATTGTAATTTATCTACGGACTTCTCTTGGTTCACTTTTAATAACCTGTTAAAAGTAATTCAGGATTTTCACCATGAAACAAGATCCAAAAATGACTAACCTCTCACCTCCTTAATCCACAGGGTGAGGAAGTAGAAAACAAAAAGACATCCAAGACCAAAACAAAAGTGGCAAGAAACACACAGAAAGGAAATTGCACACAACCTATACAGTAGCAATGAATCAATATACAAAGAAATAAATAAAAAGGACAAAAAATATAAATTACAAATCAAAGAAAGAAAATCAGCATACCAAAAAGGTTCAGGAGTGAACGTATATGGATGGAGACTAGGTAAAGTGAGAAAGGTAGCTACTGAGTTGTGAGGGCTACAGTCACTGGCTCAGCGTTCACGATCTGCAGGAAACAAACGGTCAGCATTTCTTTGGACATTCACCATGCTTGAAAAGTAGCCTGTGCCCCACACTCACTGACTCACTCACTCACTGACATATGAAACACACACACACACACACACACACACACACAGACATACACAGACAACTGGCAACACTGTCCAGTGATGAGAACTTGAGACATTTTGTACCATGCCTGTGTACCTGTGTAATCATAGGACCACAGTTAATACAGTTAAGCCAATATTTTTTGTGAACCTATTCCATATGCAAATCAATAAGGCAAATTCTAGACTAGATTTTAATATAGACCACTTATCAGAGTTTCAATCTTAAAGCTTTTCTTTAAATGTTCTAAAATGAAACAATCCTATGTCTTTCATCCAACACTAACCTTCACTTTCTGGTATAAAAAGTATCTGCATTGTTCATGTGTATACAAACAGTTACGGTTGGAAATTGGAAAAAAATGAGTCTCAAAAAATATACGTCACTCCTTAAAAAAAAAATTAAACTAAAATAAAAAATAAAAAAAAAGCTCTACAAGCAAAAAACAGCATTAAGAATCAATCAGTGTCTTCAAAGGCAGTTACAGTCTTACTAACATTTTACAGAAGAAGGTCCTTATCTAAAATAGCCAAAAAAAAATTAGTGGTTATTAAAAAAAACCTAAACAAAAGAAAAACATGTAATCCAATGAAACATACATCAGGTATAAAAAGCACAAATACAACTTGAAATTCTGTTGGATATAAACACGCGAGTATCCTGAGAGTAGAAATGCAGTCATTTCACAGACACAGTATTGCTCTGTGGCTGAGAAAACGAGTGGCCACAATGATGTTCAACAGCCAAACAAGAGGACCAGTGGTATGTAAAACGTTCAGTAGAAAATCAGCGATGTTTTTTTTTTTTTTTTTTTTTACATCAACCTGAACACATGTGGTGAGAATCAGTACTGAGGTTTTTTTGGTGTTAATACCCACAGTGAATTTCTTTTGACAGTGAAAAAAGGCATATAAACAATTAGGGTTTCTGAAACTTTCAATGAATATTTAAGGAAGGTGGTTTGAGTTTTTTTTAAAAAAAAAAATGTTTTTATCATAATAGGCACTGCATTCTTGTTCTTCAGGCTTAAATGGAGATGATGACACCTGTTCCCTCTAGGCATCTTAACCATTTGGCGACTTCGCTTGCTGATTATTGACAAGTTCATCAACAAGACACACCAAATTCAAGTAGTAGAGGCCTGTCTACTTCCGAATCGTGCTCACTGCTGTGGAGGGGAAAATAGTAACAAAAAAAAAATCCTAACAATTATAAAAGGCTACAGAAGCAGAAATACTGAGGTGCAAAACTCTTTGGAGATTAGTCAGGCTGATTGGTGTCCTGGAAGGTTTTGGGGGAAAAGAAAAGAAAACCACCTTCTCTTCTTCAGTCCACATTCAGTCTTTCTGTAGTGGCTGGAGATGATAAGGCATTCCCAGGACGGACGTTTGCTAATGTACAAAAAGGGAAGTGCAAGCGAAATTCAAAGACAAAATATTTTACAAAATACCTCAAAGTCTTTTATGAAAATAATCTCATGAACACAATGGCATCTTCTTGAGGGGGGAGAAGAAGGAGGTCCCCGTCCAGCGGAGATTGTCTTCCCTCTCACTTTCTCCCCTAAAAACCCGTGTTGAAAGCCGAACAGTGCCATTAAGCAGATGCGGCCGATCTTGTCGTGGTGGCCATCTCACCTGCGATCCTCCGGTCTCCTAACTGCTGGCTCGCCATCGAACAGGAGAGCGTACAAGGCTGAGGCCAGGCGCAACCAAAACGGCCACTGGTTCCTTTGGTTTCGGTGTTGCTGGAAAAAAAAAAAAAAAAAGGCTAAAAAAAGGACACGACGTGAGGACTAGATCCAAACAAGATTTTACAAACACACACACACACAGACAGACAGAGCAGTATTTGGGCTATATCATGCAGGCAAGGTGAGATGGGGGCAGTAGGCAAAGCATGTGACTGACAACCAGACGCTGGAACCGTCCTGATGTTTCCACAACAAAAGCAGACTGTCTGACAGTCTGTCTGACACAAAAACATGGTACATGATACTGACACACAAGCGATTGTCAAAAGTGGACACAAATTAACTGAAGGCACAAGATTTCATTTCAGAAGCTGACAACAATACAAAAAATTTTAAAAAACATGACATTACTAAAGCATCCCTGGATAAATTGATCCCATGGTGTAAACACAATATTCATTCCCTATCAGAAAGCCCTTTCGTTTCCTCCTAAAGAGTAAATTACAGTATTTAACACTGATAACACTTGATCGGGGTCTTAACATTGTATACATGATACTGCCGTTACCTGAAACTGTGGCATAGTTAAATCTCACAGCTAAGCTGTAAATGATGCATGGCTTAATCTCACTGGAGTCTCTCCATGGAATTGAGTCCAAGTTGATCTGAAGAGATTTAGAGAATACACTCACACACGCTAAACATTTTGTTTTGTATGTAAGTGTACGATACCAAGCACGCTTCTGGCAAGCAACATTTCATTTAATCTGATATAAATGAGGGACCTGCAATTTAACCCCTACTCAACCACACCTATTACAGAAAAGCTGTTGTCTTGCATTTTCGGTAAAATACGCTTTAACCAAAGCCAACACGACAACGTATAATGTATTTCACAGTGGAGTGTTACATACACACTCATATAGAAGAACGGGAGAGAAAAAAAAACCAGACAGTTCATACCCACAATTGACAGAGATAGCGGTTACCATACAAGACCACAAGCAACATGAGCAAATTGTCATTGCTGATGAGAATTCAGGATTAGACAATCAAGAAGAGCTTGAAGACAAAACCAGAGGAGATATTACGTAAAGGTCTACCAAGTTCATCAAGTTCACATTCAAGCTTTCACAGTCACAGTGCAAGGAGTTATACAGAGCTGTTCATCAGGAATCATATCATAGCTGACTCTATATGCACAGTTTGACTCAACTGATTTGTCGGGTTCACAGTAACGGGGGCAATGCTTATGCAATATGTGATATTCAGTATCATTCTTCCACTTATTGGGTAAGGTTAAAAAATGATAATGTTAAAAAATAAAATGTTAAACACAACATAAAGCAAACACATGCCTTATTAGAAACTTCCAGAGAAAGATTTAACTGGAAGAAATGCAGAGCTCAGCTTGTTTAGAACAACTCTTATCTTTCTTCTGGTTAAGAGATAATGAGTGGCACTGACTCACACTCACAACTCAGAGCAGGAGTTGCAATGTGTTGTGCAAGTGCTTGCCACTCTTCCTTTATCCTAACAGATCAGTTTATATGCTCAAACAGTTACGGGAAGTGACATCACACTTTCTTCAGATTCATAATGTGCTTTAGATCACTCAGTAACACCAGTCAGTAACAGTAATTGTTTTTTTTAGTGATTTTTAAAGAAAATAAGGAGGTTTTGAACGTAAGGTTTTACTCTGTGCTCAACAAGCTAGGGTTTTTTTATTACAATTCAACTCTGCAAGTCTAGCAGTAAATATTTTTTAAGGCAGCATGGTGGAACAGTGAGTAGAGACCCTGCCTCACAGCTCCAGGTTCCCAAATTCAATCCTGAGCTCGGGTTTGTGTTTGACATGTTCTCCCTGCATCTGTCTGGGGTTTCCTCTGGGTTCTCCGGTTTCCTCACACATCCCAAAAACATGCTGGATTGACTACACTATATTGCATATATTGCGAGTATCCTGTGATGAACTGGAGTTCTATCCACTGGGTCCAGATCCACAGTGACCCAGACCAGGATAAAGCTGCTGTGGAAGATGAATGAATGAAATAAATATTTTTTCATCAGCATGTAGTAAATCTCCTTATGTTCACTCAGTAGCCGGTAGGTTTGCTTGTTTCTTTATGTAGTTGTTTTGCTTGCAATCTGACTGATTCAAAGAAGAAAACCCACTTGATTTTACTCTGCACCTTTTTAAAACTGTAGAAAAGCTCCACTGTGACCAAAAAACTGTAAACGTTGCACTGACAACTGAGTGGGGGGGGAAAGGGTGAAAGCACCCTTACTCCTAGTAATTTGTGCTACATGATAAGCACAGTACATCCTGTTTGCATCCTAGGCTGAGAATGGTTTCAGTCCAAGAAAAAAGGACTGAAAGTGTGTGTAACAGGCCAAATCAGCCAGAGGTGTGTTACAGCAGACGGCAAAAGTGAGAAGACGAAAGTCCCCAAGAGTGACCTTTAGACGCAGACATACATGGTTTCCCACCCAAAGCAGTGTGGCACGCAATGTCTGAGTGTGTGTGTGTGTTTTTGTGTGGGTGTGTGTATGTGAGAGAGTGAGAGACTCGATGCCACATGACTAACTGTCAAAATGAGTCAAAGGCTAAATTTAACCAGAGATAAGCGTTAGAGCCGAGGAAGACGTCAGCCGTCACTCCTGCGGGCTTCCTATCAGCCGTGCGTGCAGGCTCACCATCAGCTGCAGAGCTCCCAAGAGCCACCGCTTATCACAACAGCAACAATAAACACATACATATACACACAGTAAATGTCACCAGAGCCACTAGAGACTTGTTTGCATTTTATAAATCACCATAAAAAGAAGCTGAAAGACACCTGGTGCAACAAAAAAAAAAAATACATCTATATAAATATATACATATATGATGTGCAGATCCATTATCTCACCTCATCTCAGACCTTAACTTATATTTGATATCTATACATACTTGTTGCCTTTTTTAATGCAGTAATATGAGTGGTAGAATAACCTGGAGAACAACAAAGAACCTGCCAAATAGCCAGCTGATTTCAAATGAATTTCAAATTACAGTTGTGCAAAAAAACCAGCAAGCTTTTTATTTTTATTGTTTTTCCCAAGCTGTTGCTTTTTGTTCCTTCAGAAGTGCTGCACGGCATTTAAGCAAACTGGCTGACAGGAAACTTGTTTCTTAAAAAACATCCCCTTTTCTCTGGAGTGCTGGTAAACAGAAGTACATGTTCTCTCTCTCTCTCTCTCTCTCTCTCTTTCTCTCACTCACACTCACACACACACACACAAACACACACACAGGAAGTAGTACCTGAAACCCAATGCACATGTACACGTCTGCTTAATGGAACTGTATGAACCTGTAAAAGCAGAAAAATAGTAATGAAAAAAAAAACATAACGACCCCCAAAGAAAGCCCATGGAAACACGGCCCAGCACAGATAATCCCTCCGACTGCCTCAGGGTCCCATCGTGAACCTGTCAAGAGCAGCAATTTATCTGTCAGCAGCGACCGTTCCTATCTGACTCTCTACAGCCTCTTCATTTCAGGCTGAGCAGCCCGCCGGCGCTGCACTAACTGCTTGTCAGGGGGCTCGTGGGAATAACAGACTACTCTTTGTCATGTCTGGCTCATTCGAAACTGAAGTGTCACTGCCGGCGTCAAATCTGGAGACGAGGCACTGATAAGCGAACGCCCCTGGTGATGAATGAGCATGGCCGAGGCTTTAGGGGATGAAATGTGAAGTCTCTGTCCTCTACGGGTTCTTATTATGCCATGTGACACTATACACAAATCCAATATTCTCTACTTATTTTCTTTGTGGGTTCAGTTAAAAGTTTGGTGTTTTAACACAAAGTAGCTTTACAGAAGTCTGGATAAACAAGACAGAACTGACAGTGGAGAGGAAAATCGCCCTGAGAGATCATGAGGAAGAAATCTCGAAAGAACCAAACAAAAAAAGGGAACCTGTCCTGATAGTGGGATTACTGGGCAATGAGAATTCCAAAGTTTGAACCATGAACTGAACACCATGACCGAACAAAAATAATAGACTCGTCAGGGTGGGGGAGTGAATTATTTTCGAATAACACCACAGCAAATCACGCTAATATGCTGCACAACAGACCGAGTTCTCGTTGCTACATGCAGGATGAGGAAGAAAATAAAATCTCAAATCGAATAAATGGCTGGAAATAAAAGAAAACCTGCAGCTCATAAATGTTGCACAGGAATAATAGCAATGAAAGAGTAAACTAGTTATATTTGAAGTTTGCCATGAAAAGGGTCCCAGAAAACCAATTTTAAACTGATAAATTTGGATTGGGTCTAAGCCATTAACACACTGCTACCCTGTAATGTAGGCTTTTATATATTTACTTGTCAGTTTAAGACATGACTTGGAGAATGGGGAACAAATAATAAGAGCAATAAATAAAAGAAAAGCAAACAAGAAAGAAAAAAAACAGTGCAGCAAAGACTACAGCTTGAGGCAGCCTCTGTACTTCGACATTAAGGAGTAAATTACACAATCAAGAATAACAGCAGGAAGTAGAGAGGGAGAAGAGCGCACACACTCACTAAATGCAGCCTAATAGATCTGGGTTCAGGTTTCTTTGGGATCAGTCATCAACTTGGCATAGAGCGGCGTAAAGTGGCCCGAGAGAGCGTCAGGCATAATCTCTGGGCTCCCACATGGCCTCTTAAGTCAATTAGGTGAACTGAGGCAACAAGTCAGTTAACACTCTGCCCTCCTCATCTTACCCCATATGGACTTCTACACACTGACTGTTGCAGACCAAAGAAAGTTGTTTGGCAATACAACCCCAAAAAATTTGTTTTGTTCAAATCCCATATCAGTGTAAAAGTACATTCACTCCTCCTTTTCACAGACAGTGTCAGGTAGAGAGGAAAACAGGGTCTGCTGCAGAAAAAAAGAGCAGAGCATCCTGAAAAACAGGCTTAAAACATCATCTCAGTGAGCTGCAGTTAGCTTATAATGACTGCGAACACACACTTAACATCAAGCGGGCTGCAGTATCACTGCCTCGTGGCTCCTCATTCCATAATGGAGAGTGTAATTGTGTGTGCAAGTGTGTGTGGCTTATTTGGTTATCTCTTGCTAGTTCTCACAACGCTGAGCAAAAGTTTACTGGAGTCTCACAAACCACATCTATTCAGACCAAGCCTTGGCTTACCACCATGTCTACCCCACATTCTCACCTCTTCCCTGTGTGTGTGCGTGTGTGTTTAATAGACTTTGTATAATAGAAAACAAAATTGGAAACTGCCAGCTGATGTTTTCATGATATGCTGCACCTTTCATAACACACTTCCACACTGCCAGTGCGTGTAAACACACTCAGAGCCTCTCTTTCTAAGCACACGTGACACTATTCCAACAATGTAGCATTAATCTGAACAAAGAGCCATTATTTATGGCCTGAGTGCACATGCACAGTCACACAAACCATCAACAGCCTCAGCTGATCATTGCTGTCTATGTGTTCTATGACAAGCTCACCACACCATGACAGACACACACACACACACGTGGAGTTATGGGCACGCACTCTCACAAACTCACTCAGTTCTACTCTCACTCGCGCTCTGTCACGCACGCACAGTCACTCACTGTCACGCACGCACTGTCACTTGCACACTGTCTCACTCGCACTATCATGGACGCACTGTCACACACACACTCTCATTCGTGCACACTCACACTCACGCACAGTCTCTCACACACGCGCACTCTCTCTCACACACGCTCTCCCTCACACGAGTGCTCTCCCTTACACACACACTCACACACATATACGCACTCACACACATACGCACTCACACCTCACACACAAGCACACACACGCATACGCACGGTCTCACACACACACACACGCACGGTCTCACACACACGCGCACGGTCTCACACACACGCGCACGGTCTCACACACACGCGCACGGTCTCACACACACGCGCACGGTCTCACACACACGCGCACGGTCTCACACACGCGCGCGCTCTCACACACACGCGCGCGCTCTCACACACACACGCGCGCGCTCTCACACACACACGCGCGCGCTCTCACACACACGCGCGCGCTCTCACACACACACGCGCGCGCTCTCACACACACACGCGCGCGCTCTCACACACACACGCGCGCGCTCTCACACACACACGCGCGCGCTCTCACACACACACACGCTCTCTCACACACACACACGCTCTCTCACACACACGCGCTCTCACACACACACACACGCGCTCTCACACACACACACACGCGCTCTCACACACACACACACACGCTCTCACACACACACACACACGCTCTCACACACACACACACACGCTCTCACACACACACACACACGCTCTCACACACACACACACACGCTCTCACACACACACACACGCTCTCACACACACACACACGCTCTCACACACACACACACGCTCTCACACACACACACACGCTCTCACACACACACACACGCTCTCACACACACACACACGCTCTCACACACACACACACACGCTCTCACACACACACACACACGCTCTCACACACACACACACACACACACCCACACACAGAGAAAAGGGAACTATAAACAGGAAGCTAAAAGGATAGTGTAAGCCGAGTTTTAGCATGGTAGGAAATGTGCCCACGTGTGGCCTGCACTGAAGCCTTAGTCTTAAAACCTCATGCCTGAAATGATGTTAGGCTTCAGTTTCAGTCAACAGCATCTAGCATAAGTAAACAACAACCCCCCTTAATCTACATTTTGTAGTTTTAGAAACAGCAGCTGAAATTTAATTTAGATTTAATGACATGAATCTACACAAAATAGTCTATAATACAAGTATTCATCCCCACACCTGTCTGCTGTGAAACCCCAAAATTTGTTTTTCCTTAGACAAAGCTCTGTGAAAAGTATCAATCAGAGAATACTTATGCAAAGCACTGTGTAGATTTCTAACATAACAGCTTTCAACATTATACATAATATAACTGATTCAAGTAAACAAATAAGGAGCATCCACAGAGCTCATAGTTCAAAAGAAAAGAAAGAAAGACACTTGGCACGGGACGCATGACATTAAGAGGATTTTGCTGCTCACAAAGCTACTGATATCATCACCACTAACCTTTTGGGCAGGAACTAAGATAAGATGTGTGATGCTCTGCTTCTCTATGCACATGTAGGAATGATGGTTATCACCAGCTTATTATGGGGTGGGGGTGGTGTACTATATACTGCAAATATTACCTACACACAGTGAGAATGGAGCTGTGATGCTGTAAACAGGGAGCATGATGGGACTCACCAGCATGTGCTCTTGATAGAACTGGTCTCCAATCATCTGGAGTTTCTGGCCGATCTGAGCCTCCACGCTGTGCACGGGCCGCCGGTGAGGCTGATTCTCAGGAAACATGGCGCCTTCGACGTGGTCAGAACGAGCAGAGGGCGTCAGCAATAGCAATCCTGCACTACCTAGTGAGAGAGAGAGAGAGAGAGAGAGAGAGACAAAGAGAGAGAGAGAGAGAGAGAGAGACAAAGAGAAAGAGAGAGAGAGAGAGAGAGAGAGACAAAGAGAGAGAGAGAGACAAAGAGATAGAGAGAGACAAAGAGAAAGAGAGAGAGACAGAGAGAGAGACAAAGAGAAAGAGAGAGAGAGAGAGAGAGAGAGAGAGAGAGAGAGAGAGAGAGAGAGAGAGAGAGAGAGAGAGCACACAAGGGTTAAAAATACACTGAAAGCTGCAACACACACCACCTTACAAGAGATTACATAATACTGATAAACAAAGCTAGAACTTGGACATCTATAGTGTACATCTAATCTCATCAATGTACCATATGTACAAAGAAAACTGTACAACAAACTATTGTGCACTGACCAGATTGTTATCTTTGCAGTGCGTGTGCTTAAGGCACCAATAAATCAGACTTCAGAAATCAAATTTCCTGTTTGTTGTGGTTTCTACACCTCAGGCTCACGAGTTTTAAAAATAAACTACAAAGTGACAATTATAAAAATGAAACTTTTTTTTTTTTTTTAACAAAATTGTCAAAGAGGAATCAAAGGAAATCCATCACAAGAACACGTGTCATAAAAGGTTTAAGGTTGACATTCAGAGACGTCAAACAGGAAGCTGCAGTTTGGGCTGAGGCTGATTTAAAAGTACCGAATATAAAATGGGATGGAGCGCATGTGGTAGTTCTGTCTCTTCAGCTTGAGATATAAAGAAAAATAACTCTGTAAGAGTGCGAACATAAACAAATGAAACAGTGCAGTCAGGTTGCAGCTCTCTTGTCCATGACTGGGCCCACAGCCAGCAGAACAAGCCTTGCGTGCAGTCATTTGAATTGCAAAGCGACTAAGTACACACACAAAAGTAATAAAAGCTGAAGAGGCCAGGACAATCAGACGCCACAGGGGACAGAGGGGAGAGGACGAGAGACACACCGATTGCTCTCACAGGTGCTGAAATCTCTTGCTCAGTTTCGGCATAGTCTGTTAGCATAAAACAAAATAATGGCACAAACTAATACTTGAGGGCTAAACTAGAGAATTAAACAGTTACATTACCTGTAATATATCTGTTATGTCTAAACAAAATGAGTGCTTTTTTTATTTAAGGTCCCTCATAAACTGATTTTTGCCAGACCAAATTTTAGACCAGTCTTTACCATCACCTTTACTCAGTCTCTATTTCACTTTTTATAAGACTAAGGTTTACCGTAGAAAAGGCGTCTGGGCTCCTCGGCCACACCGCAAGGCAGCATGCCATTTAGCCGTGTCGTGGAGCTCCCTGGGGTCTGCGTGCTGTGGTCTTCCCTGTTGGAGGAAGGCCAGCACTGTGAGACAGGCCCAAACACATCATCCTCATCCTCATCCATGAGCAGGATCTTGCACACTCTCCACCTGCAATGTAGAAAATTGCCCTCGGTCAATGAGATCATCATTAATGGAAATAGTAATAGTGGAAAATGACATATGTACTTATGATTCTCAGAGAACAGCAACACTTATTTATTTATTGTTCTTTTAAATGAAAGCATGTGTAAGTCTGTATGGGAGTGTCCAGTACATATATCTGAGTCTGAGAACAGCAACAAGTGATTTAAATCAAGAGAAATATATAGGAGTGCATGCACCTTTATACAGTGCACATCCATGAACAGTCTTGCTTTAATTTATTATGCCCTGTGGTATAATTCAGCATGAATACTTTACAGGACGCACTCGCTCCTTTCTAGGAAGCTCATTTCTTCCCTCCCAAAGCCAAAACAAAACCAAGTACTGACTTAGTTCAAAATGCAAAACAATAAAAAAACAGACAACATTTATAAAATACTCATCAGGAAGGTGATGCCTCCAGGGGTCTTAGGTAAGCTGTTGAGTTCCTAGCAGAGATACAGCCTACACACGTTATGGTCATGTGACCTACTAAGTTACAAGCTGCTACACCAAACACCAAGCTGTATTAAAAATAGGTGTCTCTAGTAAATGTGGAATTTTTATTGACAACCACATGAACACCATGAAGACACTCCCAACTTTGTCATTTTTTGCACTTATACAGTGATAATTACTACACATTATCTGCCAACATTATTTAACAGACATGTCCAGAACGCTAGAGCAGAAATGGACTTACTTCATATGCAGTAATTCATAGGTCAGAATGGTATCATTTTTAGCTTTGAACATTTTACACATGAAGTGGAAAACAAACATGGATGCCTCTAGGTTTGTCTTTTTGGTTAGCTACAAGCAAGGTGTGATGAGCGATGCATATTTTCCTCCTCAAACACCAAACTGTATAGTCAACATCACAGATTATAGATAAGTGAATATGTCCGTATGTTGATTCATCTAAAGTAAGTAACTCTAGATACAGAAAATCTCCATGAATCATCAGAAGAGCTACATTGTTTATTCTGATGATGTTGATTTGATGTCAGTCCATGAACAGGGAAGGAACTCTGATTTGATAAGCTACACCGTGCAGGAATTTCAAGTTGAGGGGGGTTTTCTGTGCTATTTCCTTGATGGAGGTTGGGAATAACAAGTTGCAACCTTGAGCTGACCTAGAGTCACTTCTAAGCACCTTCATGAGTGAGTGGAAAAGAGGACAGTCCCGGTATTTAGACATGAAGTGACTACACAAACAGTACAGCTCAGATAGTCATCTGTACGGCAGGAAGATTAAAACCGGAGCCAAAATTTTACCCTGCCAGCACTGGAATGCTGCCTTTAACCAAGTCAATTTCACTTTTATTGGTATAGCGCATTTAACAATGCACATTGTCCTAAAGCAGCAACCATGTTCTCTGATCTTGGTACGAATACGAAAACAGGTAAAGATGTTGGAGTTGGTAGAACTATGATCATGTATATCTTAAAATAAGCTAGATGGTATATCATGATAGATGACGAAAGGTTGCTTAAGACATTGCTTATTTTACTTATGCACTGAATATACACATGGTAGCCATCTTGCATACACTTACATTAAAGAATAAAAGGTTGATTCAAAACATTCATTGGCCTCATAATGACAACTGACTTAACAGTCACTCTAAAGTTCCTAATATTTACAAGATTCAGCCACGTATGATTCTATGGCCAGTATAATCATTTAGGCATGATTGATTAAGGCTGTATCAATCGCCTATGACTAACTGATTTCTCAGGAAACAGGATATGAGGTCAGAGTTGGGGTGGCAACATGGAGCCAGGATTATATCAAGGGTGGCTTCTGCCAACATGCACCACCCATTTGGCCACACCCTTGAACTGGGTACATACACACAAACGTGCAACCACATTGTGAAGCCTGTGTTTGTAATACACCCTTGACAAAAACAAATCAATGTCTCTGACTCTAATAACAGCTGGGCTGGAGAGAAAATACATGCAGTCCAGATCCTGAGCATCAGTTATAGCATAATAACAGTAAAGATTAGCTTGTGGTACTCATTTAGATAAATGGTGGGCATGAAACCACACCATGGTGCTGTGGTTAGACAACTGGTTTACTATATTTAACCTTACAGAAAGTTTTGGCTAGGCAGAGGCAACAACCGTGTCTCCTGCTTTCTCCATGTTCTGTGGTAGAGCCCATGTGGTTTTTGTGGATCAAGACAATTCTAGGGGAGTAGTAGTTATTTGTCCCTGAAATGCCTCCATGTCACTCCCACATAATGTTACATTGCAGTCGACACACTGTAAGTAAACAAACAGACAAACACACAACACAATACAAGTTTTCCATCACTGGGTTTTGGTCAGGACTGGGTATGTAAACTGCAGCTTAGCAGGTATTTAATAGACCTGTGTCAGAAATTCAGACAGTCACTCTGTAAACACAGAACAGCAGTAATAAAAATAATAATGATGTCATGAGGAATGGAGACCAAGCTAACGACACACCGAATCCCAAATTAACACAGAAAACATGTGCTCTTTTCATAAAAACACAAGTCAATACATATTTACAACTAATTTCAATACTGAAAGTGAAGGTCTGTGTATTGTATCTGAAAGTTGAAAGCATGTTCACAATTTCACAAGGACAAAATGTGCTTTGTGTGTGGACTTGGAGTGCAGCATGGAGAGTGTGTGTATTTGAGCGAATCACCGATTTGCTTTGTTCAGATCCCATCGAAAGTGTGAATGACTCTAGACTGAAGCAAGCGATATACAGCTCCCTCTGCTGCTCTGATCTCTGAGCGTGTGTGTGTGTGTGTGTGCGCGCTCAGTGTGCTGAAACCAATGACTCGGCTCAAGGTGACACCCATTTATCACTTTCAGTGATGTACTTAATCAATACCACACAATTATTGACATTGCACCTGATACCTCCCTCGAATTGGACCAAAATCAGACAGATTTTCCAATACACTGACATATTTTATGCAGGTGTAATATTGAACCCCACAACACAGATCTTGCTTTCACACAAGAACAGGTTGCCATCATGCATCTTATGTGGTACATAACTTACAGAATGCTGAGGAGAATTAGCATGCTTAACATGAAGATGCTAGTTTTGTATTAAACTTGGGAATATAGCATTGGGAACTCTACAAAACACTGTGTCCTATTAAATAATGCACAGAATTTGTCTTTTATCCCATTTTAATTTCACACTAATCTTACAGATCATCCATACAGACTCAAGCCACTGAAGAGAAGAGGGGGACTTTAAATTAAATGTACATACTGATACCTCATAGGGGCAAAAAAAGGTTTTGTTTGAATCAGGCACAAAGTGAGAGCATTTACAACTGTGCTGCATGCTAGCTGTTTCCTAACCAACACACCCAGTATGTGCTGACTCATATATCGTGTTCAGTGTTCCACAGTTAAACATTCTGCATTCAACCACTGACAACACTATTCAGCAAAGATCTGGCAAGAAAGAAGAAAAGATGAAGAAGCTGAGCTGAGAAGGTTAATAAAAAGTGTACACAGTTATATCGAAGCCCAAGGCCGCATGACACCGGCCATAATTTGACTTTACTAAACTTCAAAATTGCATGTGTTGCCGCCACTATTATCGCAAATGCCAAATGGTTTTCAAATGTTTCAACTTTCTAGTCTAGTGACTTCTTATCTAACACACTGTCCGGCACTTAAGAAAGTGCTTCAGCTCTCAGGTCAAATCAACACCAGTGTAAAGTCAGGCTTAGTTGTGTTTGCATGAACCTTTGTTCCCAACGACCAACGTTGGGCTATTATTTTAACACTCTATCCTAATCTAAATCTCTTCAGTAAATCTTCCTTCATCATGTAACTGGTCTTGATGAGTGATGCAACTAATATGCAAAATAGTCTATGACATCATCTGAAGGGCATTCAACCGACTTTCCCTTGAAAAGAACTGGCAACCCTGGGACTCATTTAACACTATTAAAACATTGCCAGGGGTCACAAAAGCATAGCACACACACTCCACATAAATTCGTGTTAACGTCTGAAGTCCTGAGTTCACGGAACACAGATAGGGCTGTTGAGAAAATGCCAAATAAACAGCAACACTCCGTGAGCATCTCTCGTTAGTTTGAAAGGTTGCGGGAGAAAACCTCGCCACCTCAGGGCACAGTTTATCACGTGATCCATCAGTCATCGTTATTGATGGCCTGTCTGATAAAAGCACACTATGTTTATTCGGTTTATTCAGGTGATAAACATAACACACGAACCGCGCAGATGATACACAGTAAAAAGCACTGATTTGCAGAGTAACTGCACTACGCTGACGCGCACACGAGGTCAATAGGGTCGTCCTGATGACGTCATAAATCACATTTTATTGGCTGTTCGCTGCGACGGTGAGAAACGGAATCAACCAATCAGAATCAGGCGTTTCGGGTCGCGGCTATTAGCCAGCTAGCATAGCGAGATGAAACTGAGCCGGTGAAGTACTGCAGTTTAACTGTAGGAGGCGAAAAAGATGCGCGGACTTGGTTTTATATGATATTTCCCTTGTGTACGTTCCCCTGATACTAACATTTTATCGCAGTCACTTTCACCGGAACCTTTCTTGCGACGTTATTAATATGAGATCAACGAAATTCTTAAACAACGAGTCCGTGCCCTCTCCGCTGCTGTCCGACATCCACCAACATGCACGAGCCCGACTCCCTCCTCAGTACAGGTGTACAGGAACAGACATTGACTACATGTAGTATATTTCACCAGCTCTCCATCAAAACACATTATTTGCCATGACACCGGTCAAAAAGGTTTGTGCTACAGCTCCTTTGCTCTGAATAGAAACAACACTCGGAGTTGCGCGAGCGGTGAGGTTTTCGTTTTTCAAAACAATGGAGTTTATATTGTGTGCTTAGACTTCACGCGTGCGACAGGGTTCAAAAATTACATTTGTCATTTACTCTTCATGCAGGCTACATTTGTGCAATGATCTGTTAGTACTGCCATCTGGTTCATCTATTTACAGTTGGAAGCCGTTTCTAACCAGCAGTCCCGGCATGTGTCGACACATGTATCGACTCAGTGTTCTAATAAACACTCACTTTTCTTTTAAATAATACGCGCGCGGATTACATCTCACTATTCAGACATGTTTAGACAGTCCATCACCTGTACACTTGTGGCCATTGCGAAGCGACAGTAAAGTGATTGGATAGGATTTTCTGCGTTTTTAAGTTTTTGCATCCACTTGAACTGACTGTGACTTCGCAGCACTTTCAGGCAGTAGGTGAAGTGTTTACAGAGTGTAAGCAACTATTTACCACGTAAACTAACAGCATGTCGGTACTGCCGTTAACGTCAAGGTTTACTAAAAAATGAACACAGATCTGTAATTCCAGAGCTGAAATCCACAATCTGCTCTCAAATCCATTATTTTGATTGTAACTACAGAAATTAGCTAGATGTTGTAAGAGGGCCGGATAGCTACAACTAGCACACCGGGTGTTTAGCTACATCCGTGTGTCATTTAGACCACATCTGTAACAGCACAATCACACACTTGCCATTTGTCGTAGCTTACACGCAGAACAAATCAGTTAACTCCAATTATCCGTGCAGTCCAAATGGCTAGTTACACAAAATCACACAAACAACAATCCAACAGGAAAACCTGTTTACAAAACACAGCGCTGTAATAAGTGGTACCTCGACTCGGTGTGTGTTCAGATCCGTGGTGTTTCTGAGTCTGAAAGAGCAGGCGGCTGAGATTGACCGGTGCTGTGGAGCAGACAGGATCAGATCAGAGTAAAATCAGGTCAGTACGCTCCTCTTTCCTTCTCTACAACTTTCATTCTGCTGTCCAGCCTCCAGCACGCTCGTTTCACTCCTATCACCATGACTCCGCCCCCTAAACGTCACGCAACCCATGACAACAAAACCCCTTAAAGCCACACGGCACTGCTTTGTTTTGCAAAGATACAGTGTTGTCGTTCGATACTTTGATGTGTAATTTAGTGGTATTTATACTATCGTGAAACATTATTTGTCTCGATAATTTGCACGAACATTTGCCTACTTTGCATATAAAAATACTTTGACAAACAATAGGACTGCACAGCCATTGGTACACTGCATTAAGTGTTAAAGCTAAAGCTGTAGGCTCTATGTGTTTATCTACACCCTCAGAGAATTACCTTCTTTCTAACTGATATCTGTCAATAATACTCACTTTATTTTGATCAGGGCCGTTTTGGATCTGGAGATCATTGCAGGAACATTACACAAAAGAAGGTGAGAATATGGATGGGAGACCAGTCCCTCCCACAACACTACACACACACACACACACACGTCCCCACACTCATTTACACCTCAGGGCAATTAATTTAGACCTGTTCATCCACCCTCATGTTTTCAGAGGTGGGAGGAAACTGGTGAACCCAGAGGAAACCCACATGGACAAAAAAAATTTATATAGACAGTAACCTGAGTTCAAAATCAAACAAAGGACTCTGGAGCAGTGAGGCATCAGTGGCCTTATATATCATGCTGCTGTCACTTATTCGCATTTGTAATTTTTATATCATTTTACTTACTGCCCTACATATAATATGATATTATTTTTTTTGTATTCTTGTCATATTGACATATTTACTGTCCTATTAATATTTATTTATTTACTTTATCTAGTGTTCTTACTCTTATGCTGTTGTAACACTTAATTTCTTCCTGAGGGATCAATAAAAGTTTATCATTAAAAGTGCTGTATTTGACTTTTCAAAATGTTTGACATGTTTGAGAATATACACTAAACACAATAATAAACAATATAAACAACATTTAATAATCTGTGTATATAATAGTAACAGTATATACCACTTTGTGGATTTTATACATATAGTCCAATCAATGCGCGTGCCTGTGCCTTTAAGATTTGATGGTCAGTGTTTTTTTAGCCAATCAGGGTATTTGTTATGATCCCGCCTCCTTCTCATGCGATCAGGCACGTGGAAGGGAAATTCCCACAGCGGCATCACTGCGGGAAGGTAGTGAGCTGTCACGCATTATCAGAAAGCAGGAAAACCCTTTGTAACACATACATTTTGTCAAGAATACCCTTTAAATACACGATTAGCTGTGTAAGCCTATAATTTGCATCCGAAAGGCACAGTCACAATATGATCTAAATTTACAAGAATGTCAAGTAAGAACTTATTAAACCCTTTAAAACCTAGTGCAGTGGAAGTGTATCTTGGATGTCACGATATTTTTTCAATATGCAAGTTATATAGAGAATTTTCTCCTGGTCATGTTCCTGGTCAGGTTTGTGGTGGTCTAATCTTAGAACACTGGACTAGACATAGAGACACCCTGGAAGCTAGTGCATTATAGGCACACACACATTCACACCCAGGAGCGATTTCGAGTAGCTAATCCAACTACCAACATGTTTTGGGAGGTGAGAGGAAACCTGAGAGCAAGAAAGAGACCCACAGAGACATGGGGAGAATATGTGAAACTCCACAAAGAGAGTAACCCAAGCTGAGGATCACACCAGGGACCCTGGAGCTGTGGGTGCCATCATGCCACCTGCTCTGTAACATAATTACTGTAAATACACTGTGCAAGACATGTGAAGGTATACCCATGCTGTATCACGCAGTGGTGATTTGACCTAACACTACCATTTACTTTCAAGTCTCTGCTAAACTGCTAATCAGACAGAAAACTTGGTGTAAGAGAGAGGACTATATTTTGTGCCAGCTCTGTTTATGCTTCTGAGCAATCCTGCACCAGCTATTGCTCCACTGGGGCAGCAGGGCAGGTGCTGGATGTTATGATCTCTCTGCCCTCCAGGGCTACGACTGATCAATAAACACTTGGACAGCTGGGGCAGAGTACAACTCAACATTCTCTCACAAAGCAGAGGACAATTCCCCAGTACACACATGAGCACACACTTATAAGCACATCCCTCCCCCAACCACTAACTTAAATGGGACTGCAGCGACATCCTTGGAAAGAAAGAAATATTTCAAACAGCTTCATTACAAGTTGATCCAGTTGCTCAGAATCAGAGAATGAATTAAACTTAATGGATTGCAGATTTAAAAAATGCAAAAGCCACTGAAATTAACCTTCTTTGATGGAAAATGACAAAAGCAATATGTTGTATAATCAAAAATATAATTTTGTCAATCAGAGGTTTAAGTCCAGTTTGTCTGTCCTTACTATATCCCTCATACAAATGACCTTTCATTTTATGTGTATTGACTTGATTTAAGCAAATTATCATTTCTACTTACAATACAATACAATATCATTACAATACAGTTCAACACAATACAATAGTTTTATTTTTAAAGTGCATCAATCTTCTTCAGCTTTAAGTATTGGTAAAAATAATTAAAAAAAAATAGCCCTTAGAACCATCGTCATCACCACCCAAGTGTGAAACTGTGCTCCTTTGTTAATTGACCCTGCATGTTACCCTCCCCATTCTGACTTAACCCACAGAGGGGACAGCAGCAGGGTTCACATGGAGTTTGCTGGAGCTTTGCCAAAATTTTGAACAAGTTCAGACGAAGGCCACTGACACATATCCAACCAGTCTATGAAGTGTAAAGTTTTGAAATGGAAAGATTTCAAAGAAAAAATGAGTTAATGCTGAGTAAGGCCTGCAAGTAAGAGGAAATTTGGAGAAGGATATTTATAACCTGTGACTCCATTCAGATTAGAAATGTATAGTCACTGTCCATAAATACTGGAGCGCCTGACATTTTGTATGTCCTAATTTTACAATTGCTGTAAAAGGCTGTTATTGGCAGCCTTAAAGATAACTGCCAACATTTATTCTATAACATACTGCACACAATGAACCGATTTTTTTTCATGTGTCAGCAGTTCTTCTAATTCATCAATGCATTACTGATCATGGAAGTATTTAGTCACATGGCCAAGTGTGGAAATATTTAAGTGTAATTTAATGTTAATATACTACAAGCTTTTTGAACTTACTTTGTGTGTGAGTACTTCGTGTTACTATCTTCGAGTACTATTTGTGCAAAGCATCCAACTTCCCCTTCAAATCAATAAACTTGCATGAAATACAGTCACACTGATGTAGTTTGTGACTGTGTACACACAGACTGTCTCCACTGCATGATCAGGTTTTAGTAGCATGCTCTCTCTCAAAGCATTAATGCAGTTTTATATGTATAGTGCTTTAAACAATAGACATTGTCACAAAGCAGCATTACAGAAATCTAGATCTTGATTTTGGTCTGTAATGACGTGAAAGTCGTAAAAAAAAATGCCTGAGGTGACATGACACCCAAATAGTGTGATAGTGTGTGTATTCCTATTTTATATCGCATTAGCTTTTCATTGTTCATGAAGTTTTAGATGGTAAAAAAAAGTATTTTGGTAAATATTTGATGCAGCTTCAGCCTGTGATGTGATTAAAGTGGGCAATAAGCTAAACTTCCACTTATATTCCACATGAATAATGGGTTCAGCCCCAAAGATTGTAGGATCATCAATCTGGCATTAAAAGCAACATCTGAATAGCGAAATGTTGTGTGTGGAGTAAATAGATCTCCCTTAGCATCCAGGCCATGATGCCACTGCTGACAGAGTGAGAGCAAAATAAGATGAATGATTGATATGATCAGAGACAGCACACTTTCAAGAGGTTATGTGTTTCTATGGAAACAGGCTGAAGACAAAAGGCAAGGTTAAGCAAGTGTGTCATGCCATCTTTGTCCTGTTCCTATGGCAAGTACCAGAGGGTTAATATAAACTTTATTGTGTTTTCACATGTAGTAGAGAAGCTGAAATGATGGCTATGGCCTTATCTTAGAATAAATGCATGATCAAATGCAAGCACACATACACACACACACATGCCACTACTGAAGAATCACATGCTCTGTTTCCTGCAGTCAGTAGACCCCCCACCACCACCATCTTCACCCACCCACACGAGCTGTCTACTTTCTTTAATCTCTCCATATATATATGAGTCTATATAAACCAGCACCACAATGGTTGTGCCTTTGTCAGTGAAAGTTTGTAGACATCCACTTCTCGGTCATCCACCTTTCCATTCTTTATGAATTTGTTAATAATTGTTGCCAAGCAGTGTTACGTGTGATGTGCTGGCCATGTTTCCTGTTAACCATCACAACCTTGCAACAACTTCCTGAGCTAGCCATGAAAAGGATTTCAAGACATTCTTCTTTTGTCAAAAGCATTCCTAAAGGCCATCTGGGGGAAAGTGTGTGGATAAAAATATGTGCACAGCACATATTTGACTGCACATAATTACACATATACAATTTATTCATAACAGGTATTCTTAACAGTCATCCTATATTTATACAACTATATTTCATCACTAACTGTAGCATCATATGCTGCATTTTTTAAATATTTTGTTTGTTTATTTTTCCACATTATTCCATTATTACTCTTCTACTCTTCTTGCACAACTATATTTTATTTTATTTTTTATTTTATTCAGTTTCTTTTAAATCTCCCTTTTTTAACCACATATATATATATATATATATATATATATATATATATATATATATATATATATATATATATATATACACTATATTGCCAAAAGTATTCGCTCACCTGCCTTGACTCGCATATGAACTTAAGTGACATCCCATTCCTAATCCATAGGGTTCAATATGACGTCGGTCCACCCTTTGCAGCTATAACAGCTTCAACTCTTCTGGGAAGGCTGTCCACAAGGTTTAGGAGTGTGTTTATGGGAATTTTTGACCATTCTTCCAGAAGCGCATTTGTGAGGTCACACACTGATGTTGGACGAGAAGGCCTGGCTCTCAGTCTCCACTCTAATTCATCCCAAAGGTGTTCTATCGGGTTGAGGTCAGGACTCTGTGCAGGCCAGTCAAGTTCATCCACACCAGACTCTGTCATCCATGTCTTTATGGACCTTGCTTTGTGCACTGGTGCACAGTCATGTTGGAAGAGGAAGGGGCCAACTCCAAACTGTTCCCACAAAGTTGGGAGCATGGAATTGTCCAAAATGTCTTGGTATGCTGAAGCATTCAGAGTTCCTTTCACTGGAACTAAGGGGCCAAGCCCAGCTCCTGAAAAACAACCCCACACCATAATCCCCTCTCCACCAAACTTTACACTTGGCACAATGCAGTCAGACAAGTACCGTTCTCCTGGCAACCGCCAAACCCAGACTCGTCCATCAGATTGCCAGATGGAGAAGCGCGATTCGTCACTCCAGAGAACTAGAGTCCAGTGGCGGCGGACGACTGGATCCACGACTGGATTTGTTGCACAGGTGGCATCCTATCACAGTTCCACGCTGGAATTCACTGAGCTCCTGAGAGCGACCCATTCTTTCACAAATGTTTGTAAATAGTGTATATATATATATATATATATATATATATATATATATATATATATATATATATATACACTATATTGCCAAAAGTATTCGCTCACCCATCCAAATAATCAGAATCAGGTGTTCCAATCACTTCCATGGCCACAGGTGTATAAAATCAAGCACCTAGGCATGCAGACTGTTTTTACAAACATTTGTGAAAGAATGGGTCGCTCTCAGGAGCTTAGTGAATTCCAGCGTGGAACTGTGATAGGATGCCACCTGTGCAACAAATCCAGTCGTGAAATTTCCTCGCTCCTAAATATTCCACAGTCAACTGTCAGCTGTATTATAAGAACGTGGAAGTGTTTGGGAACGACAGCAACTCAGCCACGAAGTGGTAGGCCACGTAAACTGACGGAGCGGGGTCAGCGGATGCTGAGGCGCATAGTGCGAAGAGGTCGCCAACTTTCTGCAGAGTCAATCGCTACAGACCTCCAAACTTCATGTGGCCTTCAGATTAGCTCAAGAACAGTGCGCAGAGAGCTTCATGGAATGGGTTTCCATGGCCGAGCGACTGCATCCAAGCCATACATCACCAAGTGCAATGCAAAGCATCGGATGCAGTGGTGTAAAGCACGCCGCCACTGGACTCTAGAGCAGTGGAGACGCGTTCTCTGGAGTGACGAATCATGCTTCTCCATCTGGCAATCTGATGGACGAGTCTGGGTTTGGCGGTTGCCAGGAGAACGGTACTTGTCTGACTGCATTGTGCCAAGTGTAAAGTTTGGTGGAGGGGGGATTATGGTGTGGGGTTGTTTTTCAGGAGCTGGGCTTGGCCCCTTAGTTCCAGTGAAAGGAACTCTGAATGCTTCAGCATACCAAGACATTTTGGACAATTCCATGCTCCCAACTTTGTGGGAACAGTTTGGAGCTGGCCCCTTCCTCTTCCAACATGACTGTGCACCAGTGCACAAAGCAAGGTCCATAAAGACATGGATGACAGAGTCTGGTGTGGATGAACTTGACTGGCCTGCACAGAGTCCTGACCTCAACCCGATAGAACACCTTTGGGATGAATTAGAGCAGAGACTGAGAGCCAGGCCTTCTCGTCCAACATCAGTGTGTGACCTCACAAATGCGCTTCTGGAAGAATGGTCAAAAATTCCCATGAACACACTCCTAAACCTTGTGGACAGCCTTCCCAGAAGAGTTGAAGCTGTTATATTGAACCCTATGGATTAGGAATGGGATGTCACTTAAGTTCATATGCGAGTCAAGGCAGGTGAGCGAATACTTTTGGCAATATAGTGTATATATATGGTTAAAAAAGGGGGATTATATATATAAATGCCATGTCGTATAAGGGTATAAGGTATGATTGTATATGTGCCCAATAAAATTTTAATACATTCTTTTGCTAATTTGTACATAGTGGAAATTGTTAATTACCCCTACGTACAGAGACTTTTGCAACAACCTTTATAACATTCTTTCATACACAATCTCCCATCCAAACATCCTCGAGTGCAGGAATCCTGCCTAGAGACTCACAAAAGGGGCTTTTCGCCTGTTCTGACTGCGCAAGCTCCGTAGCAATCGTATGAGCTCACCCAGCCAGTGAGGTGGAAAGAAAGACTCACTGACCCAATGGCAGTGAATGAGAAGGGACCGAAACAGGCACACTAACCCAGTAACAGTCTACTGGCCTTCCCAGCACACCTTCTATTGGATCAGTGTTAATTATCCATATAAACCTGAAAGGCTTGTGCTCAATAAAACTGCTTCATATTCTGAAATCAGACTGAAGCATTTCTTTAAGAACAAATAAAGAACTCATCCTGCACTCTTCCTCCAATGCATATCTAATACGATATGACCCAGTAATATCACAAAGAGTATATTGTTAATTAACATGATGGTCGAGGGTGTGCCTTTCTGAGCTCCTAGAATCCCTTCTCACTCTCACACTGACTGTATGCTGTGATTTTATTTTCCAGTTCATCATACAGCTGTCCAGCCCAAGTGACAGATTACATATCAGTATAACTGCTCACACGTTTCTTTACTAATCTCACCTTTGGGAGATTTGTTTTAACATGTCTTGATCACAGGAATGCTGGGTGTGAAGCAGGAACACACCATGCCTTGGATGGCAGTAAACAAACAAATAAAAATTAGCAACCAAATGAAAAATAAATACATTTGTTAATTCCTGCAGTAGCTGCTTTCTTCTGATCAGGTTCAACAAATCTGGGAAGACTGAGCATGAGGAAGGAATACACACTGGATGGGATGCCCATTTATTGCAAGAAACCATGCACTCTCTCTCTCTCTCTCTGTCTATCTCTTTGTCTCTCTCTCTCTCTCTCTCTCTCTCTCTCTCTCTCTCTGTCTGTCTCTCTGTCTCTCTCTCTCTCTCTCTCTCTCTCTCACACACACACACACACACATACACACACATACCTTACAAAGGCCTTTAGTACAGTGGGTCCTTGGTTTTAATCATGTAATATTCAGGAGATCAGTTATATTTTTTGGCCAAAAGCACCCTCCAGTTATTTAAAACCCTGAACATAGATACTATTGAAATTTTAATATGAAATAACATGAATAAATATAAATAAATATCAGTGGTAAGCAGGTTTGGCAGTATAATTATGGCAATATTACTCTTTATTGTTTCATAGATATGAATTAATATTTCCCTGTATTTTGTGCTGTCCTTAATGAACAACATAATGATGCAGTGCACATATTAGTTTGTTTGTCTAATTCTGTTGTCATGTCCTGGGTTGTAATTTACACATAAGAGATTTGCATTCCATCCACAAATTGCATTAGCGCCACACACTGCTGCACACCTTATTCCAGACCAAGAGAGAGGCAAATGCACAGGCTGTCAGTCATCTCAGGTGAAGGGGTGTGAATAATTGATCACGGCAAGTGGGGAGGGTCATTTAGGCCTGACCCTCCCTCTGACAGACTGAGAGATAGCTGGACTCGGTTGCCTCTGAGGAGGGGAGATGCCCTTGCTTATTAAACAAAGACACCTGATCCGCACTGGTAAACAGAGAGTGCCAGACAGCAGCTCAGCTATAGAGTCTGGAAAATGGACGGCGGTGGCGGCAGCATCGCAGAAGCACATAAGGGACAGCCTCGGTACTGAAAACAATTGATTTGGATTTGTTATGGGTGTGAAAGGCCGAGTGAGTGTTAGTTCAAGCTCTTTACAAATGTCTGTTTGGAGCTGCACAATTAACCAATTAAATGTGATTGATTTAACTAATTCTTTTACAATTTTAACATGATCACAAGCATTATTTTTGGCTTCCTTACATGTTTGTCCTTGTTCAGGGTCACCACACTGGATCATCCAGTCCACATAGTTTGATTTGGCACAGGTTTGGCACACCGGCTACCCTTCCTGATGCAACTTTTATTTTACTTTTATATCCCATTTTATCCAGACTTGGGACTGGAACTGAAAGTTAACCTCTCAGTGGCTGGGTTGCGTAAGCATCGAACCCCGGCCACAGCAATGAGAGTGCGAAATCCTGTCACTGCATCACCAAAGAAGTTTGACTTTTTTATATAATCACACATAATCAACAGTGGTACTGGATGGATCATGATCATGGAATACCAGCTGCAAGGTGTATTACAGGTTTATATTAATATACTTATTCTATATTTTATTGTTTCTATAGTAACAGCTAAGACATATATGCTGTGGTGTCAGGGAGAATTTTTCCACATTTCCTACTAATACGACCAGCATGGCGCACACACCCCTGCACCCACATACTTTGGACTCCATTTTTTAAAACTCAAATTGCAAAGTAATTGCTCAGTGTGATCGTACCTGGCATTACCAAGCTGTTCTTTGTGTATTGTTTCTCTGGTTTTGGTCTTTAGTTTGCTCCTGAGTTTGTCCTGTTACAGTGGTTTGCACATCGTCTCATCTCTTGCCTGTTTGCGGATTACAACATCAAATGAAGCAATTTTCCCAACTGGAGGCAATTTCAGTAACATCCTTCCATTCATCCATCCATGTGCTACTCTGCTTATCCTACTGGGTCATGGTGAACCTGGAGTCTAGCCCAGGAGGCTCTGGGGCACAAGGTAGGGTACACCTTGGACAGGATGCCAGTCTACTGCAAGGCACAATTGCATGCACTCTCACACACCCTTTCAAACACTATAAACAATTTAGCAATGCCAATCAGCCTACAATGCATGTCTTTGGACTGAGAGTGGAAACCAGACTACCTGCAGGAAAACCCTGAGGCACAAAGAGCAGGGGCGGACCAATAAGCGAGATAAGCAGCCCCGGCCAATACCAAGAAGCCTATATAAATCATATAGTACTTATTACTTTTCTATCATATATTGTATGGTATGTATATAACCATTAAGATTTTAATGTTATTATTACATCTTTTCAAATGCGGTGCCCCCCCATGATTCATGAACAGTGGAACATTCCTATCACACTGCACATGCACGAGATTCCCATACCTGGAATCGCTTAGGGCCCCCAAATCACTAAGTCCGCCCCGACAGAGAGAACATGCAAACATGGTAGAGGCAAGAATCAAACCTCCAACCCTGGAGGTATGTTTTTTTTTGTTTTGTTTTTTAATTATTTTTTTTTTCATATGTCTTAATTTAAATTGTCTGTTGTCTATGTATAGTGATCAGCATTTTCAAGTTCAAAACAGGAAAATAAAAACAAAATCCCAATTTTTCTTATCATGGCTAAACAGTCTATGGATAGCAAGTCCACTGGCTTCTGGAAATTCTGATGTATTATTTATTATCTATATTTATACACAGCTGATACAAAATATTGATACATTTTGGACATTTTGGTGTTATCCTGCTTTTCATGCACACAACTAGCGGTTTAAGAAATCACAGTTTGATTATACAATACCACATGTTTTTATATGATGGTATTAAATAATCAGTTTTTTTTGTTAATTGTTTTATATTTAAGAATAGTTGATCAATGAAACTGTTCAAAAACAACCTTCCAATGCACTCACAGATCTTCTTCACTGTATTCTGCAGTCAGATTGGAAGGTCTGTGTTTGATGATACTGAAAGGATCTACTTTTTCCTGGGAATCCCAGATGCTCTACCTTGGTTCTAAAAATGTGTATTTAAGATTATAGGTTTTTATATTTGCATTTAGGGTTATGATTTTTTGACCATTTTTTGACCACCTTTTTTTTAAAAAAAAGGATGTAACAAAATATTCAGTTCTGTTTTTATACAATATTTTTGTATTTTTATATTACAAACCCAATCCAGCAGTGGATTTGTACATCACTGTGCCCTAGAAACACTGAAAAACACTGAAAAATAAGGCTGCAGGTCTTGGTACTGGTACTCTTGAACCAGTCACCCAGTGTCCATCTTCTGTAAACGACGGAAGTGTGTCTTTCTCAGTTCAAGAAACAGATATTTAGGCTATATCTCATATCATTGGACATCTCATGTCATATCTCCTTGTTCTTTTTTTTAAATTCCATGAGTAAATTTTCATTGTAGATCTATACTGCAAATCAAAACTGCATACCATTCTTTACTTTTTCCCCCGAAACCTATTGAGTTTTGCATTAATTGTGTCGTTTTAGGATAGTTTGTATAGTTATTGTGTTCTTGTCAGGGTGGATATTTTGCACAAACCTTGCAACCCTTCCCACTAGATTCTACATGCTGTGCTTTAAAGGTCAAAATTACAATTCACACCTCTTTTTCCCACCTGCCCAGCTTTCTTTCTTTCTTTTTTTGTTTTTTTTTAAAAAAAGGGGAAAAATATTTTATCTTTTATCAAAATAAATGCTATTTGTGTATGATGTATTATCTGTTCAACATGAATAATCATGTAGTGAATATGCAGTCCTAGTACTCAGCATAACCGGAGAAGTATTTCAGATCGAGCCCCTATATTTGAGTGAGTATGAGCGCTGGGACACATTGCTGATCTGTTTTATCATTGTAAATGCTTCCAGGTGCTTTGAGTGAGAGCAGAGTGTGGAGTTATGCAGTTAACTAAGTGCACCGAATGAAAGGCTATACATTTATGGGTGAAAGTTCAGAACAGTGTGTCACTGCACCACATACGTTATCTCACAGTCCCTTTCAATCACTCAGCCCAAACACTAATCCCTAACAGCTGGAAATGCTTAAGGCATTTGCCTGTGCATTAGCTATGAGCTGCCTGTAAATGAATCTGTACTTCATCCATCTGCCATGCTGCTGACTTAGACCCGCCTGTATTTCCTGCATGACCTGTTCTGCTATGGCCAGTCATTATTTGTGACAGAGACTTTGCATGGCTACCTGCTGTGCGTTTGGCAGAAACATGCTATCTCTTTGATCTCTTAATGTCCTTTCACATTTCTCCAGCTGGACCTTTCAAGACAGGATCTGTCGGTTTAGGACACCTGATGTTTCCCGCCACGATCTTAAGATTCAATCACTGTTCAGTAGAATTTGATTCGTGGTTGGGATAATAATAGATAATTAATTTTAAAAAAAATACAGTGTTATTAAGCTGTTTTAATGGAGTTAATGGAGCAATTAAGAAATTAATAGTGTATTAAGAGATTTAAGAAGATTGAAGACCTGCTTATAAAAAAAACCCCTTAAACCTTGTGCTAACTCACTGTACTACAGTACAACCTCAACAACTGCCAAATGATGTAAATATAAATGTAAATACAAAAAAGTGTCAAGCTTAAAAAAAAAAGAACAAATAATAACAGATTAGATATTTGCTGGAAGTCTAACTGTATATACAAAGAGCTTTAGTGTTAGACTGTGACTGTTATAGTTACCATGAGCAACTTTCTTGGATTTCATATGACATACAATACAACATATAATATATAAATGTTTAGATTCTGTTTAATTTAGAATGAATAGAAGCAAACATATAGTAGTAGTATATATACATATGTGATATTTTTTGTGTTTATTATGCACTTTAAGTCTTGTGCTGCTCTTAAGCCTTAGTCCTCCCTGTTGTTCTTGTGTTTGGTATCAGCTGTTCTGATACCAAATTTCTTCTTGGGGATTAATAAGATACTCTGTACACTACCATAAACAGTGAAATGGTAAAATATTTGTCTTTTTTCAAAGCACGCTATGTTAGTAATTAATAGCTGCTAGTTACAGCTACACTGTGTGCACTGAAAATAGTAAATAGTTTATTGAAGTCTACTTTACAATTACATTTTTTAGCTATCTTTTATTTACAAATTGTATACAAGTAAGCAAACAGCAACAACAAGAAGCATCTGATCATTCTGGAATGTCAAAGTCAAGAACCCAGATGACATTCTGTGGCAGTTCAGAAATTTGCAACTCACTATGTTATGTCACTTTGGTGAACATTAACCTCTAAGCCTCTTCTGTCAGTGTTTTGTTTGTGATAATCTGTTCTACGTTCAAGTCCTGTTGTGTTTATTCTAATCGTCATAGTTGGCACATATTATAGTAACTTGGCTGTTGTGTCTAACTGCACAGAGCTGCTGAGGTTTTTCAGGAGTTAATAAGGCATGGATGGCCTAAACTACGTCTGCATGAAAGAGGTGAGGGGCCTGGGCGAGTGATGGGAGGCCCTGCTGAGCCAGTCTCTCAACAGCTGCTAATTATTCTGAGCCAGTGTTGGCCTGCACTCTACCTACTAAACATTTATCTGCTGTCATCCATATTTTATGAAGCACCATTATCAGCCAACAATGCAGGAAGGAGCCAGACCCTTACCTGATACCAGACACAATGCAAACAGTGAAGAAAACAACAGCCACAAGCTCTCTCTGTCATACACACACACACACACACACTACATACATATTCATAACAATGGATACATATTCATGGGCAAAACTGGAGCAAAAATCTTCCACTGACATAATTATAATGCACATATTAATGATGTGTCTTCACCTAAATCCAACAACAACCTTTACTTCAGTAATTATAAGGAAAACAAAAGGTTCTTCTTAGATTTTTAAATCTAAAATCTGGTCTTCTTGTAGAGACAAGCCAAATGTCCACACAAGATCAAACTGTCAGATATTCCTATTCTTTCTGGACTCTTTGTTCCTACCTAGATATTAAAACATGTCCACACACACACACACACACACACACAGATACGCAAAGAGAGAGAGAGAGAGAGAGAGAATAATAAATGCACATACAAGCTAGTCGTGGCACAGAAAGCACAACACACACAGCAGCACAGAGAGCTGTGAAAACCAAATATGCTCTATGTGGCAGATGAAGCAGCACATTTTAACCACTCGCCATTTTCTGCTTTTACGTTATTCTTGAATCAGGCTACAAAAACTCTAGTGGGGACATGACAGCTGAAAACTGTGAGCGCTCAGATGAAAAATGTCCAACAAAACAATGGACTCCTTTCCCCAAATCATTATTGTTTAAAATCATTCTGCTAATTTTTGAGCCAAAAACCCCCCTGACGACCTGTATAAAAAGTCAGAGACTCTAATATTTAATTAAAATGAAATAACAGAATTTTAGAACAGAAATAAAGAATTTTATCCTTCTTTTGATTATTTTTGTTTCACTCTCTTTAGGCTTCTTAGTAAACTGACTGCAGAAATTACTTAGTAAAATACAGAAATTCTTTTTTGACACGTTTTTAGGAAACCACAGACTACAGAGATATGACTATATTTTTATATGCATATAAACAGATTTTAAATATTACTATTTTTATCAATAACAGTTGTTGAAATTGGTGTATTATTTGATAAATATGAAACAATTCAGTGTTAAAAAAGGTCATAGTCATTTGCCTATGATCTGTGAATATATGGAGTTGAAAGTTATAGACTTTTTATGGAATCTATGATATTGTTACCTGCTCTGAGATGGACTGCTGCATGTATTTCCATCTAACACCAAGCTGTCTTGTGAATAGACATTAGACCTCTGACAAGGATAAAGCCGTTACTGTGGATGAATAAACAGCAAATGAGATATGCCAATCTGACCACTTCATTAGGCTATATACAGCTATATAAAAATAAGAGACCACTGCAAAATAATCAGTTTCTTATGTTTACAGGTGCATGTATTAGTGAGATGAATAGTTTTGGTTTATTTTATGTGAACTGCTGACAATATTTCTCCTAAATTCATAATATAACTATTGTTATTTAGAGTGTATATTTAAAGGAAATGACAGCTCATCAACATAACCCAAGATCATGCAGTATTTGCAGAGCTTTAATAACTCAAATAAAACAAAATGTAAATAATTTGTAAACAAATTGTGTTAATGCTTTGGCTAAATAACATTAAGAAATCAGTATTTGGTGGAATAACCCCGATTTGCATGTGTTTTGGCTCCATGTTCTCCACCAGTTTTTTACATTACTGTTGGGTAGCTTTATACCACTCTTTTTTGAACAACTCGGCTTTGCTTGATGGTTTGTGACCATCCATCTTCCTCTTGATGACATTCCAGAGGTTTTCAGTAGGGTTCAAATCTGGAGATTGGGCAGTGGTCTCTTTTTTTTTTTTTTTCCAGAGCTGTATATAATTCTAAATGCCATGGCAATTGACATCATAGTATACTTAAAAATCTGTGTCACAGTGGGTTATGTTTCTGCCTCACAGCTCCAGGGTTTCTTTTTTTGATCCTACTAGGCTACTGTCAATGTGGTGTTTGTTCTACACTTGCATGTAGGTTCTTCGGTAGATACTCTCTGGTAGATATTGCCCCTGTGTGTGTGTGTGTGTGTGTGTTTGCATCCATGGTGTCCTGTGACCCTGAGCAGGATAAAAGAGAAAAGAAAAAGAAGAAAACTGAAAACTGAAGACTAAAGATCTGTGTGCTTCTCCTGCAGGCTGACTGAAGCCTTCACAAAAACTTTTGATAAAATATCTAAACAAAGTGTTACAGTAATGCTAGAAATAAAAAAGATAGTGAAAATGGATGATTTAAATGAAGGGAGTGGATGAAAATCATTATTCCATATATGTTTTGGTGAATACAGACACACTTAAGACTTTTGAGAGACTGAAAAAAGAGAAATAAAATCAAGTTTTAAATTTGATAATTGATGTGATTCAAAATGACTCACTGATACACTATCTGGCCAATACTTTGTGGACACCTGGCCATCACACTGATATGTCCATCTTTTTTTCAGATTTACTCCCCCTTTGCCGCTTTAAGATCCTCCAGTCTACTGGGAGGACTTTCTACTAGATTTTGAAATGTGGCTGTGGGGATTTTTGATCATTCAGCCACAAGAGCATAAGGTGGGTGTTCCAATTCATCCCAGATGTGTTCAGAGAAGGGTTGAGGTCAGGGCTTTGTCCGGGACACTTGAGTTCTTCCACTCAAACTTTAGCAAAACATGTTTTCATGAAGCTTACATTGTTTGCAGGGACATTGTTGTGCTGGAACAGTTTCAGCTCTTTGTTCCAGTAAAAGGAACTGGAATGCTACAGCATACCGAGACATCCTATACAATTGTGTGCTTGCAATTCTGTTTGTGCAATAAACTGTCCCTGAGTTATGATTCAGAGAAGGCTGAGAGCCTTGTCAATTATTTGTATTATTTATTAATTTATCCATACTGTTAATACTGATGGGTGGGGCATTGTGTTTTGGGATGCAGGGGTCCATGAATCATAGCCATAGGTCTGTAAAAATATATTTCTTACTTCTTAGTTTTACACTGGTGGAAATCCCAACCAATTATTATAAAACTTATTACATTTATGACTGATTGTTATTTGCCTTTTTGACTGTCCGCATTTGTATAGGTTTAATCCAATCTTCAATCACTCATAAATAGTGATTGAAGTCACCCTATAAGTAATAATGACATGGCTTTAATGTGTTCTACCAGTGCAAATATTATTCCACACATTTGAATCATGAGTCTTGAATACTGAATAGACTATAATGATGAAAAAAAATTGTATTTCCATAGTCTGATAATGGAAATTATTTTACAGTAAGCAGTAACTGTATTGTTTATTGAAAAGTTTATCATTTATTGTGTAGTCTGTTGACTGTAGTTATTGTGTTTACTGTCTTTGCATTTAACCCTTAATAAAATTTGTATAAAACCCTTGCATAAAATCCTACTGCAATTTCAGTTTAACCCATAGGCTCTTATTTGATTTTTAGAATGGAACTTGTTATAGAAAATGTATTGGAAGTTACAGAGGGCGCTTTAAGAGTTTTAAAATCCCAAAAATGAAGTATTTTAAATGTAATAATTTAAGGAATTTTGATATTGCCTTCAACATGACATACTATATATGGCAGAAAAGGTCGGTGTGCTTTTTTAAACTTAAGATTTAAGATTTAAACATAATATAATATAATATAATATAATATAATATAATATAATATAATATAATATAATATAATATAATATAATATAATATAATATAATATAATATTAATAATAATCATAACATATGATTATTATTCCTAACATTGCAACAACTTGTATATGAAGAATGATAATAATGGCTACTTTTTTACTCCATGCTTCCCCAGTTTGGCCTTTTTGCATATTCCTGCTCTCTAGCTATCATGATCTTTATATAACAGCTGTCAGCTGGAGAAGGTGAAGGATAGAACATGTTTCCAGTCAAAGAAGACTGTATCTTTTTTAAAATGCTACTCATGCTATATTACAGGCAGCTGAACACACTGTGAGGAAAACATACTGCACTCTTCTACACACCCAAGCTCACGGACACACAGGATTATTCAGTGTTGCCCCAATCAACAGCCAGCCCTCATATCCAGAGAACACACATAATTTTGCTCCTGACCTCTGGACATGGAGGGTTGTCACGTCACTGCGATTCACAGACTGAATGCTTTTTGCTCAGGAACCTTGACCATATAGCTGCTTCATATGACTGGTCTTTAATAAATGTATTATGTTGCATATATTCACTTATCATGTGTACCTAAGATCTGTGATCAATCTGTCTATATTAATTATTGCCCAGCTGTACACTAATAATGATTAAAGCATGAGAGAAAAGTCACATGCTGGCTTTGGAGGCTGCAGATGAGCAGCAGAGCTTTAGTGCCATGCTTCAGCAGCCTCTTTCAGGAGCCGCTCTGGCCAATTTGTACTTACAGCCACGAGAATAATTATCCAGTGCTGTGTGCGCCAGACAGTTCAGGCCCTCCGCCAGCAGTAATCTACACCATCCTCCTGAAAAATTCAAGAGCTATTAAACACAAAAAACAGGCATACTCTAATATCCCCTTTCTACTTGTGAATCAACAAGTCTGCCTGTCTCAGAGGTGTTGACATGGGAGGACTTAGTGCCAACGACTTCACACCCAGTAAAGACAATAAAAAAACATGGGATTTTATTCTTGGAATATTGAATTAGCTCTTAAATCATGGAAGGCCTTCTATTTAATGATTAATGCAGACAGTTCTTAAATTTCAAGATTTGTGTAATTAACCAATATTAGTCAGGCAAATCTTTTGTAAAAGCCGACCTGGTGTTATTTCCACACACACACACACACACACACACAAATGCAGGTGTCCAACAAAAGTGCAGATAATAACACTGTATGCTTGGAATAAGGCCAGATATTTTACCTTTTTGCTTCCTGGTTAAGGATTAAGAAAAGTTAGGCTGTGATAATACTTCATAAGGTTTATTATCTAGGATTTTAAAAGTATGCGTAACCTAGACAGTGGTATATTGGATGCCTGATCTTCTTCCAAACTTCAGCTGTCCTGTTGTCAGTGAGCCTGTGCCCACTGTAGCCTCAGATTCATGTTCTTGCCTGTTAGGCATTGAATCCAGTGTGGTCTTCTGCTGTTAATGCCCATCCACCTCAAGGTTCCACATGTCAAGGTTAAACCAGTCTAGCTATTCTCATCTAATCTCTCTCATCAACAAGCGTTTTTTGTCCACAGGGCTGCTGCTCACTGGAGGGTTTTTTTATTTTATTTTGTGTAAACTGTAGAGGATATTGTGGGTGAAAATCTCAAAAGATCATTAGTTTCTGAACTACTTAAACCACCATTTTCTGCATTCTAATAATTAATATTTAATGTGAACTGAAGTTCATTAACTGATGTTTTTGACTTGTATTTTTTTTTGTCTCTTAACATATGCCATATATATGGTATGTTTACCATCATGTGTGGGTTTTTTTTTTATTTATTAACTTTTTTTTAAGGGAATGTGGACATCCATTATGGACTTTACGGAATGTGCAATAGAACCAGATATGCACTTAGAAGAAGTTAGTTCCTGTTGGTTTTGCTCCTGCTAGCCTATTTATAGTAAGTTAAATGGGTTTTTTTTGAAATACCAGTGAAGTGAATCATTAACATGACACCAGATGTACTGCCTCATATGTGAGATGATGTCACAAGCTTGACTTCAGTGAAGTAGGTGCCACAGTCCATTATGTTTCCTAAGCGGTTAAGATGAAAGACGGACAATAACTAACCAAGATATTTCATTTAAAGCATTGGTTAATGTATCTTTAGATTTTTGGCACAGATTTTGTGCATTAGAGTAAAAGTTCTTTGTTTGTATATAAAAAAAAATCTCACTTATATTATCTACTTACATTTCTCACTTTACAGCTTTGTTTTTCCACTCTTTAATGTTTGTTATTTCCATGGTGGAGCTCACTAGCTCACATATGCAAGTATATATGGTATGTGTTTATACTAAACTACCCAGCCTTTGATAACATTACCATTGTATAATTCAAGTAAAACATGACCAGTCTTCCACCCATGCTGGATCTGTATGTGTGTGTGTGTGTTTCTTCCCTCTTTGTATTCAGTTTAATTCAGTTTATTTATGTGTATAGTGCCTTTTACAATGGACAAATCATTTGCTTGTGTCAAAGCAGCTTTACAAAAGTAAAGGATCAGAGAAACGGGGAAAATTATGAAATTAAATTATTAGACTATTTTATCCCTGTTTTATCTATAATGAGCAAGCCTGTGGTGACGGTGGCAAGGAAAAACTCCCTGTGATGATATGAGGAAGAAACCTTGAGAGGAACCAGGCTCTTATTACTTGTTATTGTCTGTTACAGTTTAATAATTGTTAATATAGTGCCTTACATAAACTTTATCACAATGTAAAGAAAATCTGTTGCAGCATTTTCTACACTGGTAAATATAATAACATCAAAAAAGACTATTATTTGTCATTTACAATAAAAGTACACAAATAATCATGCACTAATATCTGAAGTAATACTTATATATGAACTAATGATGAGTTAAGGCATGTACTAATCATGAACTACTGAAGAGCTAACTTTATCTATGTCTTATGTCTTATTATCCATGTGTGAATAATGACTACATTAATTAGTACATGTTTGTTAGTTAGTGTTAATAAAGAATATGAATTATAATACACACACAAACAAACAAAATGTGGTGCATCTTGCTAAAAGAGGAGATATCTAAGGTCACTCTTTCATTACATTTTCCCAACCTGGAGTCAAGTAGCTATTAAAAATGTTGCTTACAATGAAACTGTTGCCTCCATGTCTCTCCTTGGACCAAATATTCTCATCTGTCTGACACTCGCATGCTTTCTCTATTTGGCTATTTTTAAAAGTCTTATATTTTATTTAAAACCTTTAATAGTGTGTTTAAACACTTGAGGAAAGGACATTGTGTTTACTGCAAAAACCTCAACAGGCAGCTGATTACAGACTGAATAAGACCTGTCTAATATTCTCTGAGGTTCTTTTCCTGCTAAGGATCTCATTTGCTGTGTAATAGCAAAGCAGCCAGTCATTAATCTGCTGCAAAATATATCTTATTCAGGATATGTCCATCTATGGGAATATGCTGTATTTTGTATAGACACCAGCCTGCAGCAGTCCGTCGGCTTTACAAGTATTTAGGGATATTAAACTTGTCCAAGAATTTAAGCTTAACATTCAATCTGAGCTTCTGAATCTGGCCAAATTTATAAATATAAGAGTGTATTAGTCAATGTAGTCTAAGTAAACAACACTGTGTGTTCAAATTACATGCCCAAGGACTGTATATTAACAAGAAACAGTAAGTGGCCTAAAGAAAAGAAGATTGTTGGACACCATGGACTTTTGTAGGAAACTGTGGAGTCTTGTTGGACTCCATAGACTCTTATTTGACAACATGGATTTTTTTGGACACCATGGACTCTTTTTGGACATCGTGGACTTTTGTTGGACAAGGTGGAGTTTTGGTGGACACTGTGGTCTCTTGTTGGACACCATGCACTTTTGTAGGAAACTGTGGAGTCTTGTTGGAAACAGTGAACTCTTGTTAGGCATTATGGACTTTTGCTGGACACCATGGACTCTTATTGGACACCATGGACATTTGTTATACACTATGGACTCTTGATGGATATCATGGACCTTTGTTGGACACCAAAGACTCTTTACAGATCTGCAAAATATCAATAAAACACGCTAATAATCTGCCAAGTAAGCTTTAAATGAAGTAAAAATCTATTTCAAGCCTGCAATTTCAATCATATACATTAATATAATAGTAATGAAAGACGAGACACCCATATGTTCCTAATGGTTTTAATATGTAAATGTTTACAGATGAACCATGTAACAGTTACATCATATCATTATCAAATTGAAAGATTAGCTTCCAATAAAAGAGATGCAAAGAAAAAAAACCTACACATTGTTGAAGATCGAATCATCAGTGGTTCACAAAAAAATACTTCTTTTATGAAACATGTTAGATATTACTGTGCTGAGTTCTGTAAAACAGTCGAAAAGGACACAAATCAGACAGTCAGTGGGAAATGTTTTTGCTAATTTTATAGTCTTTCCTATGTGCCAAGATAATGTCAGGTAAGATAAATAGATAGATGGAACTTTACTGTCAATGCATAGTCAGGTACACAGTAAGAAAATATTGTTCAGCACCTACCAGAAGTGCAAACAGTAAAATTGTGCAAATGAACAAGTGCAGTTAAATATGTAAATATATAGACAACAAATACGATAAGGCAGAGAGAATGTACAGAAGCCAGATCACCAATATAAGAATAAACAGCGAAATGTTTCTGTGTAACTTTCAAGCGATAAGAATGATGTGGACGATGCTGATGATAAAATGACTACACATTTCCCATAATATGCATATAATTATTTGATGATGGTTTTAACATATATACATTTTTATTTCATATTTGTTATATACTCAGTTCATTGCAAATGAAGTCAGTGAAGAACATTTGCTTTTAGAAAATGTGTATTTTTTGTCTTAGTTGGTCCAACTGGAGGAATCATTATATGTCACTTTATCTTTTTTGGATTAACAAGATTTTAAAATTGTGTATTTTTACAGGTTGAGACAAAAGAGAAATGTTTTTCAATTCATTTTGTTTTGTTGTTTTAAAAAAAATAAAATAAAATTCATTTAGTAAACAATGGCAAAATTTCACAATGTGAGTTTTCTTTACATGTGTAATAAAATAAACCTCTTAAATTAAGATTTGTAACTGTTATTTATCATGCAAAACAGTTTGTGTTTCAAATGTGGTGCTGCTTTTTCCACTCGTTACCTTCATACTAGATATGTGAGGGGAAAGAACAAACATGGTTGAATCTTTTAGCACTATGTTGAAAAAAAATAAAAGTACATTGTTGTGAAATGTCAATGCAACTTTGACACACAATAACCTGGATGGTGCCGCAGCAGATTGCTGGTCTGACTGTCAAGGTAATCTGTTCCTTGTCACTTTGGTCTCTTTCAAACAATGGTCATATTATCATGTGGCAGAAATCAAATGTGGCGACACGGTTCAGTTACAGTAATGAATATGACAGAGGTGTCGCAAGGTATAACCCTCAATTATTCATCACTAAGACGGCCGCCAGCAAGAAAGAGACAGAAAAGAGACAGAGATGAGGAAAAAGAGTCGATTTCTTTTTTTGTTCTGATCCAGACTTAGATGCAACTTTAGCTGCCTTTTGAACATCGTACATCAACTCGTGAATGCCTCTTAATGTATAGTTCATCAATTATTTACTGTGCATGCCAAGAAGAGAAGACAGCCCTAGATCCCCAGACTGGCTAGTGATATAGTATATAGTGTCCTGTATATGTGTGTCTGGGTTTGATGGGTTAAGGCAGTTATTTGAGGGGAGAAAGTGACAGTCATTTTAAGCATTCTCTGCTATCCAGCACACACCACATTGATGTGAAGTGCGGGTTCATTGCAGTGCAGTGGCTTGGTTACATGAAGCCTCGTTGTGGCTGCAGAGGTGAAGTCAGATTCCCTAATACACGGGAAACAAAAGTGCTGTCAATCAGCCTGGGTGAGACAACTCATCAGCAACTCAGCAGGATGCCATTTAGTCTTTCTTTCCTTTATTCCAGACCATTCCCTTTAGTTCATATGATATTCATGAGTGAATTACAACATAATAGGGATGTTAATGCTTTAATAGCAGAAACAGCTGGATGTGAGTTTTATGACCAGATGTTTGTGATTGTTAATGACTTTTAAAAAAAAGTCTCACGATTATACTGTATGACTGTTACGCTTGTATTATCCACATCTGCTTCTAAGATGTCGACAGATTATTCTATAATTCAGTTTATTTTGTAGAAAGGAAACTGCCCAGCCCCAGGTTAATCCTGAACTCGTGTCTGTGTGGTCTATCAGAGTTGGGTTCCTCTGGGTTCTCCAGTTTTCTTCCACCATCCAAACACATGCCAGACACATGTTAGTTAAGATGCATTGCCTGTAGGTGTGATAGAGTTTATCAATCTGTGAGTTCTGACTCTAGGATAAATCAGTTACTGAAAGTGAGTGAGTGAAAAAGAGAGGGAAAGTTTCTAAGATGAAAGGGAGAGCATGTGTGTGGGGTGGGAGGTGGTGTGGGTGTGGGGTTGGTGTGTGTGTTGGGGTGGTGGGTGGGGGTGGGGTGCTCAGGGTATTAAAGATTTGAGTGCACTACCATGTCTTAGGTCATCAGGTGGAGGAGTTAAACAAGCCTCAGTGAAGTTATAAACCCTTTGAAGTGGTTTGTATTATCAGTCGACCGATCAATAGAAGTGTGGTTGAAAAACAAATCCGTCATCAAAGGCACTCCAGTGTGTGAGCGCTGCCTTCATAAATCTGTTTTATTAATGAGGTTGTAAAAGGTCAAATCTTTTACAAATAATGATTTAAAAAAAATAATAACTCATGCAGTGAGTTTGTTGTATACTGTATCATTTCTGTTTCGGTTTTCTCTCATCACATTTGTAAGCATGAAATTAAAAGAGACATTTAAACATGTACTGTTAATTCATTAAAGTTAATAATATATAAGTTCATCATATTGTTATTATTGACACAAAAAATTGGTACAAAGTGAAAAGTGTTCAGTTGTATGTTTTAAACATTAAATGATTTAAATCTGTAGCTTTATTTCACAGAGTAATGTGTCTCATCATTAATATGATGAAGTAAAGACACATTATTTTACATTCATGAAAGTACTGTGTTTTGTAACAGTCACAGGTTACAGCAGTGCCTTTACGTTTCCTATAACAGCACAATTCCATCATGTTTTATTCTTTACTAATTTGATTATGACCAATTTTATACAATAACAAAAAAATAATGATCCTTTTCCAGCATTTCTTCACTAAAGGATTTGATTTGACCATAGACTTAAGTCTCATGCCAAGACATGGAGAGAGTTTCTCCTAGGATAAAAGTTTATTCAAACGCAGAGAAATAACACGCTATTTGTATTCCATTATTTGTAATCGCATGTAATCACAAAATGTCAGCTATTTCAGATTTCATTAGCACAGTACACTATCATACCGATATGTCACATTAACACACAGCCATTAATCAAGGTCAAAAGTGTCAAATGTAAAGCTGTGCTTTAATGGGATCATTCCTCTCTTGATGTTTACTTCATCTGACATTTCTTTTTTCAACACTGATTCACAATAGTTGGATGTTCTAGTGGATGAAACAGAATACACAACCCCACACGAGTGCACCCACCCGACTCCCCTGAAGAAAAGAGAAAAAAAACACACGTGTGTGTGTCGTCTCTGATCATTGCAGCTCCATGAGACCTGAGGCACTGGTCCATCTCGGCATGTGTTCCCTGCTGCAAATCCATCCAGCTGTCCTGCACTCTTGGTCCCAATCGATAATGCCTCCTCACAGTTGGGCGGCACTTTTGCGTTTGATGTTGTTGTATCTGAACCAGGTTCTAGTGTTTGATTCCAGCATTGTAATGGGTTGCTTAGCTTCAAGAGGAATCAACAGCTTCTTCTGCCCTTTTTTCTGAAAGAGCTTTAAGCGGCGTGATCATGCTGAGAGCTCAGTAGCAACAACAGGATACCTGCGTGCGTTAATATTAATAGGGAGAAACTAACGGATATGTATCACTACTGTAGGTAGGGGGGAAGTAATGTCCATATTCCCCCAACAGAATGGCTGCATTCTCAGATTTCAGAACGCAACTCTTGCTATGCACTTTGGCTGCAGGCTACACCTCATACCTTCATCCACTGCACTAATGAGTGTGTGTGTGTGTTTGTGTGTGTGTGTGTTTGTGTGTGTGTCTGTGTGTAAAGGCGGGAAAGCATCCCAAGGAGGTACATGAAAGCAAAAGTATTGATTGAAGAACAGACAAATATGTTGTGAAAAACACCGCAACGCTGAAGCTTCACTTCAGAGCACACAAACACATCCCTTCCCCAGCAACTCTTTAAACTCTCAATACTTTCAAGTATTTTTCATGGCTTCCATACTTTAAAGTGGTGGAAGTCTTGTGAATCAAAGACAGACATTTCTTGTGCTGCCCGTCTCTTTGAACTTCTTGCTGCTCCTATCTATAAACTAGTTGTGTGTGTGTGTGTGTGTGTATTTGTGGCCCTCAAGGCTTGAGTCTTAATGAGTAGTGTCAACAACACAACATGAAAGGAGTCTGACAAGTGTTTTATGTCAACACTGATATAGAGTGGCTCAGTAACATAACAATCTTCTTGTCATCGCTGCCTTGAGCGGGTGGAGTGTTTCAAAAAACCACTCAAACATAAACCCAGAAGCTATGAAGGAGATGGACATATGGACAAAGGTAACAGAACTCAAACTGAAATCTGTTGGGATTGGGAAAATCTGATAGGGCTTGGAAAATCCGTCCACCTTCCCACTGCTGAGATTTATAGTTTGATTTATATTCATATTCGTTCATAGTCCATTAGTCTGTCAAACTGCCTAACCTCATTATCAGTACACTCTGCTCAAACAGATCAGGTTCCAGAGCTTCAACTGTAACACTAATACCATATGCAATCAATGCAATTGTTATCTTGTAGACAGGCAACTTGGTCTCTGTAGCACAACTTCATTGTACAGCTGTGTAGCGCACTGGTATTTTTGAGTCTCTAGTCCATTTTTTGGACATCATTGTAACTGCTTTTACACTGTCCCACGCACTGGTGTCTAAACTACCACCAGAATTGTTAATCATATAAAATATATTTTATTTATAAAAAAAAATTATATATATATATATATATATATATATATATATATATATATATATATATATATATAAAGGTTTATGTATTAAACTTTTTTTTAAAGTAAAATTCTTTATAAGCTTGTAGCATTACTTGGCCAGTGCTAATTGTTTTTGAGAGTATTCTGTTTTGCTTTTTTTTGTATTAATAGTAGTTCCTTGTTTTGTGTTGTTTGTTTAGTAAAAAAAAAATAAATAAAAATATGAAAAGTATATATATATATATATATATATATATAAATGAAATTATTTTTTGCCACTTTGTGCAATTGAGTGGGGAAAATGGGAAAAACCATAGACGCCCTAAATGTTCGTCTTTTAGTAACAGTCTAGCAAACATTCAATCAATGTTATAGATTTAGCAAGCTAATATGTTTAGAAGTTGATAGATCTAAAGCAAATACTGAAATTTCTGTTGGATTTTCTAAGTTACAGGTTTTAGTCGAATTCAGTGTTTAGCAACAAGAACAGCAATTAACATTTTTATACAGCTGACATTCAAGGATGTCTTCCATCCATCCATCCATTGTCTATACCCTCTTATTCCTAATTAGGGTCACGGGGGTCTGCTGGAGCCTATTCCAGCGCACATAGGGCGAAAGGCAGGGGTGCACCCTGGACAGGTCACCAGTCCTGCCATCTATAACCAAAAGACCAACAGAATGTAAGCTGCCCTGCTGTCTAGGTGGAAAGGATGACATGTTTCCTTCTTCCTCAGTTAATTAGTGCATCTATTCATTTATATAAGCAGATTAAGGTTAAGATTAAGGAGTTCATACATTCAGCTGTTGTATCACATCAGGAGGCAAAGATGAAAAAAATACCATGGCAATTTTCACATCACGATTAGGTATATGTACAGTGTAATGGGTCCAATGAGATTAAATTGTGGCCCAGATGTTACGATTTTGTCAAGTAGCCAGTGTAAGGTGACTCATTACACTGGATTGAGGCTCTCCTTCAAACAATGTTCCATTTTAAAATGTTAACTAGGTATCGAATATATGCCCTGGTTAAGCGGATTCGGAGGGTGATTTCTAATAACACACATAAAACTGTAATGCTGAACAATTTCCTTGCTCTCTTTTTGTCCTCTCTAACAATGCAGTAGTCAAATGTATCCACATCTGCAAAGTGAGAAGAATAAAGACAAAGTAAAAGCAATTTTTGGTCAAATTTTCTTACTACCAACTCAGAGGTCTGTGAAACAGTGCCTGGGGATTCATCTTTTTTTTCTCCAGCATTACCAAAATTATTAGATTTTTTTTTTTTTTTTGCATTGATATAGTTATTAGCTTATGTATGTTCACATGAATTTTGTCCTCATGTTCAGTCAGTGGATAGTTAAGGAACTTAATAGTGCCAATAAATAATTTTTGTACACAATTAAATAATGACACTACTATTTCATAAAGTAAGTCTGTGCTGAGGGGATCTGAAGAATTATTTTAAAGATTGAGAAGACCTGATGATGATGATCCACTGTCTATATTAGATGTATGTACATGATTACAATTCCCAAGCACATGAACTTCCCTTTTATAGTGATTTTGTCAAATAAATTCAGAGAATTGGCAGAGCTTTACAACATCGAGACCAAATCCACAATCAAGTTTCCACATCATGCTCTATTCTGTGAATGTCTTTAATGCTGCTAAGTGACCATTTGGTTGTTCTACCAAGCAGAAAAACAGATATCCTATTCATCATTTTAAGGAATTTAACCACCTTGAGCCCATTCTCTGTGTATCAGTGAATATACTGTTGATATTTAAGAATTTACAGTGAAACTGTATGCAAGTGAATGATGTCTTACAAAATCAAGCAGGGAACAGAAATAAAATAAAATAAAATAAAATAAAATAAAATAAACAGAAATGCATTGAAACAGAAAGGCTTGGAGTCTTTAGAACAGGGTAGGAGCAATACTTCGCAAAGAGAGCCTGGATGTCAAAAGTCTGGTGAATCTGAGCATGTGATCTACTCATGTGACATGGTTTGTAGTCCATGAAGCTGACAGGAAATAAGAGCTTGGTTTCATGTGTGCTGTGGTGTGCTGTAGAGGTCCACTGATCTGGAAAGTGAATTTCATGTCATAAGTTGTTGTGGTCAAAGTGGCAACATGACAAAGATCTCCATTTAACACGTGTGCTTTAGTGAACCCAGAGCAGAAGCTTGGAATCTCTCACCTCTAGCCTCCCTTTATCTTCTCTATTCAGATGCTAAGGGTAACACACTGTCATCTGGCTTCCAAGAGAGCCTGTGGCCACCTGCAGCTGAGCTCTGACCACCCATGACATCATCTTCCTGGAATGCAGACACCCCCTCTCCATCCCCTGCCACTGTCCCCTCTGATTTACGGCACCCTTCCACTCGCTTGTGGTTATCAACTGCATTTTGCGCTGTTGTCATGAAGATCTTAACAAAGTGAATAACCTAAATGAGAGGGTTTTATTTAATGTAAATATCTGTTGCTTTAGAGCATGACGGCATTGAATAGCAAAGCTATTACAGGTGCAATGATAAAGAATTACAGTAATAAAACAGTAAAAACCAAACATATTAATAAGTCAAGAATGCAAACTAGGAAAATAACAGAAATGTGCTTAGTAAAGAAAAATCACACAAACTACACATGTGGTTTTTTAAACAGTTGACACCTGATTTCCATATGACTCAGTTATTTACATGTTAATTATTTTTTATCACATATTGTTTACTTACATTTGAGATTTGCAAAATGCAGGTTATAACATGCTGAAATGTACCTTCACATGTTTTTCAAGTAATACTCACATAATCACGTGAACTGTATGGGTTTTTTCTGTAAGGGGTCTTCCCTGTGGTGCTCGTTTCCTGTCAGGCTGTAACATGGCTTCACTGAGACCATCTTCAAAGATTTCTAGCTCATAATCCTATATGAACTGAGGAGAATTTGGTCATTTGCTTTTAGGTGAATTAATGAAGATCTTTTGTCTTGAAACGTTACACAACAGATGCAAAAGTGCACACTGCGATAGCTATACTTCACCCAACAGTGAGCATGTACAGTTGATCAGTCTGTTATTTAATTGCTATTTTTCTGTGGAAAAGCTGTATTCATTGAGCTGAGGTCAGTCAGAGTTTTGTGAGAGTAAATATGAGAACAATGGCTTTTTAACCACGGCTGCACATTTTACAGATGACTAATGACTAATGACACATTAGGAAAATAATCCACACTAGGGCGGTTTGCTGTAGCCTAGTACAAAGCCAAGGGCATTCTAAGAAGGGGTTTATTCCTGTTAGAATTTAACAATTTGTCAGCAAAAAACATATGAATATATTACTTAATAATACTTTGTATTTTTTTACAGTATACTTTGTGTTATTTAAATTTAAATGGAAATATCAGTGAGAAAAATGCATTCCTGTTATGTGTTATAACATATGTCATATGTTATAACAGCTTTTCATACCAAGTTATTAGAGTGAAAAAAGTGTGTTTCTCCTGAAGACAAGCGTTCCACCACTTCCCAAAATTCCTATAAATATTTAAAATCATCCCCTAACAGAAAGCTTCACCATATCAGTAATTATATGTTTTTTCTTTGTTAAATAAAAAAATGACAATACATTAAATGGAATGTCTGCTACACAAATCCCAGTAAGTGAGTTGTCAATATTGAATCGAGTATGTGTAAAGGTGTGCATTTACATAAACCTGTCATTTGTCTCACAGCCAGAACTGCTCTCTGAGTCGTGTTGTTAAAAAAATTCATTCCGTTTCCGAACTTCTGATCAATTAGATTTGAAAATTGAACAATGGTCATCATGCCAATGAATACATTAAGAAAGAAACTGATTTGAAATAAGATCTTTTCATATTGTTTGATGTATGAATTAAAAGAAAGTGAATTTGAGTGATTAATCAGGAGAAAAATATACACAGTTTATGTATAACATATTTCTTTTATATACATTTTCCTTTCCACTGTGTTTGCTGATTTTTAAGGAAAAAAAAAAGGGATGTTGAATGGTCATGGACTCATTACTCAAACAGCTCATTGTGTTACAGTGAGGTCAGAGAATTGGGAATTAATCTTGCATGCAATTCCCTCTCTGTCGTCTATATCTCATGCATTGGGGGTCTGAAACAAGCCTCTCCTCCTTCTATGACTCATTAAGCATGCTGATCTGACCTTGCTTCTATTTTAAAACCATTACCGAAACGACTCATTCACACAGGATGCACATAACTCCAGCGCCGGTCATGAAGTCATGGCAGAGCACGTTTTCAACCTGCATTCTTCCATTAGTAAGATTTGTAATATATTTATTCCAGCTGGTTCATTGATGGCTTATTGGTTCAAAGTGGTTCCTTGACTGGTCTAATTTTTACAGTCTTTTTTTTTTTTTTTTTTTTTTTTTGCAAATAGTTATAGAAGCTGAACCATAAAGCTGCAAATGAAAGGCATAGATGATGAAATGTGTGCTTAAGAAACAGCTCATCTGTTTACTGAGGTCTGCACTTGATGAAGTCACTCGCCATTCAATCCTTTGATGCAGGGGAAAATCCAAACCATCCCCTGGGAATTATTTATAACACAGATAATATTGAAAGTTAAAATGCAGTATCTATTTCATCATATAAGTCACATATATCCTAAAGTATATTCAAGCTTTATAAAGGATTTATAATATTAATATTATCACCTTTATTATCATTGTAACACAGTCATTTATTTGTTTTGGTGTCTTTCACTTACTTGTGCATTTCATAATAAATACATCCTGTTTGTACACAATTTTATGTTTTTTAACTTTATTTCTTTATTACATTTGTTAGAAGGCACTTAGCCTCCACTTCTGCATCCAAAATCTAAAAATCTATTAAAAATATGAATCTATGATCTTTTAAAATTATTTCATATTAATGCACGCACAATGTACTAACCCATTATTATTATTATTATTATTATTATTATTATTATTATTATTATTATTATTATTATTATTATTATTGTTATTATTATTATTATTATTATTATTATTATTATTATTATTATACAGTGAGAAGATTGCCTTTACAGCTATTAAGTATTAATAAGATTATAGCAATATAAATAACCTATAACCTTTAAAATCACATTTGCACACATCCTCATTTATTTTTGGTTCAATTCAGTTTTATTTGTGTATCACTTGTGTATTTGTGTATCACTTTTAAAAGTAGACACTGTCCCAAAAGCAGCTTTACAGTAATGTATAAATTCAGGATATAAATTATTCACTTTAAATTTATCCCTAATCAGCAACAGCCACATTCTTTGTCCCAACTGTGGCTACATAAACTCTCATTACTGCACTCTGAAACCCAATAAAGTCATTATTCTAAGTTCACACTGCCCATTATGTGGTTTCTTCAGCACAATCATTCCTCTTTTCACACTCAGCTGCTCTCTCATTCTCCCTGTGTGTGTTCCCTTCTTCCCAGCCCTCTGCTTTTGTCTCTCTGTTTTCACAGCTTGCCCGCTGTGCTTCTGTCCTCCCTCACACCTCTATTGTAATGCAGGACGGCTCTTGGGGAACTGTAATCTAGGACTGCAGCAGGGCTCTTCACACCTGGGTGCGACCCTCTCAAACACACACACACACCCATACAGATTGACCCCCTACAGACTCTGGAGCTGTCAGTGCTTCACTCAGATATCTGCAGTGACCTGCTGTTGTTCCTACCTGGGAGAACAAGAGAACTAGACGGATGAGACAAGATTTCTTCAGATATACACACAAAGACATGCATCTACACACACACACACATGCACGTGTACGCACAGTCAGGGTGATGTCATTGGCTGCAATGATGGCACGTCTGAGGAAATCGAGAGCATTGTTCACCCCCGAAGTCTGGTTACAGAACCACAAAAGGCAAATCATACTCAAATTAAGATACTCACATCTTACCTGCATTTACATTTTCGCAGACACCCTCATAACCTAGAGAAGCACTTTATAATCTCTATCAAATATCCCCTCATGATTGTACAGATACTGTAGATCAGGGACTGAAAGTCCTAAGAGTGCTCATTAACAGCAAAAACAGAAGTCATCTTTTTTTATTTGTATTCATTTAATTTTTTATTACAAGTCTTTCTTTGAAGCTTTGCAGACAGAAAAACCTCGATGCATGTTTTCCTTGAATCTTGTTTGTATGAATATTATACAGTTAAAGCAATATGTTTACATTCCCTTTGCAGAAGTTGCAAAAAGGTTAATAATTAAAATTAAATAACAGGAATCTTATAAATTGCAGTTTGTTTGTTTTTTTTATTTATTTCTGCCCTGAATAAGCTATTTCACATAACAGATTTGCATATAGTCCACATGACAAAATAATAACTGAATTTATACAAATGAACAGGATGATAAATTATTAATATTTTGTTTATTATTTTTTCATTTATTAATGCCAGTCAGAAGCTACATAAGATATTTATTTCTTTCCTAGGACACAAAATGACAATTTACACCGATAATCCTGTTTAAAATGTTTGCACCTTTTTGTAATAGTAGTGTCCCCCTGTTGTCCTCGGTGTGAAAAGATGGATCTCAAAATCATATAGCAATAGTTGGAAAGGGGTCGAATATGCAGAAGATGCTAGAAAAGCAAAGAATGTGCAGGACCTGTAGGATTTTTCTCTACAAACGTGGAAACTGCCCAGGACAAACAAGGGAGTCATGAAGAAAGCCTAAAAACAGTCGTTGGTCATCTAGGTCAAAGCATAGTATTAATAATCGAGGGGATGTAAACTTTTAGACTGGTTCGTTCTGTTGTTATTTTAGACTCAGGGTTACTGATGCCCAGTCTGTGGTCCGTGACCTAGTGAACGCGTATCTGCATTTATTCACTGATAGAGATTTTAAAGCGCTTTAAAAAAATCTTTAAAGCACTCTGCTTAAAGGACTCAACCATACAAGTAAATGTAAATGTTTTAAATCTCCAAATGGAACTACTGTCAGCACTGCTGCTGTTATATATTAGAAACTCTGCTGTAGCATAATATTTCTTATTCTAACTCCTATTCCTATTTATTATTCAATTCAATTCAGTTTGTTTGTATAGTGCCTTTCATAATGGAGACAGTACACTGGACAGTAAATAATGTAAATGTAAATAATGTTCTATTCTATAACAGCAACCAAGGGCTGATATCTCATATATATATATATATATATATATATATATATATATATATATATATATATATATATATATATATATATGTATATATATATATATATATATATATATATATATATGTATGTATATATATATATATATATATGTATGTATATCAGTTTATTCATCATATCATAATGAGCAGAATCATTGTGTGCTCCTTTTCAACAGTCCATTGGTAGTCATTCAGATTTACACAAAATTAAACTCTGGTGTGGCACTGGACACATCCACAACTAGTCAACAGTTTCTGTCATTTAACTCACAGAAAGTTGCCAGCTCCCACTGAAAGTGAATGATCTCCAGTTGCTTTGTCAATATAGAATAAGCCTCAAAAAAAAAAATTAAAATAAAATAAAAACATGCTGGTGTTTAACAAAAATGTTGTGTGTTATTCCTTATTTGATGCATCTGTGCCTTTTAAGAATGATTTACTTCTCTATTTAATTCTAATTAAACTGTCTGTTTTTGGAGCTTTTTAATAACCAAAGCCCTAAAGACTTAACCCTGTGATTATGGTTTTCAGTCATACAGGACATTTATAAAACTTGTAAATTAATTTGATTGAGCTGGTTATAAACTCATAGTGTTCTAATTATAGCACAATGTCAGTAATATTGGATTACCATTACTACCACTTGCTTTGGCTAATAGTTATTTACTGATTCATTTCTAGTAGAACATTATTCTGTACCTTCCATCAGCCACACATCAATCACAAACTCTGCAAACACAGTCATGGAGATATCTGTCCAACCTCAGATAACCATCAGTAAAGGCTATACACAGTCATTTAGATCATGTGGAACGTGTCACTGTGTGCGGACGTGAAGGAGAGGAGGTTTAACTCATATGCCCTCAGGCCTCAAAAACCCAGCGGCTTTTTCCACTGGTCACTCAAGGCCATGTGTACAAAAAATCAACAGTTTATTTATGCTGACTGTTAAGAAGTTATGATCACACAACTAAAGAGCACTGTTTGGGACATCCATTTTAAACAAAGGTGTAGACTATGTCTCTGTTCATTTATTTTTGCCTTATTTGTTTATTTGTTTATTTGTTTTTGTAGGGATGGACGGATAAGGCCTCTGTCCAGTGTAGGGTGCCACCCTGTGACCTTGTAAAAGAAAACCCATGCAAAATTAATGTGAGAAACATGAGCGTACTGTTTTGTTTTGGCCATTTGAAAGCTCTTGGGGTCATAAATTATGTTCACTCAATCCTCCTCCTCCTCTTCCTTCTCTTCTACTCCTCCACGAGGTGGGGCACACTGCTGTGCTCGATTAAGGTTCAGTGCCACAGGCTCAGGTGACTGCATTCTGATTTATATCAGAGCACATTGCATATTGTACGATATGGCAGACTCAAAAGCAACCCATGACCTCATCACTCAGCTACATCCATCAAAACCACATACAGCACCAAATGCAAGAAGCTGAGCTGAGGGGGCAGTCCGGAGGCATGAACTTCTACCTTTATGACTGAAAAATACAGGGACATTAAATCTGCTTCTGCATTTGCTTCCGAACAGATGGATCTCTTTAATATCTTACTGATATATAAGAAATTTGCATGTCTAAAAAAAAATACAAAACAAGTCAGATCCCTTTAAATGAAATAGAGTGGCAGAAAGCTGGAATATAACCAAGATGTGATTAATCATTTATTTATTGATCATGAGTATTTTAGTTTACACAGCTTTACCACACAGGACAACCTGTGAGACAACAACCTGATGTGCCATCAGACCGCTCAAACAGTACAAGTGTCCAATATAAAACAATACAATATTATAGAATATTAAAATATAAAAAAATATTATATTATATTATATTATATTATATTATATTATATTATATTATATTATATTATATTATATTATATTATATTATATTATATTATATTATATTATACATAAGGAATAAAATATGATGGTTAAAAAATCATTTTCCTGTAACCTGTCTTGGTATATTCAAGATAAAGATGGATTAAGATTAAGTGGCAAATTCCAGTTTTACAGCAGTAGACAAGACACTGCTTTAGGGTTGGGGGTTCAATCTGACTCTGGCCCGGGTGCACAAAGTTTGCATGTTCTCCCCTTGCTTTCAGGGTTTCTAAAATGTCCATAGTGTGTGTGTGTGTGATTGTGCCCTGTGCCCTGAAATGGTTTTTGGCACCCCATCCAGTGGTGTACCTTTTCACCTGAGTCCCCTGGGATAGACTCCGGGCTCCTGATGACCCTGTGTAGGATAAGCAGTACAGATAATGGATGGATGGATGAATGGATTATATAGATGTATAAAACTGTAGAGAATATATAAAGAGAATGTGTGCTGATTAATAATCATATTTTATTTATTAACACACTTCATTTTATCAAGTTATGTTCATGTATCATATAATTCCCTGTTTAAGACTAATCGTAGACAAAAAAGGCTCAATAATATCAGCTGCATAATATAATATAATATAATATAATATAATATAATATAATATAATATAATATAATATAATATAATATAATATAATATAATATAATATAATATAATATAATACAATATATTACACATATAATTAAATATATGTGTAGATAAGGTGTGTGTGTGTGTGAGTGTGTGTGTGTGTGTGTGTTACACTTATCTTTTGTTTTTTTTGTCTTTGTCTTTTGAGAAAATAGTCAACATCCTTTGAGCTTTTTGATTAACATTTTGAAGCAGCCAGAAGATTAAGTCAGAAAATAGAGCAGCAATAATTCAAGTAGCTTTTGTGTGTAGCCGCTATACAACATCTGACAAATGCACACATTTTTTTGCATTCACATATTGTGTGTATATGAAGAAAACTAAACACAGTCTTCCAAAGCATGACTGTATTTACCACACCCTATCATCCACTGTTTTACTGACTATGTACATTTTATTCAGTCAATTAAGAACAAAGATCTGATGCATTCTTTAACCAAACACATTTAACAAGTCACGAGACAATCTCCCCTTCCAGATACAGTGCAGTCATGCATAAACATACATATTTATCAGCTTCACTTATTCTAATGGTTTGATTGTCCTTACAGCCATGAGGTTAAGAGCAAGTCTGTTGCACCTGCTTTAGAACTGTTCTTGATATTTAGTTGAAAGTCAAGTAAGAGTCAAGAGGATTTTATTGTCATTTCATCCATATAGCTGGTGTGATATATTTCACTATGAACTACATAAAACAACAAAAGTACATGAGTACAAACAGTGTAAAACAGGGGACAGAGCAAACCATACAGTGTAATACATTACACTGTACACAGGGCTGCGCTGACCAGTGTACAGTTTGTAGAGTCCCATTAAAGATGTTCTGGTAAATATATAAAAGCAGAAGGTTGTTAGTTGTTGGCTCTGGTTTCTGGTTAGCCATTGCTGGGCTCTTGAATAAGACACTCCAGGGCATCATCGCTGCCCCTACACTATGACCCCAACCTCCTAATCTGGGATATGTAAAGAAAAGAATGACACTGTACTGTAATGTAATGTGTGGCATGTGGGCCCAAGTCATTTCATGGTAAGGGTCTAATTATAGGTGAATGCGAATCTGGAGCAGACTGGTACCTTTACATTTGTAAAGAATCTCTGCAGTTAACAATCTTAGCTAGGTAAGGGAGTTCTGACTATTTATAAAAGTTCACCAAACTACACAAGTTTTTTCTGTTGTTTTCTGACTGATGGTGATATATGTGTGAATACGCAAGTAACGTTTGAATAATATTGTGAAGCAATCTATTAACACAGAATCTTGAAGTAACCCTGTTTCTGGAACGTTACTCTTAATGAGTGTTGAAAGGGTGTTAAAGGGTGTTGAACTGTGTGTGTGTGTAAGCATAGAGCTGAGCAGGATGAGTTGTGGGTGAAGAGCCCAACATTTGAGCTTGCAATTTTATTTAATGTTAAATTAATGCTCTTATTAAGTGCAAGTTCATCCTGTCTTGTTTATGTTTGGTGTCTCACTGAGCCTTCTTTAATGATTTGTGTTTATACCTTACATTTCTATTGCGTTTAAAATCATTCACAAAAACTAAAAAATTATGGAAACATGCTTAGATGTGCAGCACATAAATGACCCAACATTAACCTCTAAACAGATGGCACTGAGCTGCTGATCTTCTGAGCCACCAGTCCAAACAGCAGCAACTTTCCAAGCTTGCATGTTTGGGCAACCAATGACTTGGGATTAGAAATAATGTAAGAGTGCGGCGTTAAGGAATTTTGGTGTGTGTGTGTGTGCAGCAGACTGATGGAGTATGGAACACCAGCTCTCTGTGGCACTGTGACAGGGCTAACACTAATTTCTTACAAACAAGAGCAGCTGTTGTTTTTGCCAATGTGCCCAAAATGGTTCCGCAGTCACCAGAGGGACTGCTGGATGAGGCATGAAAATATGTGACCTTACAATCATCAAACACACTGAAGTGTTGTCATTTTTGTGCCGTATTAGCTATAATACCAAGCATTATCTGCAAACTGGACATCTAAATAGCAGCAAAATTCTATTAATAACAGTAAGATTCTCTTTAGGTCTTAAGTTTCTTCCTTGTCTCAAGGGGTTTTTCCTTTCCACTGTTGCCCCTGGATTGCTAATTAGGGACCTAAATCTACATCAAAAATTTCTATACAGCTTCTTTGTGACAATATCTGTAGAAATAAATGCATTGTAGTTAAATTGAAAAAGTGGAGTTTCACGACTCATTACATTCTGTCACACTGGTTAATATACAATAACTGACAACAGCCCATTAATGACAGCTAATGACGTCACCCTCACTTTGCCACTTTGCCAGGATCGATCAAACTTGGTTTACTTGCAATTTGTCAATATAAATAGCAAAATCAATCCATGTTAGCATGCATGGCCACTCTTCCCATGAAACCCTCCTAAAGGTTGTGCAGCGCTGTCACTTTGCTAATCATCTTATCAACATTAAATGACAAATACTACACCACAGTAGTCATTAGTCTTTTGACACTTTATGGTAAAACATAGATTTGATTTATTTGATGAGCACACGGCTAACCAGTGTCAAGCTTTATAGTGATGATTCTGTTAGCACAGAGGTCAGGGGTCAGGTGATTGTTGTCATTAAACATTGAATGCTTGTATTTAGGAGCCGCTAGACTGACCAAGTTCTGAGTGACTACCACCTTTGATTTTTATTGTTAAACAGTGGTACAGTGGATTTAAAATATCCATCTTATGCCTCTAATGCCAAGTCTAGTCTTGTTGTCATTTATTTGGCTCAGACACCTTCACACAGGAAGGAACGAATACTTCACACAGGAAGGAACGAATGAAAAAAACTATTTCAGGCATTTTCAGGCATTTGTGGCATTTTGTTGTGGCCTGGATCGGTTATAAAATGGAAACGTTCATCTCTTGATTATGATGATAATTTTATATAAATCCTTCAAATGTTTATCCTCTTGTTTTTGATATAAAAAGAGACTCTCACTAGTTAGAACTCAAAAACATATTGCCTCCACCATCTAGTGGCAGAGACACATACTGCCTCTCACATACTGGTTCACAAATGGTTCACAAAAGTTATTCTGGATAAGAGCATCTGTTGAGTGTAAAAGTAAAAAATAAGTATATAAAGCTAAGTTTACATGTATGTTGGATCATTTCCAATGCATTTGTACTGAGAGAATAAAAGCTTGACTGAAATATGTGATTTAAGACATGTTTAATTTAATAACTAAGTCATATTTTTGCAATAAAAGAGAAATTCATTTAGGTCTTTATAAAGAGCCATCCCCAGGTGTGAAACTTAACAACAAACTGGACTGGTCAAACAGTACTGAGGCTCTCTATAGGAATGGACAGAGCAGGATGTTTTGCTAAATGTGTGTACGAGGTTGCTACAATGTTTTACCAGTCTGTAGTGACCAGTGTTATATTCTTTGCTATGGGGTGATGGGGAGCTGGCATTTGGACAGTTCTAAGCTTGTAAGAAAGGCCAGCTCTGTGGTGGAGATAGAACTGGACAGTGTGGTGGCAGAAATGAGGATGAGTGGGAAGCTGAAAGCTATCGGGCATAATCTTTTTTATCCTCTCTGTACTGAGCTGAGGCAGCTTAGGTTCACATTCAGCCACACGTTTATCCTGCCACATGTGCCATTTGTGTGCTTCTTTTGTGCCATCAGGTTACACAATCCAACAGTACCCAGTACTCCAGTGACTAAGACTCACAAACAGACACACACTCAACAGTTATTTGTCACTCCACAGATATTGTACATGTATATTAATACCAGAGATATTGCTCATGTGTTTACATAAACATAACCCTATACCCATATGTCCATACTCACAGTTCTATTTTATTTTATTGTTTATATTAATTTTATTTGTAATTGTTCTTTCTATCTTATACTATTATAGCTATAACTATTTCATGCAGTGACAACTTGAATGAATAAAGGTTCGTCTTATTTCATGTCTCATTTCATTAGTCGTGTCCAGATTTTTTGTTACTTTATCATAGCGCCCTCTATCGTGCAAGCATTTTATTGCAAGCTGCTTGTCATTGTTCAAATTATTTATTTCCGGAAACCTATTTTTAAACGAAATATTTATTAAATGAAACTTAAACTTTTTTTAACATAGTATGCTTGTTTTGCTTAAATCTTAGTAAAACCAGAGCTAGTTATTTAGTCGAGTCTGAAATGACTCCACCTTTGACTATATAGCCCACTAAGTAGTATGCACAAGCCATTATTTGCTAGTCTATATAGTGCACTTATCTAGGGAGTAATGAGCTATTTGGGCTTCAGCCTCTGAGGTAGCCTCGGCTGTATAGCTCCTCGACGGTAGATGGAGGTGATGTTTCATTTCGCGTTCACTTCTTAAAGCACAAGAAGAAGTCCTCGGGCAATATCAACAAGAGCAGACATGTCTGTGATGTGTTCATGCCATCTGTCAAAACATTGCTGGCAGACTGAGAATTTAACACCGACATTATCTTTATTTATGCCGTGAAGTTATCTCGCGTCAGCTTCAGTGTAAGTAGCGTGTGGTGAAAGAGTGATGCCCTGTGACTGACCGTTCATTTCCTGGACAAGCTAAGCTCGCTGACACCAGCCTACAAAAACAGTGTTATTTGATATTTAAACAGCTTTTTATTCTCATGTACTGTTCTTATATTCAAATAAAATGCTTCTGTCAATGTGGAGGTTTTGGGACTACAACGATATTATCATATATGTTAGATATTGGATTGCTAACTCAACGTTAGTAATTGGAGCTGTACATTGTTAGCTAGCTGCGACTATACAATTATCTCGTTATCTTATTGATTATTGTGTTGGTTGTAGCCGTGTATGAGGGCTATAACTAATACTACAGCGTTACCAGTAATTGTTCCCTGGGTTTCTTGTGGGTGTGCTGATTAAGGAAGGAACTTGACGCTTATAGCGTATTTATGAACGCTTATACTTTAAGGTAGTGTAGCCAATGTACGCTCAAAAAGTCGTCAGATGCCTTTATAGTTAGATTTGCTAATTCATTTAATATTTATGATCGTAAAGAATACAGAACGATTTATTGATTGTAAATATAGCCAATAAGAGAGTTTGAAACTCAGAGCAATACAGTGTGATACACAGTGATTGATCAGGGATTAGTCGTTATGGAAACTGGTAATCGGGTTTTAGTAGTTGGGAAGAATGGTGATCAAGGATTGGTTGCTTGGATCAGTGGTGATTGCAGATTGGTTGTTGTAAGGAATGGTGTTCAGTGATTTGTCGCCAGGAACAGTGGTGATCAGGGATTGGTCGCCAGGAACAGTGGTGATCAGGGATTGGTCGCCAGGAACAGTGGTGATCAGGGATTGGTCGCCAGGAACGGTGATCAGGGATTGGTCGCCAGGAACAGTGGTGATCAGTGATTGGATGTTGTGAATAATGGTGATCAGGGATTGGTTGCCAGGAACAGTGGTGAGCAGTGATTGGATGTTGTGATGAATAGTGATCAGGGATTGATCACTAGGAACAATGGTGATCAGTGATTGGATGATGTGAAGAATGGTAATCAGGGATTGGTCACCAGGAACAGTGGTGAGCAGTGATTGGATGTTGTGATGAATAGTGATCAGGGATTGGTCACTAGGAACAATGGTGATCAGTGATTGGATGATGTGAAGAATGGTAATCAGGGATTGGTCACCAGGAACAGTGGTGATCAGTGATTGGATGTTGTGAAGAATGGTGATCAGGGATTGGTCACCAGGAATAGTGGTGAGCAGTGATTGGATGTTGTGATGAATAGTGATCAGGGATTAGTCGCCAGGAACAGTAGTGATCAGTGATTGGATGTTGTGAAGAATGGTGATCAGGGATTACTCCTTAAGAAAAATGGTAATCGAGTATTGGTCGTTATAACGATCGGTGATCAGGGATTGGTCACTGGGAACAGTAGTAAACAGGGCATAGTTGGGAACAGTGTTAATCAGGGATTGATTGTTGGGAAGGGAACATGTACAAAACAACTCAGTCAGGCTCTACACATTGGTGGTGAGTCGAACCAAACTTGATTCATCACCGGTGATTAAAGCCCGCCTGAGTTGCATTGCACAAGCATGTGTTCACAATTAGCAAGACTGCACATCTCTTTTTAACCATAGTGTCACAATGCTAATTTGTCAGCAGTTGTGTGGGATTCTTGACTTTAAGCACTTTAGTGCAGTATGATTTGCACCCTGACTGCATTACTGTATTGTATTACTGAAGAGTAGGCTCTTACACAGACCAATTGCCGTAAATCACTGAATATAAGGATACACCAATAAGATGTGCTAATACCAGCTAGACATATGAGCGCATACTACATGTACGGTGTACATTATCATGAAACACAAGTTTACAGCGAGTAAGTTAGTATGAGGATGTAAGGACTGATGACACTGCATAGATTTACAACTACAGTCTGAGATAGAAAGAAATCAGCTCCAGCCTCTCATACCATACCTCTTCATACCATTTTGTGTAATTGCTATTTGTCTACTTGGCTCTTCCACATATTTCTCTAATAGTCCAGAATAACCTACCATAAAATATTTCTTATCTGTGCTACTTCCTTACTTGCAACAAAATGTGTTGCTGTCATTTTCAGTATGCAGAAAGATCACATAACCATGGCAGCTCAACCACCCTGTCTGCCTCTGAGGGAATTTTGCCCCCTTTACTATCTGCTCAACTCCATACCTGCAAAAGTCCAGAAAGGCTTCCGTTCCATCCTCGTCTATCTCACAGCTCTGGACAGTAACAGTGACTACATCGCAGTGGGCAGCAGCATCGGCATGCTGTACCTTTACTGCAGGAGAGTGAGCCAGATGAACAAGTACAACCTGGAGGTATGACCATTCACTTACTCATGTCACTCTGTGTTACTGGATCAGGTTCCTGTTTTAAGAGAAGTGTTTTGTGTGTCTGACTTCCAACAGGGGAAAAGTGAGGCTATCACAGTAGTGAAGTTGCTGAGTTGCTTTGATGACCTGGTGGCTGTTGGTACCGCCTCAGGCCGTGTCGCACTCTTTCAGCTGGTGTCACAGCTGCCAGGCAGGAATAAACAGGTATATAGGCTCTGCTGGAAGATATTATAGTTATGTTATACTAATTAGTATAAATGTAATTATTTTAAATAGTAAGTAGTTGAGTAGGTTTTTGTTGCAATAATAATATTCTTTAGTAGTACTTATAAGAGAGGTTGTCTGGCAGTTCATCAACATATTAAGTCTGTCACAAATTCAAAACTTGACAAGGTTTCTTATACTAATTAATTGTTATTTAGTGAAAAATAAAACATTTGCCTCAGATATTTTGATTTTCCTTGAGAAATCATAATTACCCGTAACTGCATGTTTCTAAGTTTTTGCTTTCTCTTATATAACAGTATTTTGTCACCACTAAAAGTTTAGTTTGTCTCAGCCTCAGTGATCACACCCATAACTCATTGGCTGAAAGCCTGATGCATATGACATACAAAACTGAAACACTTCAGGAGTTTTGAAGTTGTCATCTGATTGGATTTCCAGGAGATGTGTGTGTGTAGCGTTCTTTTATTGGTCCACCAGGAAACAAAGCCATAATGCTTTAAACGCTGGATTTTCCAAATTATTTGCAGTTTATGATATAGACTCATTAATTTGCACAACTTTCTTAAATGGTTGCACATAAATTGTATTTTTTTTTGGGGGGATATTGTTATATTTTTATGCCTCTAAACATTTATGCCTTTAACTCGTATTAAAGTCATTAAAGTTTAATCACTCGTATTATAACCACTATGATCAGTTGTTCCCTGTCTATATTTCCTATGTCTTTATAGATAGAAAATTGTGTCAGGCAAATAAATTGCAGCTTGTCATGATACAGAAAAAACTGAAAATTCGTGAAGACTTTACTTCTGATTGTTATGAAACACTCCTTCTCAAATGACTCCTTCCAAAATGATGAATATCTACTCAACGACAACTTTATTGTATTCAAAGGGAGCGTCCACAGTTAAACTGATTTATTGTCCATTCTGTGGTGTGCCTGTTTTTATGTTTATCTACCCATATTTTCATTTATATATATTTATTAATTATAACCTTGCTCCTGAAATGAATATGGCAGCTGATAAAAACTTAAAATTAAGAACCCTACCTATCTGCCATACAACATATTAAATTAAGAGATTTTATATAAACCTGTGCTAGAGCTGCTGTAAATAAGCTCAGGTCTTAGTTAGCATTTTCTGCTTTATGTCTGTGTAGTTGACATGAGTTTTATGGCTGTGTATAAATTTTGTTTGCAGTTGAGGCGCTTTGATGTCGTAGGCCTGCACAAGAGCACCGTGACAGCATTAGCATGGAGCGCTAATGGCATGAAACTCTTCTCCGGCGATGATAAAGGGAAAGTGGTCTATTCCGCTGTGGACCTGGACCAGGTGCAAATCTTTTCTTAGCTTTCTGACAAACACCTATTTTGATAGATAGTAATATTTCCGAACTGACTTGTGCTTTAGACCTGGTCTGTGCCCAATATGATTTGAACGATGCTTTGTATTGCCTTTTTTGTATTGTGGTATTGTGTAGCCTGTATTGTGGTGGTTTTTTTTACTGATCGTTATCAGATAAAATTATTTCAGCCAAAATAGCAGTCCTTGTCCCTGCACATAATGTGTGTGATTCATCAGTATCGATCCCCTGAAATACAAAAATCAATTCGACTTGATTCCATGCTAGAATGTTCAGGGAATAATAATGTTTATATAAAATCCAGAATAGCCAGGCAAAATTACAGATGATTTATTTCAGTTGATGAGGCCATCATCAGTGTATGAATCAATTCCCACATAAAATGTAAAAACACCATGCAAAATACATGCATATGAATGTTGGTATATAATTAACAATTCATAGAAAACCACAATGAAGTTAGCTCTGTATTTTATTTTCCCTTGAGCAATGCCTTTAAACTCTGATTAGCCAAATTAATTAGATTTACCTTGGTAAAAATGTACTTTCAGAAATTGTAATAGTTTTAGTAATAAACAGCTTAAAACTAAAAAGATTTAACTAAAGTAAAATATAACATGACTAGAGGTTCTGAGGTTCTGAGTGGTGCTGTAGTGTTAATGTACATACACAGTGGTGTCCTAATGTATACTATGTATTTAAGACTATGAAGACCACACAAAAACTCAAAAACACTCAAATACATCATGTTATGCTAAAAATTGTTTGAAATCAGTCTTAAACTAACATATGAATCCCTGAGTCTAATATAATGCAATGTATGCAATGTGTGTGTCTCCCAGGGTGTGTGCAACCCTGTGGTGCTGTTAGAAGAGCCTTCAGCCATAGTTCAGCTGGAATACAGTCAGAAAGTTCTTCTTGTTTCTACCTGTCAGCGCGCTCTCGTGTTCAACACTCAAGAACAAACTCTCCAGCAACTGGGCACCAAACCCAGAAAAAGGTAAGACTAACTAATCCTAAATCTCTCATTCATTTGGATAGTTAATGGCCATAATGGGTTTTAGGAGCTTTGCAGTTTTGTGATCAACTATTAAGATTTCTCCAGTTCTGTAGCTCTTTATTGTGTTGTAATTAAATGGACTTTTTTGACCTTTAGCCCACTCACCCATTGGGGGGTGGGGGTGGGGCTAAAAACAATTTTATAGAGATTTTGGCAAATTTATTAAAAATCAAAAGATAAACTGTAATTTAGTTGAGTATTCATAATCTTTATTCAGTATTTTGTAGAAGCACCTCAGTAGTCACAGCAGTTACATCTTCTTGGTCTCTACACATGCATGACTTTATAAATCTGGATATGGGCAGTTTCTCACATTCTTCCTGGCAGATTCTCTCATCTCGATCAGATCATTTGTGGGAGTGTCTTTTAGCTGCCATCCACAGGACCCTCCCAGACGTTCTGTTGGGTTCAAGTCTGGCTTTAAGCTGGGACCCTCAGTGACTTTTTATTCCTGTTGTATACCTTTCTGTCAGGATTGTCTTCCCTCTAGCCCTCTAGCCACAGTCCACAAGGCCTGAATGATAGTGTGTTTCTGGGTCTCTCATCCTTGTGGAGGACTAAAATGCTCCATGAGTTCTGGGTCACCTCCTTGACCTTACTAGCCCTGTTACATTCAAAGCTTTTGAAGTAGTTTTATACCCTCGCCCAGCTCTGTGTCTCAACAGGAGGTCCACAGTGCCTTGGAATTCATGGTTGTTTGTTTTTCTAAATCATGTCAAATCATGATGCCAAGAAACCTTGCCGAAGGTCTAAATATCTAAATGAGATACACTTCATGGCAAAAATGAAAAAACTTCAGGTGTTTCAGTCATACCCACTGCTAACAGGTTCATAAAAACAGGCACATAGCCACTGCAGTCTGTATAGACAAACATTGGCAGTAGAACCAAATATGAGGAGCTCTGTGACTTTAAACAGGGTACTGTCATAGGATGAAACCTTTAGTCAGTTTGTTGTATCACTCACCACAGAGTTCTGCATCTGAAAGCAACATCAGCAATGGCATTAGACCTGTGGTTTGATAGCTTTATGAAGTGGGTTTCCATGGATGAAGAGCTGCACACAAGTACAAGTGTCTACAATTGGCAAGCAAGTATTGCCTGAACTGACACAGATTCTCACAGATACACTCTAAAATCATAGAAAGCTTTCTCAGTAAAGTGGGGACTGTTTTAGCTGCATATCTTTGCAGCAAGTTCATGTTATTATACATAGTTTTAGAATGGGATGTCCAAAACCACAAACAGAATACATATTAAACTGCCTTAAGTAAATTGTTCCTATACTGAACGTGTCTAAATACTTTCCAAACCCGCTGTATGTGACCTTTGATGCACTGGGGGAATGTGATAAGCTTGAGAAACCACAGAAGTAATCGGTCTTGTTGTTGCCTTGTTCTCAAAATAACCTCCCATGACATTGAAATTGAAATAGTATATATACCTCAGTCATGGGATTTTCATTTCCTCTGTCTCCAACCCTATCCAAATCCCTGTATTAGTCTTCAGAATGTCAACCAAAAAAATGACACAATACTTTCACACTAGCGATGAGTATAATCTTAAAAGTAGCATGTAAGTACATATAATGTAAGTGAGTCTTACTGTAGTAGCTGGTAGCAAGGAAAATGTGTGTTATGTTAACCACATCTGTATAAGTATTTGGAACTGTCATGGGGTGGGGAGGAGGGGTTGCTTGATCCTAAAAGTCCCACTTCTAAGACTGGTGTTATCTAGTCTTTTGATTTTAAGTAGAGACAGCTTAAAAAAGCAGAACATCTTTTGCATTTATAACAATTATTTCAAGAAAATGTTAGGAAAACTACTTTTACCACTATTTACTCAGCACTACTTTAATAGTTACTGCTTATGAAGTGCTTGATTTTTAATATCAGTTATCTTAGCAGTGAATCCAGTACAAGAAAATGTAATTCTAAATAAAACCATAAAACTAATAACTGTTACTGATAAAAGCATTAAATATGATCTGAATATTGGCTGACTTGTGATGAGCATTCCCATTATCTTATCACTTTAATGTGTTGATCTTTCTTTTGTACTCTCAGTGTTCACTAAACTGATCTCTTATTTGCTTGAAGCAACGGCAAGTTTGGAGCTTGTTTCCAGCCTGCTCTGTGCAAGCAGAGTGATCTTCTGGTGTACGCAGCACGGCCAGGCCTTCGTCTCTGGAGAACAGACGTGCGTGGACGAGTACAAGAGACGCACGTACTCAAGCCACTCTTTAACCAGGATGTGCCTCAGTTCGAGCTCTTCCCTCGCTCAAGCCCCAGCGGAGCATATCGGCCCAGTGAGCGGCAGCTGGGGCTGGTCACCTGCTTTCTCAAGGAAGGCTGGGTGCTCAGCTGGAATGAGTACAGCGTCTATGTATTGGATTGCACCAACCAGGTACAATGTGATTGCAGTTTACAGAATTTAAGTGAATTTCTGCTGATAACATTTCACATTTGCCCAAATATCATAGTCCTGATGGTTATACAAAGATGTTAGCAGATCACTTAATTCTACTTAAAAGTAACTTAAATGTATTTTTTACTAAAAGTTTACTGGTTTAAACTGTGTGTGTGTATAAATAGCTCCCACTTCTCCACCCACGGTAGTGCATAAACAAAACTGTAGCATAGTGTATGAGACGGCAGTGCTTCATTTTCCACTTAATGTCTGTCCACTTATTGTTTCCAGTGGAAGCATGCTAAGAATCTCCTCATACCTCAGGCACATTGATGGATGATAATCCACTTAAGTAAAATATATCTTCAGCCAATGAAATGTACTTTCAACAAGATTATGTTAGTGTCATGTCCATTATGTATATGAGGATGAAAAACCTTGGGTCCTTACATATAGCATAATTAATTGTGGCTTCTAGTTTCCTGTGGACTTTAATATGACTATGTGAACTAACACTACTCTTGCATTGTGAGCAGTCTGATGACCTTTTAAGGTGTAAATATAGACCAAAGATGTCTGGGTGGAAACGTGCGAGTTTCATTTTGATATGTCAAAACATTCATCTCAACTGAACGTGAATACATTATTTGGATCAAACCACATCCCAAACAAATATGAATACATTGGAATTATAAATAGACTGCAGTTTGATGCGGTATTCAGGGTTTCTTTTGTTATGTTTTGAGTTTTTGTTTGTTTATTTGTTTTTCAAAGCTTGGTATTCTTCTGTCCCCCTGACCTAAAGACTGCCTCACTGAGCTCCAAAATAAAACCATACTTCTACCACGTTGCTATACGAACAATAGAAAAGCTTTTATATAGAGAGCCAGTGCACAGATCTCTGTGGGCCTCTCCGCTTTAAAAATCTTAATTTGTATGTTTGTTTGTTGTTGTTTTTGTTCTCTTGAATGATTGTTTCTCATCAAAGAAAATCTTCCTGGAAGGTTATAGAGCCATTATAATGAAGTTCTGCTTAAAAGACCCGAGATTTCTCTTCAAGGGTGTCCAACAGATTTTTCTGATTTTTTTTCTGGAATGAAACACATCCAAAATAGCTTTAGTTAATAAGTTAGTCTGATAAAATAGATGGGTGTTGAAATAGATGTCCACTATAAATATCAACAGTATCTTTGTTGAAAAGACTGTTAGCTAGCTTGCAGCTTGTTTCTATAAATCAGAGGCAGTCTATACCCAGAAGTTTTTTTTTTTTCCAAGATAGATATCAATATATTTTAAATTTTTTCTCCCATTAACATTTAATTATTTAGAAAAAAACAGTAGATGGAATCTACGTATAAGGTAATAATGTGTTTAAGACGGGAAAAAAAAACCCCAGATAGTTGTATGGGTTTGACCCTCATGTTATGCTCGCTTTTTGGACCCTTTGGTATTGTTCGAGTCAAATGGACCCCGAGCAGTACAGAAATACAAAATACATAAAAGTTCTTTAAACATATTGTCTTTATCTTAATCCCAGACAATATAGATAACATTTTGTGATTTGTAATTTCTAGATCATATTTAACAACTTCTTGTGATGAATAATTTCAGTAACAAAATATACTATAATGCAGACCTTGGTTATATAAATCTAGAAAAAAAATAAAATGGAGCAATGGTATTTTTAATTGATGTATCAATTATTATATAATATTGCAGTCATCTACAGCTCTCACACTTTTAGTAAAAATATAAAACTTGATCAATTTGACCTGAACACCACAAAAGGGTTAATCTGTGGTTTGATTCAGGAACATTAGCTGTGGCTGGATTGTAAAGTAAAAAGTAATTCTTTGTTCACTTCAAGGTCATCGTCGGTGGGATGGAAAGCTGTGGAGACATAGTGTCTGTGTCTTGCACAGAAAACGAGATCTTCATTTTGAAAGGAGACCGTGACATTATGCGCATCTCCAACTACCCTGAGGGACTGGTCTCCAACGGTAAGACTGATTTTTTTTTCTTATGTACAGTAATACATCATTAAAGTCATTATTCAGATTTTAGCACTGACTTTATCCTGGATAACTGAACCATTTCAGAATTTGTAGCTCATAAGTCTAATCTGAAGTATTTCCAAGAAATATAGTGTAATACAGTGGTGCGTAATAATAGTTTGAAGGATTTCTCAATGACTATGCAGCTTCCTAATGAACTCTTTATATGTCTCCTGAACTGGGCAATCTGTAGACAGTCTCTGTTTATATGCACATTACATGTAATCTAGCCCTTGCGGGAAGTGGGGCTTCAGCACTGCTGTAAAAATGAGAATTGAGTCCAGTCAGAGCATTCTGTTTTTTCAATTCAGTTGCTGCTCGAGTTATACATCGTTGTGTCTCAGCGATTCTTCATTCAAGTGAGAGGAAAGCACAGTGAGAAGGACCGTTTCTAACCATAGTGTGTTTGTTCAGCATTTCATATTTGCTCATGAGATTTTGGAACAAGCATCTTGTGATTTTTGAAAATAACATGCAAGAGGGAATTTGAATGCCTGGAATTAGAAGGTGGCATACACACTACACTTAGTTTCAGGTTTGGCCAATAGGTAGTATACACCAAGTCTTTTGAGTTCGTATCCCCTGTGGCTTCATAGCTTCTGGATGCATGTGGTATTTGTGTCATTTTTTTTCTAAGCTTCTAGAAAAAAATGTTTGGAGAACGGTGCTCAAAGAACTGGATCTTCCACTGCTACAATGGAAATACACACACTGTGTTGTCAACCAAAAACTTTTTATGGGCATTGAACACAGATTCAGATTGATGTGCACGACACTACACAACACAACACCAGTACCAAACACATTCAAAAGGTGTAACCGCACACCACATGTACCGACATGCCAGACTGTAAGCAAGTACGTTGAATGCGTGCCAGAGTTGAATTTCAGGAATTTTTGGGTACCCTTGAATGTACACACTATCGTTAAGGTCTTCATGCATTATCCATCTTTTAATGTTACCAACATTACAGGTCATCGATTAGGAACAACACAATAAATATCAGTTCTAAAGAAACCCTTTACCACTTTCCTTGGACCATGTTTACGTTCTTACTGAATTGCAGACAAATATTATTGTGATTAAAATGCACATGTGCAAAATGAACACAAAGATTTTTATCAGTCAGGATGTTCATGAATTATTAGATTGTTTGTAAATGTAGCCAATGGGTGAACTGAAAAAAAAAACCCTCAATCTTCTTTCTTCTTTCTTAGTGTCAGATCTGTCCTATCGCCTAACCTCCCCTCTCTCCACCCCGACCGTTTTGCTCCCCGCAAATGGTGCGGTGGAAATGGCTCAGCCTATCAGGACTGTAGCTATCATTGCAGAACCAGAAGAGCGACCCACAGGAGCAGAGGAGTCTGAAGAGGCACAGGAGGGATTAAAAGAGGCACAGGAGGAGTTCAGCCAGGCACTGGAAGCACTAGAGGTGCCGGAGGAGGTTGAGAACCAGAAGAAGACATCAATGGACACACGAAGCCGCAGTAGCTCCGTCACATCATGGGAGAGCACACAGGGAGCCTCGGAGATGTCCTGCAGCCGCTACAGCACCATCACCCAAGAGGATTTTCAGCAGGAGCTAGTTGTCAAACCTGTGAAGTTGAGGAGGAAGGGCAGGAGGATAAGACATGGTGAGTGTCGACTGTGTCTTTATCAGTATTCTCAGCAAGTATGATCTTCTGTTCTCTCCACTGAACACCTTTGAGACGTACTGAAACACACCCCAGGCCTCCTCACCCAACATCCACACGACACATTCCAAAATCTAGTGGAGAGAACAGTGGGGATTATTATAACAGCAGAGTGGATTAAATCAGGGATGTTAAAAAAACACTTTGCAAGTTGTGGTCAGATATCCACAAACCTTTAGCCATTTTACATACTACCACTACTACTACTACTACTATTAATAATAATAATAATAATAATAATAATACCAATCATAATACCAATAATAATAATAATAATTCAGTCACATTCATTGATGTCATTTAAATGAGTGAAAGAAACGAACAACGAGTATTGTATTTGGAGCATGAGTGTTTTGCATTGTACAGGACGCATCTGAGATACTGCTTCTCCAGTTAAGCTAACTGTGATAGTTAACATTACCTAGAATACAAACAACTAAAATGTATTTCTCAGTTCTAAATGTTACCTCATCTCCTATATCTCGGGATGTCATACATCAGAAAAGACAACGTTTAGAGGCCAAGTCACCCTTAAGGTGATGTTTCAATGGATACATTATTTATGTCACTTTACAGTGAGACATGAGAATGAGAATGTGTTGCTTTGCTTCATCTCTGATTCGTATGCTTTCACAGAGAGTGGGAACTGTGTGAACGAGCACAGCAGCTGGTCAGAGAGCATGTACAGCCAGGATGGCTTGACCAGCGACGGCATCCCCACACCTGCCAGCGAGCCACCCTCTGACCGCACGAGCCTCCTGTGCAGCAGCCTGGACCTCCACAGCAACGACTCTCCCGATCACGAGGGCTCAGTGTGCATAGAGATGCTCAGCACCGAAACATTTTCAGCAAAGAACTTTTCAGAGAAAACCCAGATTCAGGACCAGGAGAGCAGTGAGAGCTCCCTAAGAAGCAAAGAAGCAGATGTTCAGCTGTCATGTCCCACATCCCTCTGTCTACAAGACATGGACTGCCAGGTTTACAATGACCCTGCCAAAGCTGAGGACAGCAAGGAGCAAACAAGCAGCATGCCAGATGTAGACATGCTGCTGGAGTGCACTTTCTCCTACATGCATGCAGCTAACGAGAAGCCTGACATGGAGGAACCGTCTGAGATGCAGAATGCAGAGCTTCAGCCTAAAGATGATTCAGAAAGGAACTTTGATTTGGATTTACCATACTATTCCATAAGGCCACTTCCATATTCCCCAGAACCAGAGCCAGAACCATCACCCTCCAGTGACGAAGAGGACATATATGCACATGGAGTGCCATGTAGTGCCAGCCTGGGGGACGGCCTCAGCAACGCAGGCCTACAGACTTCTACTGTGAAGCAGACAGAGCCGGAAGACATGCGGCTCCACAAAACAGATCAGGTAAGAGCGCACACAAAAAATTTACACACACTGAAGAAATTCTGAAAGAATTATTATGATTTCATTGGTTTTATTAGGAAAGCAAAACATTGCTTACTTTTGTGAGACCCTTAGTGCAAATCATGCTATTGACTTCAGACATACTGTCTGTGGTGATAGCATTTTTAATGTATGGACACGTTTTAATAAAATTTTTATATAGCAGTAACAACAACAGCATTGTCACAAAGCAGCTTCACAGAAAGCCAAATCTAATAATTACATTTATCCCAAATGAGCAAGCCAGAGCAAATTGTATTGAGGGTTTCAGAGGAAAAACAGACACAGCGAGTTCACGTGGTACCATCTGCAGTAATCTTGTGGTGAGTGGAAGTGGGGCATCAGAATGAATCAGGCAGATCAGGAAGGCAGAAGAAGTCAGGATCACTGGGATCTCATGAATAACATGGAGAGGGGGGGGTGGGGGCTTAAGAGGATGTACACTGTGCTCAGAGTGCAAGCAGGGCACCCTGGAAATAAAATGGCTAGACACTTCACTGTCAACAAATGAACCTAAGACACATTTCCCAGAGAGTCCCTGCTGTAGGTAATCAGGCCTGTAATTTCCTCAGAGGAGGACAGAGAAAAACATTGCCATCAACATAGTATCAGATTTGAAGTATGTGTATTATTACACCACTAATTGTGATAATAGAATGTGAACCCATCATGCAAATGCTTTTTAGTCAAAAAAAAGTGGGTGTGTAGGTGTGTGTGTACAAACTTGGGATTGTACAGTCACTGCCATGCAGCATGAGTGTCTGTTATTCCATTTAGGGACAAAAATAGAGCATTAAAATGTATCTCCAAGAGTCATCTGCAAGCTAAAAACACTAACCGTCTCATTCCAAAAAGGAGCTCCTTCAGGGGGTTACAAGTTTCAAGTTTTTATTTGTGAATAATTTTGCAATTATTTACGTAATACTTTTTTCAGTGTTACATCCTATTTTGTGAAATGGGTGAATACTTCTGCAATGAAATGTTCTCCAGCAGCACAGATTTTAACTTAGAACTTCAAGTGATTTTTCTAACAAGTGATTTGTGAATGGACTATTGAAAATGTATTCTGTTTTTAAACCTAAGAATGGTAAACCATATGTTTCTAATTTCTTTCTCTGTAGCAGTAATGATGATCTGAAGTTATGAGACGTTATGAGACATGTGTTTGCTGTGTTTATGTTGTAATGAGTGGCACAGCTGAGTTGTTCTGTACTGTTGTTGTAGTTGGCCGAGAGCTGGATGGGCTACAGTGGGCCGGGCTGTGGCATCCTCAGCCTGGTAGTGACTGAGCGATACATCTGGTGCCTAGATTTTAAAGGAGTCCTGTACTGCAGCAGCCTCACCAATGGCAGCCTGAGCTGGCAGAAATATGAAGAGAATGTCCAGCAGGTGGCTTTATCGCCTTCTGGTAAGCAGATCTTTTTCCATTCTCAGCTTTTGTTTTATGGTAGGTAGACTTTTATATCAATTGTACAGACTGTTAAAGGACTGGACTTTAAGACTGCTGTATATGGTATCTAGAGACACTGCATGTGATGACTGCTGGGTACATCAGGTAATATAATTTAATGAAAGTCACTTAAATGTATATTAAACTAAAAGGTTTTATCAGGAAATGGTCAAATTGTGTCTTTAGGAACTTCTAATAAAGTGAAATGGGAATGTTTATAGTTCAAGGAACCTAGTAGTAGAATGGAAAGAGTATATATTGTGCTATGAGAAATGGGAACATAAATGCAAAATTTGTGATTCCTGTTTTTCTTCTTAGGCTCATTGCTATGGAAGGTGGAACAGAAGACCATGACAGCCTATGCCTGTGGAAAAGTGACCATCAAGGGGAAAAGGCACTGGTACAAAGCCCTGGATGAGACTTCCTTTGTGGCATTGAGTGATGACACAGCCTGGATCATACGCACCAGCGGAGACCTTTATCTCCAGACAGGTGAGATGAAGTGTGGATGCTGAATTCTACTTAAGTACTAAAAGCATGTGTGTGTGTATGGGTGCATGTGTGTAAAATTTGATCAACTCCAGTTAATGCTTTCCAAGCATCTTTTTTATAAAGCTATAGTAAGAGGGTTGCTCCATACTGAATCAGACAAAGAGTTGCATGATAAACTATAGCATGTATATACCTATGATTGTGGTCGATTGGAGTGGGGTTCTCTGTTTAATTCAAATAAATTTTACAGTTATAATAAATGTATGTTATAATATCTGTATAGAATACTGTCCTAACATGCTGTATAACTTGTATCAGGACTGGGATTTGTGTGTGCATGCATGTGTGTATATAGTGTTCATAAAGGTACGTCAATCACCCATATGGCCCCAGGTCAAAATTTGACTGATGACATAGTCTACACATTCCTTGTTAGTTGTTAGTGATGTAAACAAATTAAACCAAGATAAATCATATTCAGTTTTTTTTCCCCTGATTAATATTATATAGATAATATATATAAATGCTCCAGATCTCTCAACTTGCATGGGAATCTGTGCACAGCCATCTTTTAGTCATTCAGGCTTTCGATAGAATCTGAACTCTTATAGGGTCTTTCCAAAAATTTTTTTTTTTTTTTTTTTTTTTTTTTTTGAATTAATATAACTTTTAGAATTATGTCCCAAAAGGTCTACCTTGGCTTTGTCAAACTATAAGACATTTTTTGTGGCCCATGGATTCAGTTCAGTTCCTTTTGAACATGAATTCATTCTGCACAATCATATGCTCTATTATAAGGGCCTTATGCACCCTTATGCAACCAGGTTATTGTAAGATTACAAACAAGAGCTTTTGGTTTGGTTTTGGTTTTTCCGCTGAAACATTTCTAATTGTTTTTCTTACACAAATTGTGTTATCAACTTGTGGGTGGAACAGGATCACACATGATTTATCTTGATTTATTTATTTATTTTTTTGTGTGTGGGGCTGTTCTGATACTTTTGCCGATCCCTATTTTTTTGTTATTGAAGCCTGCATTTGCAGATGCATTTGCCTTTTTACCTGAAGAAAGAGCGATTTTAATGGGATGTGAAGTCGTTTAATATCCACTGTTCACACTATGAAATTCATAGCGTTTTAATAATTGAACATTAGATGGCGCTGCATGACTTTTTAAAAGAAAATCCACTGCACTGCAGAGTTCACTAAAACCTTTTCTTCACAAATCTAAACACTTTATGCAGTTGGATCATTGTGACTGTAGTAGTCATGAACCGAAAGCTAGAATAGTCTCTGTTTGCGATTGCTACACATGCTGCTGTGTAGTTGCTGGGGCTCAGTGCGAGTGTTGTGGCAGTGTGTTTTACATAACTATGCAGTGTGTAATCAAGCACAGCAGTTCTCAGCACGGTCGTGCCAGCTGTCTCATAGCTCTCTTTATGGAAATCCCCAGCAGTAGATTTCTGCTCTGGCCTCCAGCTCCAACCACATTGTTCCTGTGAATACACTGACTAGCTGACAGAATATTATCTTATTCTCCTAAATTACCAGATAATACCTTTCATTCGCAAAAAAACAGCACTTATTATATTCTCTATATTAATGTCACATTATCTGACAGGGATAGAATGGTCACTTTCGGATTTGAAATGAAATGTTTGAAATTGAAAGCAAGAAGTGTGATGGTGTAACTCACTTTACAGCACCCTGAATGAGTATATACTGCACTCAGCTGTGCCTGGTTTCCTTAATTAGGTAGAACATTCAAATTTTATTGTTTTATATTATATTGCATTATGCCATATGAACAACCCATAACAAATTGACATGATGAGATGCTGAAGAAGGAAGTTTTAATGTAATAAAATTCTTAAAGTGAATGATCTCTTCATTGTGGATATGTTACCAAGAAAGATAGAGATAAACACCATCAGGGTTAACTACAGTTGAGTGTACAATTTAGGCCACCTTCAGTGAACTCTGTATCTTGCCCACTAAACCGGATAGCTTATCAAGAGGATGTAAAACTGTTCTATATGTTCACCTGTAAAAGAACTATTTTCAGAAGAATGTTAATAGGTGATAGGTTTCTTCTGAGATCTTGCCGATTCCCCTGCAATCTGAAGAATAATATTTTGATGCTGTATAAGCCATTCTTGAATTAGTCACACAGGACATGGCATCTGTTGACCCACACAACCTAAGAATAACTTTTCTTCCTTCCATAATACTAATGTGAAAGGAATCTAATCCATCATATGGTAATATGGAATAAGCAAATAAAATTCTTTAACTAAATAAATTTGTATAAAGGGTGAAAGTAATGCTAAAATAAAAAATGTAGAAATGAAAGGCAATGAAATCGAGGTAACAGAACCTGAAAAACACTATAGATGCTGTGTGTGTGTGTGTGTGTGTGTGTGTCAGGGCTGAGCATGGACCGGCCATGTGCGCGCTCAGTGAAGGTGGACTGCCCATGTCCCATGGCACAGATAGCAGCACGGGGCAGTGTGGTGTGGGCACTGAGCGAGCAAAGGGTTCTCTTCTACAGAGAGGGACTCAGCAGCTACTGTGCAGAGGGTGAACAGTGGAAATACGACAAAGTCAGGTACCCTCACCCCTCTCCAGACCTTCACCATAAATACTTTATCCTGAAATGCAAATCTGGTTGTCATAATATGGTTTAGGGAGCAGCTGACATAACCTAGACTTAATAATTCATAGTGACTGCTGTTCTAGCCTGCTGATTGTCTTTTTTGTAGTAAAATAGCAAAACTGTAATAAGCAGGTTCAAACTAGCAATGACTTGGGTACATTTAGTATCTGCATTCTGCCTTCAGTTTGGGAGAAAGTACTGTTCTATCACTTGTTTATGAAGATGACGCAGCTCTGATTACACTGTTATCATAGCTCAGAGCGTGCATAACTGATGGTCTCTTGTAGGTTTCCAAATAACTGCTGACGGGACTTTAATTGTGTCGCGTCAATACAAATGTTACTAGTTTAGAATTAGGTGGTAACAAAAAAGTGCAACTAATATTTATCCTACACTATATAGCCAATGTCCATTCTCATGTCCATTCCAGAAACTTTGAACATTTAACATGGAGCTGTTTCACTCTTTGCTGTAACAGCAGCCTCCATTCTTCTGGGAAGGCTTTCCACTAGATTTTTTGGACATGTAGATTTGTATCTATTCATCCACAAGCGCAATAGTGAGGTTGGGAAGTGAAAGGTGAAGCGAGGTGGTCTGGGATGTATCCGGTTTTCCAGTTCATGCCAAAGGTGTTCACTGGGGTTGAGGTCAGGGTTCTGTGCAGGTTCCTCCACTCCAGCCCTTGTAAACCACGTCTTTATGGACCTCACTTTGTTGTACTGGAACAGGTTTTAGATTCAGTGAGGGGAAATCTCTTTCAATAGTTTGGGGAAGGCCAACATATTGGTGTGATGGCCAGGTGTCTACATGCTCTATATGGACATATATTGTATATATAGGCTGTGATCACAAATTTGACATATATCAATGTGTTTATGTCTGTCCAGTACAAAACATGAATCATTCCACTTAGCCTGTAATATTATGCATGTGTGGTGTTGTGTGTGCAGTGAGACTCAGCGTCTGGAGCCCATCTGCATTGCCCTGGGTGAGAACAACACACTGTGGGCGCTGGACACTAGCGGTAGCCTTTGGTTCAGAACCGGGGTCACAGCTAAGAAACCCCAGGGTGAAGATGAGCACTGGTGGCAGGTACAATCTAATACCAACAGCTGCATTTTTTTTTCCAGTTATAAAAATGAATAGAATTTGTTTACAGTGCTGATTGCACCAAGGGAAATGTCTGTGCATCTTAGTTCACATAGTGTGTTGGAGAATAAATAAAGTACATTCTGATTCTCAGTTCACATGCTTATATATATATACATTTTTAAAGCTAGATTTTCTTAAACAAATGGCATTTGACAGAGCTGTTAGGATTTTTCTGAAGTTTTGAAGTTTTTTTTTCTTGATTTATTTTTGAATATCTATTGTGGTGATATTTCAAACTTTAGTGCATTAATTAAAAGTTTGATTTACGAACTGCTAATGTAGAAGTTTACAAAATAGTAATTGTTTACTAGCTTATGCCCCTGATCTTCTGTATAGGTGAGCATCACAGATTATGTAGTGTTCGAGCAGGGCGGCCTCTTCCAGACACTGATCCAGGCCACGCAGAGTGTCGCCACAGCCACCAAGGCTCCCGTGGAGCGAGTTGCCGAGCGCTTGCGTGTGGCATTCCTCTGGCAGCAGTCTCAATGTCACCCAAGCCTGGTCAGTGCCAACCGCAGCGGCGTGTGGATCGCCTCGGGTCGCAATGACTTCCACGTGGCCAAGGGCAGCCTTATTGGTGCGATTCTTTTTCATAATTTCCATTTGCACAATATTTAACATATCCGATTGTCAGAGCTTTTCTAAGCTCAATGTAGTGTTAGAGTAAGGAACATGCAGAACCCAGCAGGCAGGACCAGTAGACATTTTGTCATGTCTTTCATCTATAATACAGTAAACACACCTGGAGCTCAGTAATGATGAACAGTCATTTTTGACTGTTTCTGTGTTTCGGTTGTGGCTTCTCTGTGTTTTATGATGCTTTTTGAATATTCTTTCAGGGACATATTGGAGAACTATTGTTCCCCGGGGGCTTGCATCTGCTACTAAGTGGGCATTTGTGTTTTCGTCAGCAGTTTCAGGCAAAGACGGTATGTGCATCTTTCCTTCCTTTTCCACTGCAGCTGCTTTAGTTAGATGGTAAACTGGATAAGCTTTGGACTCTAATGAAAGCTGTCTAAAACCTGGCCTATAACCATTTTTCAATTTTAAACACGTCAACACACTTTGTTTAACAACGCCACTCATTTCATTTTATCATACATTGCCTCCATTAAGTCGATTAGTTTTTAGTATTTTGAAAAGAACTCCAACAGAAATAAAATAGACACGTTAAGAGACAGACTTATTCAGCTTGTAATACTTTATTAGATTTATAAATTTAATATTTATATATACTTTGTTATTTTGGGCCCTCTTGCTCAAACACGTTCTCATTTCAATCCATAAATTTTTATGGGATTCAGGTCAGGGTTTTATGATGGCTACTCCAATGTTTTCTTTTTGTTAAAACTTTGGTGGTATGCTTTTGATTATTGTCTTGCTGAAAGACCCACATGCAACCAAGTGTGCTCCCAAGATTTTTATGTTGGCATACAGTTGCTTGTGGTACCTTCACCTGTTTGGAAATTTTGAAGACGGAACCAGTTTTGAGATTTTCTCATTGTTTCACGGACAATTAAATACAGCAAAAGGTGCACTCCTAAGAAGCTCTAATAATATCTAGTATGGTAGAAGCTTCTAATAGTCCATGCACCAATCTATTTAAAGAGACAGTGAGACAGGGTCCTTTGGACCAGTACAATTCTGATTTAGTGAAATAAGCTGAATTAAAAATTTGCTCTGATGTGAGAAAGAAACTGAAGGTAATATGAAATTTATTTATTCTTGAAAAAAAGAAAAACTCTGATTAAATAGTCTTGGTGCTACCATAACAGATTTATTGCTCTTTGGCATATGTAATACAATGCTGTATTATATATGGAGCTGTAGTGGAGGGATGAGCACAGCTTTTTTAAACACTTCACATAGGTTTAATTCAGATGAGGCTATACCTCATTATCATGCTCAACAAACATTTAGTGAGTCCTCATATCTGGTGGATGACACATTATAATCCTGCAAGAGCTCACACACATAGGATAAATCTCATCAATTAGAATTAATTATAAATGTATTGTTTTGCATCAACTATTTCCACTGAGGCGACAAGTGGACCTAAACCAAATGCCCTCACAGCATAACAGAGTTATTCTTTCAGTTGGTAATCTCGTAAGTTGGTAATCTGATTGCACATTGTACTTTATATCTTATCTCTATAGGGAGTTTTCTTTGGCTGGGTCAGAGCAGGAAAGACTTGTTCTGCATTTGGGACCAGGACCTGCAGATGCGTCCTCTCACTGTCCAACTGCCTGCAGACGTGGAGATTGTGCAGCTGTCAGCCTGCAGAGACGCTCTGTGGGGTCTGGACCAGCATGGCCGTGTCCACATTCGCACACTCACAGCCAACTGCCCCACCGGCCTCCACTGGACACCTCTAGACCTCAGCCAGCTTGGTATGCACACTCACACACCCCCCTGTAAGAGAGCAGCGTCACTGGATCACGCGCAGGACAAATTTAGAGCAGTGGAATGCCAAACAACTATGTCTTGACATGGGTCATGAAAGCTTTGCTGGTTCTTTCCGTTTTTGCCTTTTGTCAAGATAACGGCGGTTGTTGGGAGTTCACAGTAATAGCATAACTGGATCAGCCTGTAAATAGCTGCGTGGATTACATTAGAGACAGATACTAGGGTGACTCACCAATTTGATTTTAAAAATATTCAACATTGAATGTTACTCTGTGGATGTCTTAGAGTTTTTATTTGATCTAGAATTGTCTGCATTTTAAAGAAACAGCACATCTGTAAGCCTATTCTTGAGCTCTTGTAGTAAATGAATTAATTCTTTAGTGTTGCTTATTAGTGTGGGAGTGGACCTTTAACATATTGTCTGGGTTGGCCCTTTGAAGCGTCCTTTAGGCTGGGCTGTTTGTGACGAGGTGACCCACATGGAACATTCCTTTCCACATAGTCCTTCTCCAGTTTCGATCCTGTCTAAGGTTGTGTGTGATCCACAGTGCACGGCTAACCTGCTTTTCTGTCATTACCTTTAAAAAATAGCTTCTTCAGAACATTTTACGATATTACGTTTTTTTTTTTTTTGTTGTTGTTAAAGTTTTGTTGCAGTATGAGTACTTTACTGATTTTCTCGTAGCGCAGTGGTAGGTGGGATTCCACGTCACTGAAGTGCTCAGACAGCGAGTGCTGGTTTCATATATCAAGAGCACCTGCTGTAGAGAGATGTGTTTATATTTTTGCCTGCAGGATGTATTAGTGTTACGCAAGAAGCACCTGCTCATAAAGCGTTAGGGCTCAAGGCTGAGAAAGAGCAAGCAGTTCTGCTGGTGCTGAGCTTGTGAATATTGGATTAACATATGAACAGCAACCACAGTCCCCTTCAAAACTATTGGAACGGCAATGCCAGTTCATTTAGATCTGCTATAGGCTGAAGACATCTGGGTTTGAGATCAAAAGACGAATATGAAAAGAGAGTGTAAAATATCAGGTTTTATTTTCTGGTATTTATATGTAGATGTATTAAAACACATAGAACATGGGACATTTTTATCACCCAAATATTAGAGTGTGAATGAGGTGTTTCTTCTTAGAATGATTGTTTAAACATTAAATAGCTCTGAATCGCTACTCTTGAGAAATGAATTGACTATGATGTTCCAGTAGCTTTGGTGAGGGCTGTAGACCAAAAGAATGCACTAGGGTATTTGATCAGCATGTTTGTTAACAGAAACACATTTAGTTTGTGATCACGCTGAGATGACACCTTAATCCCGGGACGTCTGTCTTATCCGCAAAGGGCTGGTGTGACTACAGGTTTTTTACAGCCAAATTAAAGGCACATTTGGTCATTAGAGGCCAAGGTGACCTGATCAAACAAGCAAAATCAAGTGGTGCTCCTGCTTTGTTGGAATGAAAGCCTCAGCCACACTGGCCTTTTTCTAACATGATTGACTTAATCTTTTCAGTTGACTAAACTACAGATTTTTACTGGCAATTTACCTCTTGCTTTACAAGTAATCATGCATTTACAGGAATAGTTTTGTTATAGGATAAAACTTCACTGTGTTATGAATGGTCAATTGTGAGTGTGTTTAAGAATAATCTTGGATCAACTATGTCCAAGATCTGATGTCATCAGTTTCCATATTAAAATAAAAAAAATGAACACAAGTGGTGAACAAAGAATATGGTTACACAAAAAAAAATTGAAGAACATTTTTGTTAACCCAGTCACATGGATTTAAATTTATATTGTTGTATTTTGATCATTGCATTAGCTTCAGCAGACTCGCAGTGCACTTAAAATAAGATTTAAATCCAACCCGAGGTTACGAAGATCCTGCAGTATGTTGGGTTTGTTTACAGGCTGTGAGTGTTTCGGTGTGTTGTGCTAGGAAAATGGTGGGGGTGCAAATAGACAGTCATGTGATGGAGGCTGCTACAGCCTTGCCTGTTTTGGATGTGGATGTGTAGCAGGGTGAAAGATGAGCTCGGCTTGAGGGTGCAGGCTCAATTTTAGACTGCAGAAGCTGTTATGCTACACAGAGTTCCCTGTAGTTTAAATATACAGTACAGTCCCAAGACCAGAGTCCACTATCATTATGTTTTTATTTATTTTTAAGTTTATAAACCAGCTTGAGTAGCAGTTTTATTCTTATTCAAGAACAGAAAATTATTTTCTAATTATTAAGTTTTAGTTGTTTGATTAATATGTTTGAATAGCCTGATGACAATCTTTTTTTGTGGCACTGTGAATTTTATTTAAATGGTCATGGTTATTGTTAACAGTCCTGTATGTACTATGTTTTTTTTTTATGGCTACACTTTTCAGTAAATAATAATGAACTTCCTTAGAGTGAATAATCATGCAAAAAAGCTTTTGATAGTGTTTTTAAAAAAACATTTTAGATGAAATAACCGTGAACTATCCCTTATGATCCCTTAAGTACATAGCGATGCCTGATTCATGATTTTGAATCATTGAGCTGTTAATCCTCTTTATTCCTTATAACATAATATTCTGTAATTAATCCCATATTAATGAGTTCATCATGAAGACAAAATCCATTTATGATGAAACGATGAATGAATGTTAACCCATTCTCTCACAAGTAGTACTGTGTGCTAAAAAAAAACTGTTAAAGGTCAGTGTGATTACATGCTTTCTGCTTATTCATGCAGTATTTGTTCCTAACACCAGCTGAACTGCATTACCTCTATTGATCCAGTAGATAGCATTTATGTCTAGGTTTGCTTTAAGTCTGTGAAATATGCCATAGACTCTTAAGCACTAGATCAGAATGTGATGACACTGTAGGTTCAGGGACATGTTGCAGTGTTAGCCAATCACATCAGACGTTTTCATCTGCTCTATGCTCTATCAAAACAGAACTCAGTTCTCACTGCATTGATTTTCTGGTACTAGATCTGCAAGGTAGGAACGAACAGGATTTGGATTGTACTGACGCAGGCCTAAATATAATCATGTGCCTGTATGACGAGACTCACTATCTTTTTCTGATTAAGACACAGTGCATGTCACAGTCACAGAAATGGGGCCATTGAGATTAACGCTACATTCAGATCAAGCCATTTTACTTCTCCTGGGCCTATCTTTTATGGATCACCCTTTTATGAAATGTGTTTGGACTGGACTTGTAAGCTCTTAAATAGAAGGTTTAAAGAGAAGAGTTAAGCATAACCTATAATGACAAAGTGAAAAACAGGTTTTTAGAATTTTTTAAGAAATGTATGACTTAATAGCTTCATTTAGAGAAGTATTCAGACCCTTTATTCACTACTTTGTAGAAACACCGTTGGCAGCATATACAGCCTCTTGGGTAAGTCTGTACAAGCTTTGCACATTTGGATTTGACCAGTTTCTAGATCAGTCAGATTGAATGAGGAGTACCTGTGAACTTCCAACTCTAGGTCTCTTCACGGATGTTCTGTGGAGTTTAAATTATTGTATCAGTATTTAGAATCCCATCAAGGGCTGTTGTACCATGCAAAACAATTGTGAGTATGAGATCCTGAACATAATAACTCTGACTTACAGGACACGTGAGGCTTCTGAGCTTTTCCTGTGGCAGTCAGAATGTGTGGGCATGTGACTCCAATGGCATGGTGTATTTCAGAGTGGGAACACAACCACTAAACCCCAGCATGATGCTTCCAGCCTGGATCTGCATCGAGCCACCTGAGCAGGTAACCAGGCCAGTCTCACTTTTCGTGCTCAACATAAGCACCATAAACCAACTGACAAAGCCTTTTCACACTTTGATTTGAGATCTTTGTTAAATCCAGGTCATCAAACTTTAAACACTACATCATTGCATAAGTGATGTTTGTTTTATCCCGTCACTGATTACACTGCCCAAGAAGCCAGCAATTACAGTGCAGCCTAACACAGTTCCTCCTGTGTTGTTTTTTTTCTGGGAGCAGCCTGTAGGTGTACACTTAGTACGTGTTCAGACCAGTCCTAACGACCGCATGCTGTGGGCTCTGGACAGCCGCTGTAATGTACACGTGCGCATTGGCATAACCGAGGAGATGCCAGTTGGGACAGCCTGGGAGCACATTCCAGGTACAACACCATTATACTTTTTCTCTTTTATTTCGACACACTTATTTTGTTTCTGATTTGCTGTCACAGAAGTTCACACTTTATATATACTGTATATATACTAGTTAAAATAAATGTTCTAAAAATGAATGCAGCAGCTGCTTTAGTGCTGGGCTGCTAGAATGGGGTTTCAGGGATAACCCACAGGGTAAGTATAGTTATAGCACCAAGATGTATCACATCAGCATGAAGTACATTTTAAACAATTGAACATAGCTGCATATGCATATTTGTTTCTGTGTTATCAGTCCATGTGTGGGCCAGATAAAGATTCATTAGATTTTGGAAATGGTCCAAACTGGGTTAAGCTTACAGCAAGGTCAGATGTCTGAGGTTTTTCTTCAGTAGTGTCCTTCCTGTTTGTCATACAGAGATTTGCGTTCAGAAAATCAAGGCCATGGAGGCATCTCGGTTGATATCATCAAGTTCTATTTGCTTTTTATCTAGCTGTTGAACCTCAACAAAAATTTCTGGGTGCCTGTTTATATCAGTTAAAGTCTTGGCTAAAAAAGAAAAATCATGTTCCTGGTAGGGGTGGAATATGAGAGTGTTTTAAACCCAGCACTGCAGTCTACTGTATATTGTGGTATCTGTGTATAGTATTAGTAAAGAGGATAAAATCACAGAACACACTATTCATTAGTAAAATTTTAAAGTTAGGCAAATGTAGGCTTCATTGTACTTTATATACATTTTGTCTATATCAAAGGATATTACAAAATATGCTTTTGTGATGCCATTTATACCAGTACTGCTGTATTTTCAGATCTATTTTCAGATCTTATCATGGTGTATCATAATTAGGGATGTCTGAATCCTACCATGATTAAGGGACAATCTAGCTCAATTTAGTTTCATTTCCACATCTGTTGTACAAATGAACTGCAGTAATATGTCTACTGTTTTATTTTAATTTTATCAAAGTATGAAATGAAAACAGTATATAAGCCACATGCTCTGTAGGCATTGCCAATATTTCATGTGCTGGCAGCAGCAGAGGTGCTTTCAACACGACTAATATTATAAAACATCTAAAAAGAAAACATTTGAAGTAATGCATGTTCACACAGGTCACTCGGGAAAATGTTTTCAAGCAGCCATGGTTTTGACAAAGCAAGAATAAATAATGTGAGGGTAGTTGAATTTATTGCTCTGGATGGCCTGCAAATCTCAGTAGAGTCTCAGCAGAATAAAGGTTTTTCATGTTCTTCTGGATTTTTCGGAGCTATACCAGAGACTTACAATAAAGTTTGTGAGCACCTGCTAGATGTGCACTTGGTAATGCAAGAACAAATTGTTGGGTGTTTCAACCACTCACCACTGTCTATGCACTGTTAGTTTTGAGCTTTTTTATGAAAATGTCACTCAAACGGTTGTAAAAGGAAGGTTAAATAGCTTATATTATATGGTTCAGAGCCTTCTGGAGCAAAAACAGCCTCTCAGTACCTCTGATGCTGACTGTACAACCAAAAAAAAAAAAACAGTGGGCCCTGATAGAGAACCGTAGCTGATGTGATCCCTGCTGTAACAGTCCTTAAATTTCTGTTCACATCAGTGAAAAACATTTAAAGCAAAGCAAATTTATAATGGGAGTTTTCTTATTGCACAGTGTTTTGAGCTCAAGCCTTGCCTTAATTGAATTGGTTTTAGTAACTTGTCCTTTGAGTGTCTAAATGTGTGCAAAAATTTATTTTTATGTGTGTAAAATATTTTTATTTAAAAAAAAAAAATGAAATAAATAAATTATCACAATCAGCAGATACTCAAATCAGGACAAAAAAAAATGACCGGGACATTCCCAATCACGTCCATTGGCCTACCTGTATTTACTAGAATTTACTCAGTTCTGCTACTGCAAGGTTGCATGACACAGAAGTGACATTAGCCACATTAAAGATAGCTGGTCCTATTAGCTGTAAAGTGTGTAATGTGGCCTCTCCATTCTGCAGGGCTCCAGGCTAGTCAGTTAGTGCTGAGCACAAGAACTGCATGGGTGCGCTGTCCTAATGGTGAGATGGCTCGACGATACGGGATCTCAGAAAAGAACCCAGCCGGGGACTACTGGAAGAAGGTGCCAGGCTTGGTCAACTGGCTGACAGGTGAGTGTTTTAAAGGGTTATTCAGGTAAAGATTCTCTAAAATCTCCCCAAATAATGCTGACCAGACCAGTTCCAGTAGCAACTCCAGCCTGTTAGCCTTGTTGATTATTTGTTTATTTATTTTTTATTTTGATTAAATGTTAATGTTGATGTTAAATTCTGGATTCTGGTATTTTTCCCATGTGTGCCAAGGCCATTGCGCTCATCATACCCCAGAACATTTTCTGAGCATGGGCTTTCATATTTTTTTCCTCCAGCTTCTTCAGATTCCTCTCTAGCCTCTTGAATGCTTCTCTGACTGATCTGCTTACACCAAAACTAAATTAGGTTTTTCATAACAAGGGTAAAAAAATTTATGATCCAATATATGATCCAAGCATGAGGAACTGGCAACACCAGTATTGGATAAATATTCAAGCTGAAATGTAAGGTAGTCTACTTTCATTTTAGAGTTACACATACTGTATGTGAATATACTGAACATACTGTACTTTTATCCACTTCTCTACACCAGGCTAAATCAGGTTTGAGAACAGTGTCTCTTTGTTGCAGTGACTCCCATGGATGAGGTCTGGGCTGTTACTCCAACTGGTGCATTGACACAGCGCCTCACCAAGACCCTGCCACACAACACCGGCAAAAATCACACCAACACAGGCTCTCTCAGTGGGGAAGAACTCGAAGAGGAGTGGGAGGTGATTTAGACAGCTGTGTTGTGTGTTCTTGTAAAAACAGTTATGTTGTTTTTTGCTAGTGAGCACTTTTCCCCCTTTTTTTTTGTTCTGTTCTTAACCTGTGTACAGAGAGACTGTCTTTACAGATTGTACAGAATTTTTGATGGTTAGGTTTTGAAGGGATGTCTCAACAAAAAATATTTGTTTAATTAACTTATTTTAACCATGCACTATTTAACTTTTTACCCAGAATATCAGGAGCCGTTATGATTTTCTTTTTTTTTCTTTTTTTTTTTTATTTATTAATATGAAATGGTCTGGTCAGTAACACAATGCATACGATGAGCTGTTTCTGCCACAGGTATGATTACAAAATACAAATCAGCATTCTAATGCTAAACATTTGACGAAAATGGGCTCTGGTTCAAAGACAGGAATGGGAAAGGGACAGAGACTAAAGTCTGATCTTGATGTAAAACAAATATGTGAAAGGGTTGGTCATTAAGAGCATTAATTGATTGCTCTTTAAGGCAAGTGATATCAAGTTAATGGTCTCCTTCTCTGTGAGGTCCAAGTGATACAATGCAGAATGTGTATGGTGATGTAAAGTGTACTGTTTTGAACTAAAGCGTAATGTTAACTTATAAAATGTACAAATGTACTTTTTCTAACTTACATGTGTGGTGTATAACATCTATTAACACTAACTGTCTAGCTTTTTGCCTGAAAATGCCATTCTGAATTTAGTGAATTGATATATCTGTGGCTGATTAAGTGAAACAGACATAAGCATAATCAATTTGGTTCGTAATCAGATACCGGCTGTCAGAATGTCCACACAGAGCCACAGTCTGACTGGACTCTTCAAATGTGATTTTTCTCCCTTTTCCCGGTTTGGGAGCAGCCAGATTTTTACATTGCCATTAAGATACATGCAAAAGAGAAAAAGTTCAGGAAAGTCTGTAGTTTTCAGAATATACCATATAAAGCAGAAAGTATTAACATTTCACCATAGGAAGGGTTTTTCCAGGCCACCACACATGTTGTGAAGCAACCAGAGACATGTCCCGAAATAAACCGAAAGTCTAGTTAAACATGTTTACAATAACAGTATGCTGAGCGTAACACTTACACTTTAGTGTAATTGTACAGCCAAAAACATAATGTGGATAAACAGGAAGCTTGAAGCAGAAACCTTACTGACACAGAAGTAAAATTACTGGGACCAAAAGTACTTATTAGTGGATTTTGAATTCCATTCTGATTAATCTAGTGCATATTTTCATTTTCCCAATTTTTAACCGCTGTACATTGGGAGAGCTTCAAATGACTGATACTGAGCATTAAGGTCCACCACTTCGTAATCAACATAAGAACTTATATAATGTCCTGTTCAATGAAGAATGAAGGAGGAACTATTTTACTAATATTTATCGATCTTTGCTTCGACACAGAACTCACCCAGGAATGTATGTAAAAATGATCAAAATTGGTAGTAGCTACTGAGAGCTGTTACCAGTATTCATTTCATACTATAAGGCACAAGGCATGCTTAATGCTTAGTTATTCACATACCTGCTGTTTGTCGGTTCAGATCCGCTGTGTGCATGAATGATCAGACGCTGGAAAAGGAGATGAAGAGGTGTATATTTTTTATCTTTTCATTGCTGTAACTTGGTTCACTTGGTTATTAGTAGACTGTTAATGTGTTAATGTGACCATCTACAGCACTCTTCTAAGCCACCTCGGTTCATAGAAACTTTCATAGTCCATTCTGAGTGAACTGTAATGTTGTACTGGCAACTTTCATTTAGAGAATGCACTTTATTAAGAAATAAATAAATGTGTCAAGTGTATTATAATTTAATAAGAGGCATATATAATAGTACTCTGTGTCTTTTTTTTGTAACTCACCTTGTGATTTGTCTGTAAATTTTTTTTGTAACAGACAGCTCAGAAATATTATGCAAATGAACTATGGTAAGTACATCAACATTGCATTAGTAGTGCAGTTGTTTGTGGTTGTTTTACTTTTTATCTGTGATCATTTGCCTTTTATTTGGGGCCCTCTGGGGCTCTCATGTCCTCTTTTCTTCTCCTCTTCTCCTCTGACCACTATGCTGTTGGTGAAAATGAAATGGGATACACTAGCACTCATTATAGAGCACTGATGTTATGCGTATGGTATATTATCACTAATACCATTAACCACGCTTTAACTGCTGCTGTCATCACTTTATGCTGTCTATATGAACTTCAAGAATTAAAAAAAGATGTTTACCAAACATGCCTAAGCCTGATTATCAGTTCAGATTGAGCACAGAAGAATCACAAACAAAACTTGATAGTCTACATGTTTGTTTTTCCTCATGTCTAGAAAAAATGACTGGATACACAAGGGGTTTAAGAAAAACACTGATCATTTTCAGAAAAAAATATTTATGTTTTTAAAAAATATAATTTTTTAAACATTTACAACCCGTCACTTGGATTCATTCTATTTTACAACATTCACATATTTACAGTGCAGTAATTAGCGTAGCAGCTCTAAATGATCAACCTGCAAAAATAGTAAAGAACGATTTTTCCACTTCTTGCCATAACTTGGAAGTTTATACACACATTTTAAATAAGGGTTGATTTCGTCAGTCAAAGTCAGACAGCGCACGTCCATTAAGGCGTTAAGACTGGTGCAATCTGAAATCAGGTGGTCTGAGGAAATCGGGCAGGGACTCGAGCTGTTCGTCAGGAACGGATCGGGTCACGTTGCGCATGCACTGGACGAAGAGCGATGGTGGACATTGACCAGAGAGCCACTGGAACGCTTGCTCCCCGATGAGGCGGCTCCACAGTGCCGGGTTCTCCCGCAGCTCCGTGCGCATGCGGAAGCGTAGCGCGGGCATGAACAACACCAGGTATCCGAGGCACACGCGCTTCGTACGCATGTCCATGTCACTTTGGCTGATTTGTTGAAGCAGGCAGTCCAGAGGTGTGTCTCCCGCACGATCTGTGACGTAAGGGCACGCGCCGTGGCCCAACAACAGCAGCAAACACTCCGGGCGCGCCAGGTCGCACGCCAGGTGTAGGGCCGTTTTGCCGCCCTCTGCGTGCGCGCACACGCGGTGATTCAAAAGCAGCTTTTTTTCGCCTTCGTCCGCGAAATCTTTGAGGGTGTCCATCATCATTTTGAGAATGTTTTTGCGGTTGTAGCGCACGGCCACGGCGACGTGTGGCGTGGCTGAGTGCGCGCAGCAGCGGAAGCTCGCGCTCGGCATGGCCAGCGCGTGCATGGAAAAGCGCTGTAGCAGGTGGTGCGCGTACTGCTGGTGGTCGTGGACAAGCGCGTAGAGAAGCGCTTCGGATGGTGAGAAGGCGCATGCGCGACCTTCGTCTTCCCAATGAAACGCTTCGGTGGCGCGTATGTCCTCCAGCAGCCACACCGGCAGTAAATCCCGCACGGCCTGATAGAAAGCGAGCGAGGTTCGCTGGCACTGTTTTTCAGATTTGTAATCTGCACGGCGCTCGTACATTCCCAGATCCAAAGGCATCCTTACTCTGTTTTACCCCCTTTTTTTGCACTCTATTGTGATTAAAGTTGTTCTTAAGATGTTTGGGTGTTTTTTTTCTGGTCTGACTTTGAGGTCAATGTGCAACACTGAAACATCTGCAGACTTACTGGAGATAGTTTATAGCTGTTATTTTGACTATCCTGCACAGCGTTAACAGTAACAGTCAGTTATCACGCATCAGCAGCCAAAAGGACAGTTCAGTAAAGTCAATAATCCATGTGAGTATTAACCAAGAACCAAGAGCACTTTTTTTAACTGATGATGCTACTTTCGTCCGCCGTCAAAGCCCGCTTTAATACCATCCAGCTCTTTTTATATTGCAGTAAATCGGTACGCCCCTCCCCCCTCTCCTCCCCCCTCAGCACACACGCACCGCACACACGCACGTGTTTCATTGGCCACTAATGTAAGCATGCAGATGTGACGTCAAGAAGATCTGAATGACCTGTAAAACTTTCCATATAGAGAAGGGCAGCCGTGATAGAGCGCGTGCATTCCCACCAGTCACGAGCGTTAAATGGGAACGGCAGGGTGTGGCACGTATCCTGGGCTTTGCACGAGAACTAATATTTTAGGGAAAACGAAACCTTTCTCAGTCAAGTGATAAGAATTCACTTTCCCCACCTGAATGTTGTGATAATACTCCAACCCTTTATTCTTATTGTAGAACTACAACGAGATTCAGTATGCAGTTCCCCTAGCAAGATGTGTTAGGTGCATTAATAATAAGAAAATAACTATTATACTATTATATATATATATTATATATACACTAATGAATAAATTAATGTACAACATGTACAGCTCCTCAGATGTGTTTTCGTTTTTTTGAATGTTATATGAATTTTAACTTCTTTTTTTTTTTTTTTTAAGCTATTATTCCTGAAATTAGAAACAAAAACTTTCACTGTGTTGGTCTGTATTTGTTCAATTTCTTTTATATATAATGCTTTTAATAATTGATATTGTCACAAAGCAGCTTTACAGAAATCCAGATATAGGTTTAGATCGAAGAAGATTAAGGAAAAACTCCTTGAGAAGAACCAGGTGGGTGACACTGTATAGTGTGATTATAAATTATCAATTTTCCAATATTGTATTTCGTAGAATTAAGCAACAGAAATCAGGATAATTGGATGTGATTTAAATCTTCTTAAAAATGACTATCCGTAATTGTGGACACTATACAACATGAAAAGGGTCCAAGAAGAAAAGTAATACAAGTCAATTCTGCAAAATATATAGAACAGAGTATTAAAACACAGGATAGTGTTCTAAGCATTGGTTCGTTCCCACTGTAACTGGCAGTGCTCATGATATAAGTGGTAACTTGTTTTTCCTGCAGAGGCTGAATTTACCACATAATTTCCTGCATAGCTATGACTAACGCTTCCAACCTATTCTGAAATGAGATTAAAGCCTCACTGCTTGTTGATTTCCTAACAGAAACACACTACTATCATGCTACCAGTAGCTGAATTAGATATGTTAGTACTTGTCCTTGTCTCATAACTGTCCTGAGTTATGGTACAGAGTTCATGGTAAACATACACATTACACACACATATTTAAAAGGCCGAGTCACCATTTATGTGTGACGGTCCCTGTCTCTTGTGTATACACTATATGGTCAGATGGTTGTGGAAATCTCACCATCATCGTCATATGTTTGTAATCCTTTGCCAAAATCTTCCCACGGATTTGTATAGAATGTCTGCTGTAGCATCACAATTTTTCTTCACTGGAACGTCTTGGCCTTAACCTGTTTCAACATTACAATGTGCACAAAGCAAGCTCCATGATTTACCAAATTTGGAGTGGAAGTTGCCATTGAGGTGAAACTCAATGTCAGTGCCTCACTTTATTGTGCCGAAGAGTGGAGGATCTGACACATCTGGATTGTGATGGTCAGTTATCCACAAACCTTTGCCTTTTATGTTGAATGGGGGTTTGATCACAGTGTGTACAGAAACAGTGCAGAGGTCTTAGCTTCACTATAACAAACATTGTTAGGACCTTAATTAATAGCTTATGGCTTTATAATTCAATTTCCCTTTTTAAATAATATAGCTATTGCTCTCCATATGAGGAGCCATAATATTTAACTACTATATTCACTAACTATGCCAGAGAGCCTCAAACATTTGCAGCCAAGGATTCCTTTATATCCCACAGTTCCTCTCATGCATTTTATGAACATAATCTAACTATTCAAATATTGAAGCTGTTATTTAAATGTGTACAATAATCCATCCATTTTCTGTACTGTTTAACCTTTGCAGGGTCACATGGAGCCAGGAGTCTACAGACAATTTAGAGATGCCAAGCAGGCTATCAGGCATGTCACTGAACTGGAGGGGAAACCCCTGAAGCACAGCGACAACATGCAAACTTCTTATACACAGGATGGAGGCAGGAATCAGTCCCCCAACCCCAGAGATTAAGCCACTGTGATCTGTGAGCCATTTGTGATCTTTTCACCAACACAACAAGACGAAATGATCTATAACTGACTTGTTTCTGAGTTACTGAGTTAACATCCTGCAAAGCCCAAAGTTAACGCCACAATTTTGGGTCATGAGGTAGAGATTAGTTGCCTAAATGGTGTTTGGTGTACAGTCAATTGTTTCATAGTAGTCATACTTGTGTTTTTTTTTCTTTACAGTTCACCTTTGCAGTTCATTCTGCACCTGCAGGCAAAGTGTTTTAATTGTTTTTAATTTTAATAAAATATATTTTATTTTATAATAATTTTATGTTTTTAATGTGCAAAATATGGCAAGTTACCATCTACAAAAAAAAGGAACAAGGATAAAAGAAATGCATTTAGCAAACATATTAAAACATGCATAATTAGATCAAATTCCTAAAAGACAAAAAAAGTTCTGTTCTGTTTATAATAAAGGCTTAGCTTTTTTCTGCTTTTAGGGTTTTTTTCCTAACTCACAAATTTAAAGGTGCTTATTAGTACATAATATCTACCAGTAATAATATTCACAATGTGCACAAAATCTTTCATCACTGCAGATAAAAGTGACGTCATTTCCAATCTGAGTGATTCCATATCTGCACTTTATTACTTTCAGCTCCGCACATTTTGCCCTCTGACAGTCTGAAGTCATAAATGACTAATGACCTCCTAGCGATATATTTTGGATGATAGTGATACGCAGGTTCACACTTGGTGTTGTGACGTCATGTGATCCCATCCTCTTGGGGTTGTTGGGTAATATTGTGCATGTTATCAGGTGACCCGTGCATACAGAACATTCAGCACTCGGACATCACCTTGTACAACATCCCCCAGTGCCAACACCAGGCTTTAGCACTGGGTCCATTAACAGACCAGAGTGTTTAAGGGTGTTAAGATGGATTTGAAAATTTGGTCATAAAAGGTATGACTTTACTAATCCATTGTTTTTGGTCAGATTATATCTGCTGAATTAGTTATTATGCAGTAATGTGCCTTTTCTTTTAAAATCTATCCATTAACTTATTTAACTTTCTTGCCACCATCTTGCTCATTAGGGATAAAATAGGGATAAAATTGTAACTTTTATTTATACTTCTAACACTTGTATCCAAAGCATGTAGCTAAGCAGATCACAGCTTTGCTTTAAGGACACAACAATCACTTTCAATCACTCTCAAATCTTCCAAACACTAAAACAGAATCTTAAATGCAGAACTATCTATCTAGATATCTATTCAGCAGTTGTAAAAAAATAATGAAATCACTTCAAACAAAACAATAAGCGATAATGATAAGCATTTAATCTCCAATGTCTCAGACTTTCTCTACTCACTACAGACCCGCTCAAGCTTGAAACCTGATTTGATTACCGATCAACCTTGAACCTGAACTATCAATCAGCCATCAGTCAGTTCTTAATGTGTGAGAATGTAGTCAAGCCTGAACTCCAGCATTCAAAACAAGACTGCGGAAAGGGGGGGCTCATGAAATACTGACCACAACAACCACACCACCTAGTGGATGAAGATTCGTCCACTAGGTTCGTAGATTCGTTTTTTTGTTTGTTTGTTTTTTTTACATATATCCAGGGCATAAAAAACTAAAAAACAGATTAAGATCATTTCAACTAAATCATGACTGAAGTAAATGACATCATTTAAATATAATATTGATTATAATAATCTATAAATGTTCCTTGGACTTGTTTTTAAAATCACTGATATTAAGCACAGAATGTCTGCTTTGGAATAGCATGTCCATCTGTAGACTAAGAATAAAAGCTGCAGTCAAGAGAGATATAGCTTTCATTGGCATCGTCCATATATATACACAGATGTGCGCAAAAGTCTTTTTTCATATTTAAGGATTGTGGTCATGTTATGTCATTATCACATAGTTGTTCAAGTTGTTCAGTACACAGGTTGACACACAGAGGGTAAAGGGAAGTTTCCACACCTGTGACTCATTGTCATTGTAATTAGTATCTGTGTATAAATACTCAGTGAGGTGATGAACTGACTCGGCTGGATACTGCACCATGAGGGAAGACAAAAAAAATGCCAATGGACCCGCGTAATAAGGTAGTTGAACTTTTATTAAGCAGGAAAAGGATATAAAAAGATATCTTAACACTTGATGCCAGTCAGTACTGTTCAAACTCTGTTAAAGAGGTGGAAAATAAGAGTTTCTGTTGATACTAAGCCACTGTCAGGTAGACCAGGAAAGATTTCACCCACTACTGCCAGAAGAATCGGGATGCAAAGAAAAACCCACAAGCAACTTCAAGAGAAATACTGGCTGCTCTGGAAAAAAGTGGTGGTGGTGTTTCAAGAGTACTTGAACACAAATGACCTGCATGGTCGAGTTGCCAGGAGAAAGCTGTTACTGCGCCCATGCCACAAAAAGTCTGCTTTCAGTATGCCAGACAGCACCTAGACAAGCCTAACAGCTTCTGAAGCAGGATGAAAAAATGTAATGTCATGAGACCAAAATTAATCTTTATAGTCACACCCATAAGCTCTATGTTTGGAGAGGAGTCAACAAGGCCTACGGTGACAAGTATCCCCACTGTAAAGCATGGTGGTGGAGCTCTTATGTTTTGAGGCTGTGTGAGCTCCAGTGGCACAGGGAAGGTAGTCAAAATCAATAGCAAGATAAATGCAGCATGTTATCAGAAAATACTGGCAGACAATTTGCATTCTACAGCATGAAAGCTGCGCATAGGACGCTCTTGGTTGTTCCAACATGACAATGACAATGACAACAAAGGCCAAGTTGACCCTCCAATGTCTACAGCAAAAAAAGGTGAAGGTTCTAGAGTGGCCATTATAGCTTCCTGACCTTAATATCATTCAACCACTTTGGGAAGATCTCAAACGTGCAGTTTGTGCAAGACAACCAAAAAATTTACAGGAACTGGAGGCATTTTGCCAAGAAGAATGGGCAGCTCTACCACCTGAGAGAATTAAGGACCTCATGCACAATTATTAAAAATAACTGCATGTCATCATTGATGCTAAAGGGGGCAATACACTGCCAATTAGTCTATAATGCATGTCTTTGGATCAGTGGAGGAAACCGGAGAACCTGGAGGAAACCCCCTGAGGCAGAGGGAGCACATGCAACCTCCACATACACACACATGGCAGAAGTGGGAATTAAACCCACAACCCTGTGGGTGTGAGGCACCAGCACCCTAACCCCCCAACCCCGCCCGACGCTTGAATAATTTTTGGAATAATTGCTGTATATTTCAGTTATACTATGAATACCTAGCAGTAATGATATGTATTTTACAAAACGGAAAGTTTCACTGACCAACATGGAAGTGTTTACTGTAACACTGAAAATGTCTGTCATGTTTAGCGCTGGAAAGTATTTTGAATAAATATCACATGCTGCAAATATGGCTTCCTGTGACACACAGTTATATTCATTAAAGCCAAACTTCAGCAATTACAATTAGTCTCAGAATTACGAGTAAGCCAATCATCTCACAGCAGTGCAATGCACAAAATCATGCCAAGAGCTTCATTTTAATCATCACATCCAATATCAGAATGGGGAAAAGATGTGATCTAAGTGACTGTGGCAGACTTGTTTTGAGTATTTCAGAAACTGCTGATTTCCTGAGATCTTCACCAACAACAGTTTCTAGCGTTTACAAAGAATGGCATAAAAAGCATAAAATACCCAATGTGCTGCAGTTCTGCGGGTGGAAATACCTTGTTTATGGGGGAGGTCAAAGCAAAATGGCCAGACTGGTTCTTGCTGACAGGATGTCTAGAGCAATCACATAACCAGCATCTACAACCATGTGAATAGAAAAGCATTGTAGAGCTTGACCTTTAGGTCAGAATAATTGAGCAACTGACTGACTTGCAGTGTTACAATAAACAGTTTTGAGAAACCTAGGCTAAAGATATTCCGTCTATTTTTTTTTTTCATTCATCTTGCCGTAAAATTAATTTCACAAGTCAATTGGCATCAACTTTTTTCACATTAGAGCTTATTTGAAAACAACAGATTAGATATATATTTATTTCAGGTTTAATTCACTTTCTCAGAATTGCAGTGCAAGATTAGCTATATTCAGTTATAGAAAGGACATTATTTATAATCACACCCTCCAGTGTCACCCAGATGAGCATGGGTTCCCTTTTGTGTTCAGTTCCTCACAAGGTTTCTTCCCCATATCATCTCAGAGAGTTTTTCCTTGCCACTTTTGCCTCAGGCTTGCTCATTATGGATATAAATAAAATGAAATTGAATTGAATTGAATTAATCTAATGACTTTTTGGAGCTTCTGATTGGCCAATTATCATAATAAGGAGTTATAATGGTAGCAGACCTCTGACTTCATCACAAGTCTGGTTCCTCATTAGGAGGAATTTCAATACAACATGAGCAAATATAAAAATCATGGGACCACAGAGGCACAAATTATCTCCCACACTGTAAACGCTGAGAAGTGGATTGTACTTAAATAAATTAAGGCAACTGATTACTTACTAAGACATAATAAACAACATAGATCTATTTGAATAGAACCAACTCATATGTTGAGAGGACTGGAAGGAAAGGTTCATTTTAGTTTGCTAAAGACTTGCTGTAAATTCAGTCCAGGCTATTTGTTTCAATTATGATTATTGTTTTCTTTATTGTATTCATAAAAATCAAAGCTTTAAGCTATGAAAACTTTATTTCCTTATTTAAGTTTATTAATAAACACAAAAATAAATATTTTTCAAAAGACAGCATACCAAAAAAACCTTGCATTTGCATTTATTTTCTTGCATTTACATGTTATACATGTTGCTTAATGTGAATAATGTAAACCAGATTTAAAACCTCATTTGAACACTGAAAGCGGAATAAAACTGCATTAGTATGCATTTTTTCTTTTTTAATATTATATTTTCTTCTGGGCAGCACAGTGGCTTAGTGGTTAGCACTGTTACCTCACAGCAAGAAGGTCCTGGGTTTGAATCCCGGGGTTGAACAGGCTGGGGCCTTTCTGTTCGGAGTTTGCATGTTCTCCCTGTGCCTGTGTGAGTTTACTCCGGGTACTCTGGTTTCCTCCCACAGTCCAAAAACATGTACATTAGGTTGATTGGTAATTCTGAATTTGCCGAGAGTGGTTGTTTGTCTATGTGTGGCCCTGTGATGGACTGGCGACCTGTCCAGGGTGTACCCCTGCCTTTCGCCCTATGTGCGCTGGGATAGGCTCCAGCAGACCCCCGTGACCCTAGGAATAAGCGGGTATAGACAATGAATGAATACTTTATTCTAGCAGTGTTAGATATTTCGCAGCAGCCCATAAAGCTGATATGTCTCAAATAGACTTAATTTTTAAAATAAATAAATAAATGATCCTACATTTGCAGCAGGGTAAATGTAATGGTGGAATTCAACTGCAGAATATAAAATCTGCCACATCATCTTAAAAATACTCTGCCAAAAAAGAAAAAGTCACCACCTGGATTTAACTTAGCAAATAGGTAAGAGCTTTGGATAATTACTGCAGTGATTAAAATGTTTCAGCTGGCAGCAAGTTATTTAACCCTAACTGATGCCATGAATAGCTTCTCATTGTTTAAACAGCCATGTCGAAGGAAAAAACTGTGGTTGTGGAAAAGATGTTACTCTGTTTCAGAAGGGTTGAATTATTGGCCTGCATCAAGCAAAGGAAACAAATTAGGAGATTGCTGAAACTACTAAAATTTGGTTAGGATAGTGGAGAACCATATATATGGTACACTACTGCTCAAACGTTTGGGATCACTTAAAAATTGTATTGTTTTCCAAGGAAACACACGAAATTAGTCTGAATAGAAAATATAGCAAAAGAACAGCACATGCTGACATGTCAGAGTTAGAAATAATGATTTTGATGGAAATGTTGAATGTTTTCTTCAAACGTTGCCTTTATTAAAAAAAAAACAAAAACAAAAAAAAACACCTTTTGCAGAAATTACAGCCTGGGCATTCTAGCTGTCAATTTTTCAAGATAATCTGATGAAATTTCACCCCATGCTTCTTGGAGCATCTCCCACAAGATGGATTGGCTGATGGAGTCTTCCTCTGTAGCTGAAATCAAGCTGAAATATGCAAGTGATCCCAAACTTTTGAGCGGTAGTGTATATACAACAGATTTCTGAACAGATGGAACACTAAATAAAAAGAGCACTAGGAGATAAATATATCACTGCAGTCTGATTGTGCTACACAACAAAACAGGAACATAAAGAACATGAACACCTGGGGACTTTCACACTGTCACAGATCTGCCATTACATCTGTCAGCTTGTGACAGCAAAGTATTAGTGTCTATAATGACCTTAGAAACTACAAGGACCTAATAGTTCCTCATGGGCCATTGACTGCTGTTGTAGAAAGCACATTAATCACCCAAATGAGGATGGGTTCCCTTCTGAGCCTGGTTCCTCTCAAGGTTTCTTCCTCATACCATCCCAGGGAGTTTTTCCTTGCCACCGTCGCCACAGGTTTGCTCATTAGGGATAAAATAGGGATAAAATAGTTTAATAATTAAATTTAATAATTTATTCTTATTTCTAGTTTAGTTATTTTTTATTTTCATTTTTCCCCTCCCCTTTCTCTGTTTCTCTTCTTTTGTAAAGTTGCTTTGAGACAATGTTCATTGTAAAAGGCGCTATACAAAATAAATTGCATTTAATTGAAATTGAATTTAAGCAATAATTATACACTGATCAGGCATAACATTATGAGCAGTGACAGCTGAAGTGAATAAGACTGATGATCTCCTCATCATGGCACCTGTTAGTGGGTGGGATATATTAGGCAGCAAGCGAACATTCTGACCCCAAAGTTGATGTGTTAGAAGCAGGAAAAATGGACAAGTGAGTTTAACATGGGCCAAATTGTGATGGCTAGATGGCTGGATCAGAGCATTTGCAAAACTGCAGCTCTTGTGGGGTGTTCCCGGTCTGCAGTGGTCAGTATCTATAAAAAGTGGTCCAAGGAAGGAACAGTGGTGAACTGGCGACAGGGTCATGGGCGGCCAAGGCTCACTGATGCATGTAGAGAGCAAAGGCTGGCCTATGTGATCCAATCTAACAGACAAGCTACTTTTGCTCAAACTGCTCAAGAAATTAATTCTGGTTCTGATAGAAAGGTGACAGAATACACAGTTTATCACAGTTTGTTGTGTATGGGGCTGCACAGCCACAAACCAGTCAGGGTGCCCATGCTGACCCCTGTGCACCACCGAATGCACCAACAATGGGGACGTGAGAATCAGAACTGGACCATGGAGCAATGGAAGAAGGTGGTGTGGTCTGATGAATCACGTTTTCTTTTACATCACGTGGATGGCCAGGTGCATGTGCCTCAGGGGAACACATGGCAACAGGATGCACTATGGGAAGAAGGCAAGCCAGCAGTGGCAGTGTCATGCTTTGGGCAATGTTTTGCTGGGAAACCTTGGGTCCTGCCAACCATGTGGATGTTACTTTGACATGTACCACCTACCTAAGCATTGTTGCAGACCATGTTCACCCTTTCATGGAAACGGTATTCCCTGATGGCTGTGGCCTCTTTCAGCAGGATAATGCGCAGTGCCACAAAGCAAAACTGGTTCAGGAATGGTTTTATGAGCACAACTTGACTTGGCCTCCAAACTCCCCAGATCTCAATCCAATTGAGCATCTGTGGGATGTGCTGAACAAACAAGTCCAATCCATGGAGGCTCCACCTCGCAACCTAGAGGACTTAAAGGATCTGCTGCTAACATCTTGGTGCCAGATATCACAGCACATCTTCAGGGATCTAGTGGAGTCCATGCCTCAATGGGTCAGGGCTGTTTTGGCAGCAAAAAGGGGGCCAACACAATATTAAGTGGGTGGTCATAATGTTATGCCTGATTGGTATGACTGTGATATAGAATGTGATATAAACACATTTCTGAACAGATGGAACACTAAATAAAAACAGTACTAGGAGATAAATATATCACTGCAGTCTGATTGTGCCACACAACAAAACAGGAACATAAAGAGCATTTAAGCAATAATTATAAATGTGTCTTGCACAGCAAATTGACTTTCAGCTTTTGTAATTTAGATGAAAGCTCACTTTTGCCCAGGTTTGGCATGACCTTAGTGTGACCTTTTTGGGTTCTGCAAGTGCAGTGCATAAATTAGACCAAACATTAGACAATGGCTAAGGTAGTTCATTCAGTTCATCAATGACATGCCTGGTCTCCAGGATAACTTGTACTCCTGACGGGTTCAGCTGAGGAAGTGCTGGGTACATTATCCTCAAGGCTATAAAGAATTCCCACTGAAATATTTAAGAGGCCTGATCATTAAGATAATAACAGAAAAAGTAAAATTGTTGTGTTAGTTTAAAGATAGAGGTTTGTCTGATTCTTGCAGGGCCTGGCTGTAAAGAGTTTGGTGAAACAAACAGGGCTGGAGGACTACGATCTTTCACAGTCCTAATTTTGGAATTAACTCTGAATATATGCCGTTTCCAGGAGAACAGTGTTTGTTTTGGTAGTTACACAATGCAAATACACAGTTTTAGTTCAGACATTATTTTATTGATTTTATTAATCGATTAGTGTCTGCTAACAATAAGCTCCAATAAATTAACACTTTGCATTTCTTGACAACATGCAAATCTAGCAAGTAAAAATGATCCAGTGTACATGAGCTATTTCAAACAGTTAGGACACTATTTTGTAAATTGCAAAATAAAGTTGCTCACAGAGCTGCTCTTCAAGAACTGGACTGAATCAAGAATGACTGAAAGTCCCCTAAGGACAAGGCACCTAACATCTTTTGGCTCAGTTGTCGAAAAATGGATAAGAGTACAAAACACACACAAGAGAATTAAATTCTGCACACTGTATTTTTTCACTACATTGCACAGAACAAACAAAATATACATTCTCTCATTCTTTTAATGGTATCTCTATGCAGACAGTTTTCTATGTAATATTTCTCTTTCTCTAAAATGTGTCTTCACATTAGTATAGTATGATGCAACTTAATGACATTTGTTATATGAGACAACATGTGTATATTTAATGTGAGAGAAACCAACCGTCTAACTACAAAAAATATACAAAATAGTGAACAGTACAATAGTGACAAAATGAATTGTCCTGGTTATATTACTGTATTAATATAATGTTGATGATAAATTTCAGTTATATTAAATACAAACAAACATTAAAACTGTTCTGAGTTGAAATGTTTTTAGCCTGGGAGTGTGGAAAACAAACTTTTACATTACAACTATAATATAATTAAAGCCTTCATGTTTACACATGGTCAATGGTGGACTGTAGTAAATATTAAATAATAACACAATAAATAATAAATATTAATCTTTATCAGGTTGGGCATTCCTCTGTAGGAAGTCTAAAATATGGAACTTTTGTCTCCCATCATTATTACACTGAATTAGACCAAATGTAATACAGGCTACTGTCATACTATGATGGGCATGCAACTTATGGACATAAGATTGCGATTTATAGCTGAAATTTAGCTCTGAAATATTTGCAGCAGGTACGTGCTTCTATAATAAAGGATAGCATTACGTTTACTGTAAATTAGACGAAATTTGACATGAACTAATGCTACTTTGCAATAACTAATGCAATAACTCTCAGTTATTGTGTAACTATTTTTAGTTATTACTGGCTAATGTTTAAATTTATTGGTTTATCGGTTAGCAATAAAGTTCGAGTCTCACACACTCATTATTTTACGTCAACATTCATCCATTTGCCACTTTATAGTTGGTGTTAGCAACTAAGCATTTAAGACTGTGCTCAAGGGTCCAGCAGTGGTTCTCTCTCATGGCAGTCATGTTTCATCTCATTTTACAGTAAATTCAATGTAAAACTGATGTGGCACAGCCATAATGTGTAATAAAAATTGATGGATTAAAATGCTCAAGCTGGATGGATGTTAACAATGCCCTTCTATTCTAAATCAACTAACGATTTGTTTCTATTATTTTACATTCATGTGTATTTATTTGCATAAGATTTGAATTAAAGCAACTTACAATTGTGATCAATAGACATTTGCGAAGTTGGGGTTTGGGGCAGCATGGTGGACATGTTACCCCTCTGAGGTCCCAGGTTCAATTGTGAGATATAATCATGAACTGATGCACTTTCCTTTATCAGTGTGGATCTGGATCCACCATAACCCTGATCAGGATAAAGCAGTTAGTGAAGATAAATGAATGAGTGACTGAGCTGGGGGATGTTCAAGTGCACTGCACGTGGTTCTCTTGCAGTCTTGGGAATGTACTTTAAATACCAACTTTCGGATTAATAGCTCAGAACCTTAAACTGAAACCTGAAACCTGTGGCTTGTAAATATAATAGATATAATGACCTAGACAGGTCTCTGTCATATTATTTTTTTCCAATTTAATGTCTCTGCGTGATGAATTGCTTAACTGATTTACACAGCAGGCAATAATGTTTGAGATGTAGCACACTCCGGTGACTCTAAACAAAACTGGCAGTGGCTTAGCAAATCAGTTAAAGAGAATTTAACAAGTTTAACAAGAGCCTGCTGTCAACTGTGTAGGATTTTAGACTGCTGCATTCACCTTTAACAAGAATGATATCATATATCACAAAATTCTGTGTGTTTTTGGAGTTATGCCAAACATTTGAGCCAAGGTCAGGAGCATCAGTAGCGCCCAAGAGGCACTACCATGAGGCATCTGACTAATCTGAATGGTAAAATGCTAAAATTATGCTACAGTGAACAACCCCAAGATGTTAAATCATCCCAGTAAATGTGTCGGTCACATACCTATAGACTTTCATGCTTTTAAAATGGAATAAACTCCAGTAATTGTACTCAAATACAGGATGGCTGGAAAAGGAAACTGTGCACAGGAAGGTGTGAGGGAACCATGTTTGCTGCTAACAAGCTGCAATATAGTGGAAGGCTTATAAGCTGTAGAGAGTATTTAATGGGATTAAATGGATGAACATAAGACTAGTAGTGTCCGAGTCATCAAGAAAGTGTTCATGGTTTTCTGGGAAGTGACTAAATTATATATATATATTTTTAAAGGTATGCTGTCCTCTTGGTCTCCTTAACTCTAACAAGCAATGGGTACAGAAAGCTTTGAGATACTTTGATTTTTAATGTTCAGGGGCTTTTTGAGGGGGTTTTTTGACCGAATATGACCTGCTTTTCAAGGGTAAGAGCAGCAGTGAGCACACAGCAGAGCAGCAAGCCATTATGTTCCGTGGTGTATTTTTTGCACTCTGATGTAGAGATGTGCACTAAATGCTGTTTTAGGTGGCTTTAATGCGCATTGATTTATGAAGTTATCATTAAGTTACTGACGGATCGCTTATTGATGAACTTGGCTATGTCTGTGTAGGTTTTTCACTCCCTCCCCCTCGCTTTTCACTCCCTTTTTCTCCCCCGTCAGCAGTTTGACTGAGTGCGTTTCGCTCATTCAGATCTCAGTAGGGCTCTTTACTGTGGAAGTAGTGTGGAAGTGCAGAACTGAAGTTCCCTACTCTCTCCGTGCGAAGAGGCTCATACTTTATTCAACACAGTTGCGTTTTATTGCAAAACGACATTTTCCTCCACCCTGGACCTTAACGCGTGTCCTAAAGGAAAGTAATCTCTTCTCGAAAGTGTTTCCGAATGTTTCCAATGTAATTTTGGGCGAAATGATTAATTAAATTAGCATTAGCCGATGCTATCTTTGCTAGCTCGCTATCAGTGCTCTGTCTGAAGCTTACAGAGTGCTAACAGTTAGCCTGCTAGCTAGTTCTATAGACTTAATATTGTTCGCACCAGTTAGGGGAACTTAGCTGCCTTGGTGTTGCTAACTTCATACAGCTAGCCATTTAGAAAGGCAGCGCTGCAGTTTGAAGACTTCACAGTTCGTTGTTTAACTGCTTGTCTTCCTGTCTGAGGGGATTTGTGCAAATTTTTTAAAGTTGATATTCACACTTCGTTTTTGACAGCGAGGCCGCGAATTAGCCTTCATCTCAGTATCTACTTAGCTTAGCCTGTTAGCTTGCTAAGCTAGTCGTGTGAGTGAGAGGGAGAGAGCGAAGGGGATAGAGAGAGGGGGAGAGAGAGAGAGAGAGACGGAGACGTAGCGAAAGTTCGGCGCCGTGCATCGAGATGCCCGCGATGTTGGAAAAGGGTACGACGGAGATATCGGGGAAGAGAAGAGGCAGAAATTCGGTGAACAACACGACGAAAAGTTTTACTTCGAACGGCAATAGTAACAATTCTTGGGAGGAAGGAAGTTCGCCTTCCTCTAGTGATGACGAGCACGGTAAGTCAGTGTTGGTAGCCTCGATCACTCGGGACAAGTTCTAACACTTTTACAGCCTGTTTAGAGTCTGACTTTTTGCCTTGTTTTTTTGTGATAAGGTGCTGGAGGGATGCGAGTCGGACCACAGTTTCAGGCTGTAGTTCCAGACTACGACCCCGGTAAAGTGTGCTTGAGTTTTCTGAGCTGTAGTTAAAGAGCAGGTTACAGCGCGCGCTAGCCTCGAACACAGCCCGTTGTTTCACTAGTGCACAGTTGCATCAGATCTGCATCACACTGCACCATTTACTGCTCTCTTTACCCAAAACTCGTCACTGTGGACTTCTTATTTACTTTAAAAAAGACACCTGTATGTTCATGACATCTCTTTTTATGGCATTTCATTATCTGCCATAAAAAGAGTTTCTTTTTGAAATACATTGGAGTGTCTAATATTTATTGAAATAAAGTCAGGTGTTTTTTTTAAATTGTGTTTCCTGTAAAAAAAAAAAAAAAAACAAGAACAAAATGTCATTTCTGTTGTACCACGAAGAACAGGGCCAAAAGTATGTAGACACCAGATCATCACAACATAACATGCCAAAACTAATGGCAACTTGGAGGCACACATATCTATCTATCTATCTATTTATCTATCTATCTATCTATCTATCTATCTATCTATCTATCTATCTATCTATCTATCTATTTATCTATCTATCTATCTATCCATCTATCTCTTTCTCTGTCTGTCTGTCTGTCTGTCTGTTATACACACTAGAATCATGTGAACATTCTTGCAGTAGTATCTAAACATCTAATCATGCGGCAGCAGCACATATACATACAGTCAGGTCAAGAGCTTGAGTTAATATTCACATCAAACATCAGAAAGGGGAAAATGTGATTTGTTTGACCTTAACCGTGGCATGGTTGTGGTAGGAAGTCTGGTAACTGAAATAATCACTTTCTGCAGATTCTTTTTAGATTTCTCTTCTTTGTTGACAGGAGTGCCCTTTCTGACACATTGGCCATTTTACAATCTGGCCATTTTCTTCTGATCTCTCATTTCGAAAGGTGTTTTTCCCCCTCACTCAGGTGTTTTTTTTTTTGTTGTTGTTGTTTTTTGTACCATTCTGTGTAAAGTCTAGAGACTGGTACCAACATCTATGCCATAGTTAAAGTCACTGGTCAGAGAGACCACATTTTTTTCATCGTTCTGATTGTTTGTTGGTGCCATACGATTAACTGATTAGATAAGAGCATGAATGTACATGTGTTCCTAATAAAGTGTAGTGAGTGTGCAGTAGTAGAAGGTCATATATAAATATGCAGTTTGGTCCTAGCAGCTGCCAGAAGAAACGTGTGCTGAGCTGAACTAGTCAAACTGGTAGATGGAACCAGTTTCTAAACTACTGCTAAGAATGCAACATAGGCAAACTGTTTTAAAGCAAAGTCCATGATAGCAATGCAGTTAGAAAATGTCAGCTGTTTTATTAATCATTTGAATGAAGTAACTAGGATGCTGGAAAATACACTGGCAGCTTGCAAAGATGGTCAACCAGCTTGACTAGCTCAGCCTGTGATCTGGCAGCTGATCAAGCCAAGTGTGATTTTTCTTTTTTTAATCTAGGATATATCGTATTATATTATATTAACTTAACTAATAGGTTAGAGGATAGTCATAGAGCAATTCACTGCAGTGTAGCCTTTTCAAATCTTTTCACAACACCACATGCAAACAGCAAACTTGACACACTAAGACAACTTTCACCCTGATATTGCTGTTGCAGACAAAACCACATAGTAAAAGATTATTTTTTTAGTTCCCACGTCAGTGATCATAAAACATATATCGTGCCATGCTCACCAGCAGCTGATTTAGTGCCATTGAAAACAAAGTCAGCGACAAAGCAGTGTCAGAAATCTTTTATGAGAATGTGACTGCTGCAATAGCACTTGCTTAAAAAACACCAATGAAAAGATGCTAATGGGCAGTAAAACATCCTTATGATCTCTCGCTCACTTTGAATAATGTTTCAGTTTGACATACGCATTCCTCACAAGAGGATCTTATTTGTATAAGCGGACACTGAGAACACCTTATCACAGTCAGTTAGAGTTTAGCCAACATTCTATTGGGATCTTAGAAGTCTGCAAGGTAAAACAGTCTTTAGCAAGAACAAAACTAAATAATTCTAAATTAAACTTAACCTAATGAAATAACAGATCCTTTTTCTCCTCTTTATTATACGTGACACTTTTGTGCGTTTTTTTTCCTTGTCAGAAGTGGCCAAGGCGAGCCAGGAGAGGGAGAATCTGGGAATGTTGGTGTGGATTCCTAACCAGACTCTGTCTGAGTCTAAGTGTGAGTAGATGTAATCTCTGTGCTTATATAAATTATCCACGCCACAAGTGTGTAAGTAGTGCTAAGCATCAGTTAATGAGCAGAAAAAGAGTTGAAATGTATGCAGCAATCAAAATACTGATTCTTAATGTACATGTTCCTCATTTTCTTGATTTATTAATCAGTCGATCGAACATTGTTTGAAAATATAAAGCTCCACAATTGATGGTGTATGTCAAAGGAATTGGTCACAGATCTCAGAGACAATATTCTTGCTTGACTGGTTGGTCTGATTATTTGGTGTGATAGTACCAAAACATTTGCATTATTGTGTTTACCAGCATGGTCACGGAGTGTGTTAATCTGCTTATACCACAGTGGTTTGCCAATGTTTGAAACATTTAATTTATTATTGAACATCATGCGCCACATTTCAGCAGGTTAGAGTTCGATTTAATGTTATGACTGTCCAAGAAAGATTTTAGTTCCTGTTCACACCTACATTATAGCTGTGATAAACAGTCATTCCCTCACCAGTATCTCTCCCTTTCTCTCTCTTTCGCTTTGTTGCCCTTCCTGTTTTATTTATATATATATATATATATATGTATGTATGTATGTGTGTATATATATATATATATATATATATATATATATATATATGTATGTTTTTTATATATATATATATATATATATATATATATATATATATATAATATACATATACATATACATATACATATATAATTTTTTTTTTTTTTACTGAGAATGTAAACTGTCCTAAAGACTGTGTCTTTAGGGAAAAAAAAGTCTGGTAACATCACCAAATCAAGAATTATACTTTTCTTTGTTAAACATGGTTATTAAAAACTAATATAATTTATTTTGTATTAGATTATGTGTTTAGGACGTGTATAGAAACAGTAAGGTATAAGATGGAGCACGATCACATAAACCGGCCATGGAACTGAGCCATTCTGTTCTAAACTTCAGACTAAAACTGAAATCTTGAATCTGACTGGCACGAAAGTGTGTATTATTTTTGCAAGTTTACAAAAACTTTGTGACAAGCTATTTATACTGTTTCATAAGAGGTATACTTTGTAGATTCATCAGAAACAAAAGTGGACTTTTGTCCAGAATTACAGGATAATAACTCACTTTATAAGCTTCTGCTTTGTATATTGATAAATGACTTCACTCTCCTTTTCCACCCCCACCCCCCTTTTTTTACAACAGTGGATGAGTATATTGCAATAGCTAAAGAGAAGCATGGGTACAACATGGAACAGGTGAAACTACTCTCATTTATAATGCTTTGTAAATTTCAGTGCATTTAAGAATTATGTGATTCTCAGTTATAGTCACTTTAATATTTTCCATATACAAGCGAATGTTTCAAGTAATATAATTGTTAGCTAATAAGAAGGTATACTTGCCTACCTTGTTTTCTTAACAGGCATTGGGAATGCTTTTCTGGCACAAACACAACATAGAGAGGTCTTTAGCAGACCTGCCCAACTTCACCCCTTTCCCTGACGAATGGACGGTAGAGGACAAAGTGCTGTTTGAACAGGGTTTCAGCTTTCACGGCAAGACTTTCCATCGTATTCAACAAATGGTGAGCCCCCACAAGCAAGAACACTGTGCATATATGAAATCACGTTAAATACACCTAAGTTGTATCCAAGGTAATTTAAACCTTAGTTTTTACCCTAACGAAAGTCTGAGACTGCAGTGAAACAGTGGTGACCTAGAGTACTTTTATTTCTCCTTAACCAGATTAATGAGGGTATCACTGTGAATAATTGTGGCAGGTTCAGTGTTTTATTTGAGCTTGATAAATAAATGTTTTTTTCTTCCCCAGCTTCCAGACAAGTCAATTGCAAGCCTTGTGCGATTCTATTATTCTTGGAAGAAAACACGCAGCAAAACCAGTGTCATGGACCGGCATGCACGCAAACAGAAGAGAGATCGAGAGGAGAGGTCAGCCATTCATATATTTATGACTGTATTTACATAGAAATATTTGCACTTCCTATAAAAAAAAAAATAACTGTACAGTCAGTGTTACACAAACTAACATTATCCATCATTCATTTTTAATACTTTTTTTGCGGGGGAAAACCCATAGATATCTACACTAGGTTTCTTCCTTTGTGATGCTCTACCAGGTCTTTACTTCAGTGGTCTTCGGTTCCTGCTTGGTCAGCTTCAGTTTTGCTTTCGGCAAAGTGAAATGCATGCTTAGTCAGAGTCAGGTCAGGTGACTGACTTGTCCGTGGCAGAACATTTCACTTCTGCCTTCTCTTCCCATCATTCTTGTAGAAGTTGTTCTATTTATAGAATGTCTATGTTCTGTCCATACTCTGGAATGTACAGACTTTCTTTTCTCATTGTTTTTGGCTCTCTAATCCAGTCTTCTTGTTTTTGAGACTTAAATGGTAAATGGTTACATCATCTGGTAAACCCTCTGTATTTTTCTCAGAGTTTTTTTTTTGTCTTTTTCTTCAGGGAACATTGTCACCCATTACACATTCAGAGGTGTTTCAGTCCTCAAATTTCTTATTCATATCAAACATTAGACTTGTGATCTCAGTGCCTCTGAATCATGCTGCCACATGATTGGCTCTTTGGTTAATTCCATAAATCAGAAGGGGTACAGGTGTTCCTATTAAAGTGGCTGGTGTGTGTGTAATTTGTGTGTGATTTTTGAAAATGCAAGGTAAAAAAGCCAAGGTCCCTTCTTCCCAATTGTTCACCAGTTTTCATTTTTATGGGTAATCATTAATCATTCATTTTTTCAGATGTAAGTTTGTTGTTTTACTGAATCGTTTAGTCAAAGTAAATTACTCCTTGTTTTGTTTCTAAGTGATGATGAGGCTGAAGAGACGAACTGCAACTCTCCAGGTGACACAGAACTTGAATCAAACAAAGAGGAAAAAAAAGAGGTAGAGATCTTTTTTTTTTTCTCCTTTCTTAGTATAAAAAGTTGTTTACATACAGTGAGGGGAAAAAATTATTGATCCCCTGCTGATTTTGTATGTTCGCCCACTGACAAAGAAATGATCAGTCTGTAATTTTAATGGTAGGTGTATCTGAACAGTGAGAGACAGAATAACAACAAAAATCCAGATTTCAAAAACATTTCAAAAAAGTTCTACATTGATTTGCATTTTATTGAGTGAAATAAGTATTTGACCCCTTTGCAAAACATTACTTAGTACTTGGTGGCAAACCCTTGTTGGCAATCACAGACGTCAGACATTTCTTGTAGTTGGCCACCAGGTTTGCACACATCTCAAGGAATTTGGGCCCACTCCTCTTTGCAGATCCTCTCCAAGTCATTAAGGTTTTGTGGCTGACCCTTCAGCTCCCTCCACAGATTTTCTATGGGATTAAGGTCTGGAGACTGGCTAGGCCACTACAGGACCTTAATGTGCTTCTTTTTGAACCACTCCTTGCCTTGGCCGTGTGTTTTGGGTCATTGTCAGGTGGAATATCCATCCACGACCCATTTTCCATGCCCTGGCTGAGGGAAGGAGGTTCTCACTCCAGATTTGACGGTACATGGCTCCGTCCATCGTCCCTTTGATGAGGTGCGGTTGTCCTGTCCCCTTAGCAGAAAACACCCCCAAAGCATAATGTTTCCACCTCCATGTTTGACGGTGGGGATGGTCTTCTTGGAGTCATAGGCAGCATTCCTCCTCCTCCAAACACGGTGAGTTGAGTTGATGCCAAAGAGCTGGATTTTGGTCTCATTTGACCACAACACTTTCACCCAGTTCTCCTCTGAATCATTCAGATGTTCACTGGCAAACTTCAGATGAGCCTGTACATGTGCTTTCTTTAGCAGGGGGACCTTGCAGGCATTACTGGATTTCAGTCTTTCACGGCGTAGTGTGTTACTAATTGTTTTCTTGGTGACTATGCTCCCAGCTGCCTTGAGATCATTGACAAAATCCTCCAGTGTAATTCTGGGCTGATTCGCCGTTCTCATGATCATTGAAACTCCATGAGGTGAGGTCTTGCATGGAGCCCCAGACCCATTTGGGAATAATCGCACCAACTGTTGTCACCTTCTCACCAAGCTGCTTGGTGATGGTCTTGTAGCTCATTCCAGCCTTGTGTAGGTCTACAATCTTGTCCCTGACATCCATGGACAGCTCTTTGGTCTTGACCATGATGGAGAGTTTGGAATCTGATTGATTGCTTCCTTCTGTGGACAGTATCTTTCATACAGTTAAGGAGCTGAGATTAAGAGCACTCCCGAGAGTGCTCCTACTGTAATCTCAGCTCCTTACCTGTATAAAAGACACCTGGGAGCCAGAAATCTTTCTGATTGATAGGGGATCAAATACTTATTTCACTCATTAAAATGCAAATCAATGTAGAACTCTTCTGAAATGCGTTTTTCTGGATTTTCTTGTTGTTATTCTACCTCTCACTGTTCAAATACACCTGCCATTAAAATTACAGACTGATCATTTCTTTGTCAGTGGGCAAACGTACAAAATCAGCAGGGGATCAAATAATTTTTTCCCTCACTGTATGAAGTAAAATGGAAAGAACAAACTGATCTCAGGTGTACTCTTGCTGTACTTTTTGGTTTTTCTGGGAATTGAACTTGCAGTCCTGCACACACTTGTCTGATTCTTTTACCTTTGATCCATTTTGCAATGTTTTTTTCCTTTCCCTTTGAAAGTGCATAAAGTATTTCTCTTAGTTAACCCTCTGTTTTTCTTAGGGTCCATCTGGACTTGAAAAACAAGATACAAAGCCTGCACTTGTCCAGAAGGTACCTGTATATATTTAAATAAATCTAAATACATTTTGTTATTAAAATGCACTTCATATAGTCCAGTCCTTTCACATGTGCATCAGTAACAGTTATACAGCATGCTTTTTAGTATCATGTGCATTTTTATCCAGCTGATGAAAGTGATAGTACCTGTTTTTTTCTCCCCATTTTCCTTTCTTCTAACTGAGTAAATTAAGACTTAAACTGGCATGTAGTGCCTAATAGCAAATGTTGATGTTAGTGCCCCTATTACAAGTGGGCAGTGGGCAAAAAATTCTAGGACATTTGACCTCCCTCAGTGGCTTCTTTTTTCTATTATAAACCATAGTTGGCTAATTGATTTAAGACATGTTTTGTACCCACTTTTCAGCCAGCACCTCTCACAGACAAACCAGCTCATGTTAAAAAGGAAGCACAAGGTCCAAGGAACCACCACCGCGCCAAGAGAAAGCCTCCCAAAGGCATGCACCTGAACCAGTGTGATGTGACTGCCATGTCGAGCAGTGGCCCAGCCGCAGCCAGCGTCCTCAGGCAGCTGGACATGGAACTCATTGCCATTAAACGACAGGTTAGTTCTATCTTTTCTACATTCATTTAACATTAACCTAGCTTAATGAGCACAGTGTCAGAGTGGACATTTAAGTATGTGATTGTGAAATCTGTCTGCAGATCCAGAGCATCAAACAGATCAACAGCGCCCTAAGAGAAACGCTCGAAACAGGAGTAGAGGATTTTCGACCTCCCGAGGTATATATCTTACTTATATAGATGTAGGAATTTCTTCCTGTTCTTGAGAATTTAAAAAGTGATGCACAGCTGTGGCACACACAAGGATTCAGTGTTATTAGGTGTTTAGACTTCAGTGATTTTGATGATGATCTTTTCCTGCTAATTATTTATGTGTCTAATTTAAGCACACTGTTTTCAAAGGTGAATCAGAAATTCAACACACGCTGGACTACAGAGGAGCAGCTTCTTGCTGTACAAGGTAAATTTGCAGGGTGTTTCGAGATGAGCAAACTTGGGCTTATTAGCTGTTGAAATACTGAGAAGAATTTAAAGGTGACACACATGATATGCATTTGCTTTTAATTGATAGACGAATTTTATGATAATAGATAAAATATGTATTTACATATTATTTCTGTCAAATAATTGTTTTTCTCTTCAATATATAATCAGCTATAAGGAAGTATGGAAGGGATTTTCAGGCCATTTCTGATGTCATCGGCAACAAGTCTGTGGTGCAGGTGAAGAACTTCTTCGTAAACTACCGTCGCCGCTTCAATTTGGACGAGGTGCTGCAGGAGTGGGAGGCTGAGCACGGGGTGGAGGCTTCCAAGGGCTCAGAGGAAGAGAAAATGGAGGTGTCATCTGAGGAAGGCACCACCACGCCTGTACCGCCAGAGGACCAAAAGGAGGTCTGAAGGTCTTGAATCAAGACAAAACATTCCATATCCTGTCATTAACAGTTTTTAAAAATACTTCAACTGTCAAAAGTTTGGTAGCACTGTTTTTTACTGAGACATTTTTGTTCACATCCCCAGAGGCTTCTCTTAATTGTGCAAGAAATGTTTGGATAGGAAGGAAGTAGTGCTGTATGTAATAAAAAAAAAAAAGCCTTGTCAATGTTAAACCTAATTGCAAACCTAAAAAAAGCTCTTTCTTTGCTTATAAATTAAAATATTTTGAAAAACTGGTGTCTTCAGCCCATTACAGGATGCACATGCGTAATACACCAAGATCTAGGTCTTTTGTGTTCTGCATTTGAACAAACCAGAGCATAAAAAAGGTGATCTAAGGAACACTAACAGCTTGTGTTTTTTTTTTTGTCCAGGAACCTATGCCCACAGAAGCACAGACCCCCTCTGCCTCCTGAGTGCCAACACCTGAGAGATCAGATGCTCCGGATCCAAATGCAGTCTGCAATCCAGTTGAAGGCATGTTGTGCTGAAGAGGCACCGTCTCGTACCCACCATTCCCGCCAGTCTCCTTTGCTGCTGTTCTTTTGACTCAGCTGAAATCTATGATTCTTACATGTCCTACTATTTGGAATCTCAACTGGCCCAACCCAGGAATAAGGATAGTCTTTACTTTTGTATTGTCACTGCCAACAGGAAATAGTCTCTCTGTCAGGTCGATGTTGTGCCTGGTGCTTTAAGCACTGTATTTACTGAACCTTCAGAAACACAGAGGACACTGGATGGGTTTGTGATCTTATTAACAGAGGAAGGCTTGACTTCTGTTGAAGGTTCAATAAACATTGTTTCAGTCTCCCTCATAACCTGCTAGTTACTTTAGTGTAGCATCCAGCTCTTGCATACATTTTGTTCCTCATCAGTTTGTACAGTAATCATATTTAGTATGTTTGATTTTAGATGAGTTGTCAAGATTGCTATCATGACTTAAGCTATTCGTCTATTTATTTGCTTAATAAGTTGTTTCAAAGAAATAATAGGTTTTCCAATTATGAAAGAGCCTGTATTGAAGGGACCTTGATGCCTGAATCTGTAAGTCATTTGAACAGTTTTGGTTGTTTTCAAAATCCAGCCTGTGATTCTGTTAATTGGCAGGACAGCCAGCTTTGGTGCTGCAAGCAACCAAGATTATTAGCTGCCTTCAAAGATATGTTGGTGAAGTTGGCAAAGTTAGTATTAGTATTTTTTATTTATTCAGCCATGTAAGGCAGGTTTAGCATATAATTAAGGGATTTTCTTCTAGTCAACCAAACAGATGCAGAGAAGTGAAACAACATACTGCTTCTTTTTTCCCGTTAATACTGGCTTTCCTCAGTGACGCCCTACAGAATACAGCCTACACTGTGGGATTCACAATGACTTGGCCTTGTTGCAGCTAGAGCACGAATACAAGTTTGTGTTCCTCTTTCTTTTAAATCATCTTCGATTCTGGACAGTTGGGATTGCTAAAGCTGTTCAATTGACCAGAAATTATCTATTAAATTATGGCTAAATGGATTAAGCAAGTGTAGGTCAAAATATTGAGCTTCCACTTTAAGATTAAATTTTTAAATGTAATTTTGGTATTTTAAATAGTATATCAGGTTCTCAATTCAAGAAAGTTGCTCATGCAATTCATTTATAAAGAGACACAATAATGGACAAATAATAGTTGTTGAGGATTATATCTGAATATTGCAAATAAATGGCTTTAAAAGTGATTTTACGAGGGCTGGTGATTAAATACAGGCTGTCTGTGATAGTACGCTGGATTTGGATTTTTTTTATTATATATATATATATATATATATATATAATTTATATTATATATAGTTATAATTTTTGTAATATTATTTTGGTATATGCTTTTCTTTTTGGTTTTAAAATGATGTCTGTCTTGCATGCACAGGCAATTATTTGGTAAACCTGGTCCAAGTTTGAAGGTATATTCCCCAGAAAAAAAAAAAAAAAAAAAGGATGCAAAAAGCACTACAAATGTAAGAGAGGCAGGCTACTGGGTTATGGACAAAAATGGTCATGTCTGTCCTGAGGTTGTTTTCTTTTCCCCATTCATGTTTATTTTCTTACTGTGCCAGAACCACAAATGGGGGGAAAAACTGATTTAGATTTTGTGTGTCTGTGTGTGTGCGCGCGTGCTTGCATACATGCTTCAGTGTGTGTGTTTTCTGATGATACATATTTTGCCCACATATAACCGGTTTGTCACATTAGCTACAGAATAAACCAATAGGATTTAACCAAGTCATGTGTATTGTATGATTCTGACCTGAACATCCTGCAGCGACTTGTATAATCATTTTGAGTTAGTGATGTAGTTATGAGACTAAATACAGGTGAATGAATCAGCAGCTTTTATTTCAAGGTCGCACAATAGGGGGAATCTACTTACAGGTAAGCTTGTATAATTTTTCTTAAACATCACACAATTTGAACAGCGAAAATCGTCTGTAATGTTATATTCATTTCACGAAATGATGATAGAATATTATACATAAATTATAGTCTGTATGAAAAGCTAAAAAAAACAACATCAAAGTCCTAGACTGACAGTGGAAAAAAAACACTGGCAGAAAATGGGCACCATGATCTGGATGACCTCTGCAGTATTTAATTATTCAGAAGCTCGTATGTTAATAAGCGTTGCTGTCCGGTTAATCATCAAGCATCACTAATAATTTCAAGCTTACAATTTCAGAGATCACTAATAATTTCAAGCTCATATCAGTGTGGCCGACTAGCCAGGTATATGATAGAGAAAATAAGAGAGATAACAGCTGCAGAAATATTGCAATGAAATAGAAAGTGAAAGCAAACCAATCCAGTTGTAGCTTTGTGTAATCTTTCTTTTGTTTAATGTAGCAGTAAACGTACTGTCAAGTCCAGTAAGTTTTAAAAGTTCATTTTTATTGCGATTTCGAATATAACTATATGAATCTTGTAGAGAGGTCATAGAAATACTAAAGAACTTAATAATCCTTCATCCAGTCAATTCAAGCGACTTGGATGTCCAGGGTGTGTCCACTCTAATATCTTGCTTACTTGGATGTTAATCATTATTGTACCAATGTACATATTTAAATCAAATTTAGAAACTGTAAAGCAACAGTGCAGCTATAAAATGTGACATTATGGACATGTGTTTTACACTAAGAAATAGTCAGACATTAATAATGCATTATCTTTTGTTATTAGGCTGTGACTGAGGACTGAGGACTACCTTGAACGTCTGAAATGTGACCTTCAGTGACGTCCAAGACTTAATGAAATCTTGGTGTTTGTTTGTTTGTTTGTTTGTTTTTTCCACTTTGGTGAACGGCTTCCTGCATTACTCACAGCACGCTGGATTTCATGCACTGAATTGTTTTGTCTGTACGTTTTTCGTGGCACACACTGAAATAGCATGAATAAAATGAATTCATTTGTTTACCATTAAAGAATTAAAACCTTTTATCGTTTTACTTGTAGCCATAGCACAAAGATTTAGCCAAGCACACGCTTTATTTTGCCAGTACTACATATGGAAGTATGTCGCAAATAAAGCAGTCACTTACACTACCTAATAAGAGCCTAATAATAGCCAATAAGCTACTAATGACGTACGAGGTTACAATGGTCATGTGTACATGAAGCAGTATAATGTTGTTTAAGGCTAATCTCTGTTATTTAAAGAGTCTGAGTCAAGTGATTTACATATATATATATACAGCTCTGGAAAAAAAAAGTAAGAGATCACTGCAAAATAATCAGTTTCTTATGTTTTTTTCTTACAGGTGCATGTATTAGTGAGATGTTTCATTTTTTTGTGAACTGCTGACAATATTTCTCCTAAATTCAAAATATAACTATTGTTATTTAGAGTGTATATTTAAAGGAAATGACAACACATCAACATAACCCAAGATCATGCAGCATTTGCAGAGCTTTAATAACTCAAATAAAACAAAATGCAAATAATTTGTAAACAAATTGTGTTAATGCTGTGGCTAAATAACATTAAGAAATCAGTATTTGGTGGAATAAGCCTGATTTGCATGCGTTTTGGATCCATGCTCTCCACCAGTTTTTCACATTACTGTTGGGTAGCTTTACACCACTCTTTGCTTGATGGTTTGTGACCATCCATCTTCCTCTTGATGACATTCCAGAGGTCTTCAATAGGGTTTAAATCTGGAGATTGGGCAGCGGTCTCTTTTTTTTCCAGAGCTATATATATATATATATATATATATATATATATATATATATATATTTAAATGTATTACAATGATGGAAAAAACTAGCAAAAGAGCCAAAAGCTATTTTGACTATTTTTGGCATATTTGCATTTTCTGTTAATTTTTCCCTACACACACACAGGGAGACAGGGCGGGTGAGACTCGGGTGAATTGTCCAATCAGATTGCTCTCCCTGTTTAAAACTCCGCCGTGGACTGCGCGTGTGCGCTCAGCGCCCTCTCGTGGATTCACACTCACTTCAATGGCGTCCTTTTACTACGCTTTTTTTTTTTTGACGGGGATTTCCTGAGGAAGTCGGAGCGAGGGGGCTTTCCAGTTACTCGAATTGACATCAACAGCGCACAAGGTTTCAGCGCTGGTGGATTTTTAGTTTCTCCACGGGCCAGATTGCGCAGTTTTTTTCTCCACACTGGACATCCGACCATGAAAAGGTTTGGTGTCTCGGCGGCCGCAGCCTGGGTGAGAAGCAGCGAGGACGGATTTCTCTGTGAATTGTAGTCGTTGGAGACGTTCGCGGTCTCTGGGAGCGTTCATGAAGTGGCCAAGCCGCCGAGGCTCCGGCTCTTACATTGTTCAGAGGCGAAAAACAGTTCTGCAATATCGGACGACGTCCATAACTGATTCATGTAAGTGCTGTAAATGTTGGGGTTTGTGAGTCCGGTTAGCTTTCCACGTTTAGCTACGGCGCGAGGAGCTTAGTTAGCAACAACCTGTGTCAAGACAAGCCCTAAGGAGCAATGGGCTCATTTAACCACAAAGCTATGTGGCTAGCACCCAAAAGTTGCCTTTTTTTAGATGGGCCTTCTTAGCTAAATATCAGTTGAGGAGGTTCGATTAAAAGAAACATTTAGTGGGATAAATAAATAAATAAACAAACAAACAAACAGAACAGCTAGCACAAAACCCTAAACCTAGACCTGCTCTGTAGTGGAGGTGCCTCCAGTTAGCTCTACACTAACATCATTTTTTACTGAGTGTAAAAACTGTCTGTTTTCTGGCTCATGGATGATAAGTTTCTTCTTCAGTCATCATCTCACTGAAGATTTTCTACTTTTTTTTTTCTTCCATACCCTGCTTCTAAAAAGATTCACCTTTACCAGGATGCTTACAGTGCATGGAAAACCTGTCTCCTCCACCACCATCAGTGTGCTGTGTTGTGTTTTTCTTTTTGACTTAGGAAAGTCTGCTTCAGGCCTGTAAACTACTGATGGAAAAACCGTGATGACACACAGCTTAGTTTAACTCTGCTGGATTCATGATTTGTGCTGAGGCATTGTCAGTCTTTGGGAGGATGTTGGGTTCGCTTTTGATCACTGGGTGCTTTTTTCTCTCACTTCATAACCTGGGTTATTTGAATCTGACATCTGTTGAACTCTCAGAATAAACACGGTAAGGTCCCCTGACATGCTCCAGCACACACACTCTCCTTTGGGACCAAGTGTCAGCAGAGGTGCATTTGTCTTGGCACGCAAATTTTTATTTTTATTTTTCACACCTCACTACTAATTTACAAATCACAATCATTTGTCAGCATTCTAATACAGCCGTTTCTTCCCGTTAACAGCGTGAAAGTCTACCACTTGATCTCTTCCTTTATGTTGAAAGGTCAGACGAGAATAGGCTGATATTCCCCTTTAGACTTTTGTTTCATTTTTGCTATGATTTCTCCGGCAGTGCAGACATGTTCAAAGAAAACCTCCTTCACCTGGACGCTATTCAGCCCTGAACTTACACTCTTGGCAGATTGGGTTACACACATCACCGCCAGCTCTTTCTGGTGTTAAATTCTGTTGGACTCGGATATGGAGCTTTGGGTGAGACGGCACATCCATGTATAGCTCTGGATGTGAATTATTTCTTTCTGTCTTTGTATAGTTACGTATATTTAGTGTGTTCTGTTTCAGCCATGTATAGGTCAATTCTCAACAGTACTTGCAATTCTAGGAAAACATTTGGCTAACATCTAAATATGAATTACTTGAAATTTTTAAAGATAGACTGCTGAAGTGTCAGAGTGTTAATCTTTGTTGAGCGGTGGAATTTTGTGATATGAAAAAAACATTTGGGAGACGGGTTTAGAAACACTTTGTTCAGGCAGATATATTCTCTAACATTATTTGCCGGAGAGGAATCAGTGTGATATCGAATAATGCCGTTTTTGTTTTTTTTACTTTGTAGAATATTTGGCTGTAAGTCTTGCCTATCTCTAGCAATGAATTGTGTACTTACTACATTTTGTGTGTGTGTGTGTTGTCAGCAATGACGGCAAGGAATGAGGCAGCAAGGTGAAAAGCCCCTTAAATATTCCTGGAAGCTCCTAGAGAACTACACATATTGGTCAGCCAATAATACACTGCCTTCCCCAAGATGGTTTTGACTGTAATTCATTTCTGTGTCATTTGATGATGCAAAATAAGGTTTAAGGCTTGAATGTCCTCTTTTCAGGGGCAGTACTTGCATGTTTTGTTAAAAAAAAAAAGCCCAGTATGACTGAAAGACTGAACGAGAGATGCAAATACTTGAAAGAGAAGTGGAATCAAAACTGATTTTCTCAGGACACTTGAGCATGAAGTGGAGGTGACTGTGTAATAGCAATAGTTTTTTAATAGTTTAGTAAATATACTATACTATATATATATTCTATATACTATTTTTTATATATATATATATATATATATATATATATATATATATATATATATATATATATATATATATATATATATATGTATGTATATATATATATATACATGAACTACATGAAATTATCTGCTTGATGTAATTAGTGTGTGTGTGTGTGTGTGTATATATATATATATATATATATATATATATATATATATATATATATATATATATATATATATATATATATATATATATATATACACACACACACACACACATAATTACATCAAGCAGATAATTTCATGTAGTTCATGCTTCTCTCTAAGTTCCTACGCTCTCTCAACAGATGATTAAGCATCTTTTTATGACACAGCAGACAGTCTTGTATGCTTCTCACAATGCAGCTGTTTAGGAGGTGTTACACGCAGCATACATACTTACATTCCAGTTCTGTAACCTCATTTGGAAAAGTTGCAGTGTGTAATGGAAATTCTGTGGAAACACGTTCAGATGTAAAGCTTCTCTTCCTCTTACAGCTGTGCTGATGGAGTGATCTAGCTTTTGTCACCTAGGAAGACAGTCGCCTGGCTTTGTCGCCTGGCTTTGTGAATGACATTTTATTAAATCTTAATTCCTTATTAGAAAGTTGACAGGAATCTACTAGAGGTATAATTTTGTTAGCATGGCACTGGTTTTTGAAGCATTATCAAAATGAATGAAATGACTTATTACAGCATGACAAAGGGCTACACTAGTAATAGTGGCTTCTATGTCCTGGGGAGGGTATTTGAATCTGAAATGGCTTCATGTCAACCATGAAGTTCCATACATAGGATAAAGATGTTATTATTTTCGCATTACTCTTTGCATATTTAAGTAGAGTAACTGTGAACACAGGGCAGTACAGTGGTGCCTCGCAACTCCAGGTTTCCTCTCCCCAGCTCTAAACCTGAACGTCTGCAGACTGGTTATGCACGGTGATGGACTGGCATCCTCCTACTTCATGCCCAGTGTTCTGGATCTGCCACTACCTTGACTAGAATAGTGCTTCCTGATGGTGAATAAATAACCAGTTCGTGAACTGAAACACCAGAACGTGATCGAGCATGATTAGCCTTTCCCATACCAAAAGCTGATTTTGCATTATTTACAATTCTTAGAAAATTCTCCATATAAGGCCTTCAGGCAAAACACACAAGCTTCATAGTGTTTCAGCCTATGATCTGCATGATGGTCTGTGTTATTTCTTCTTAAAACTTTTTTGCAGAATTGGGCTTTTATACGCTCGCCCATTTTGTGGTAAGACTAAATTGTTTAAAAGCACTGTAGTGTAACTCCAACAGCATTACTGTGGCAGTGTCTGTAGAAGGTATTTCGTATTGGGCTGTGTGGCATTGCTGGGATCTTCCTGTGTGCTTGGTTTAGTGAGGTACTTGGCTCTGATGAGATATTATTAGTGCCAGAGAGTTATGTGTGTTATGAAGGGGTTTCCCAGGCTGTGAGCTGCTGGTCAGGAGCGCTTGATGTGGCAATGCAAGGCCAGAGTTTATGCTTTTGAAAATGGTGCAGGAGACGACGGTAACGTCTCTGTCTGCTGAGCTATAAACAGTGTTGGAGTTGAAGTCTGTCTGTGTGTGTTTGTGTGTGTATAAGTAAGTATAAGTGTAAAAGAGAGAAACACTGAAGCAGTGGGACATAAACAGAAATGCCGTGTGATTTCAGTGACATCCTAGTTACAGTCCAGGCCAACAGGACAATGGCACTCGACACTTTTTGGTGTTGTGTTTTTTTGTGCTCTAATAGCTGACTCATCAGCTAATTATCAAGCCCTACCTGATCTGAATACATAAAGATTAACATAGAGGCACAGTGCCAATTCTTATTGACTCGGCTAGCATTTCTTCACGTAGCTAGATCTATTTACTTACAACTACACGAAAGGAAGTCAGCAGGCATCATACAAGGCATCTTCTCTTCCACAAATTCACCTCAACCAACCCTTATGTTTTCAGAAAATAGAGAAGGAAATGAGCAGCAGTAGCACATGAGAAGCAATGATCTAGATGGAGTTGATGAAGTTTTCACCTTTTGTGAGTGGTTAAGACTGAGGTACTGGTCAGAAGGTTAAGAGATCAAATCCCACAAATGCCCTTAACCTTAACTGCTCAGTTGTATCCTGTGTCTGCCATGTTGGATAAAAACATCAGCCAAAATGCATTACATTAGTCCATTGTAGTGACACTATGGCTTTATGAGAAGGTGCCTGACTGTGTTGGTTGTCTGTATTGAGGCACTTTATTATGTAAACACCAAATGGAAAAATCCCACAGATAAAGTTGAATATTTTGCAGCACATCTCAAAAGCTGTACTGAAGATGCATTGCAGCAAGCAATTAATTTACAGATTTTTTTTTAATTAAACATTTTTCCTTTTTTCTCCCACTTATTTCTTCAGCTTATTATTCTGCACATTCCCATTGCTCCAAAAAGTCTGTAAAATCTAAATTTGACTTTTCTTTGCATTGCTCTTTAAATATTGGACATTGTCAAAAATCAGCTTTATAGTAATTCGGATGTAGAATTAGATAACTATTTATCCCTAATCTCTAATTGTCTTCTGCGCCATTTCAGTTACATAATACTTTGGGTATTGTTTTTTTTCTTCTTCATATTATTAGCATTAAGGCTGTGGAGTGAATAACAGCATGAAGCAATGACTGGCATCATGTCAGCTGCAAAAATGTGCTGTGAGGTGTAAACTAAGCCAAAGGACAGAAGTAAGTGCTTGGGAAATGTGATATTCTATTTGGACAGATGAACAAAAAGAAATAAGAAAGATAAGTTCTTTATCAACATACCTATATGGTGGCTCTGTGCTCTGCTAATTTTTATGGTTTCTTTGAGCTTGCTGCACAATTGCACAAATTTTCCATACAATTTAATTATGAGCCATGAGAAAACGAACCGATGAAAAAGAAAACGATGAAAAATCTAAATTTTGCTCTGATTCAGACTGGGCTAATAGGAGTGACAGCACCATGAGGCAAATGCTGCATGGGCCTGAATGTAATGATGTAATCAAGAATTCTCGTGACATTTCAAATTCTCTCAGGATCCACATTTTCACACCTTACTTTTGAGCCGTTTCTTCCTCGATGGATGTGGTTTTGTTGTGGGTTAGGAATGCGGTCTTCTTTCCACATGGGCACTTTCCATTTCATATGACTTCACGGTGTAATATGAGGCCTGAGTGACCTTGGGTGTATGAGTCTCTGATGCTGTTCCAACAGGCCAAAATAATTGCTCAGTAATCAGACATGTTTATCAGTGAGTGACATTCTAAACTTTCCAGGTAGCAGCCAAAACATGATGGTGTCAAAACATGACTTTTTTGGAAAGTTCCCCAAGAGGCTGAGCTCATTGTCCCTAAGGCTCAGAGACGGAATCCAAAAAAGCCTCCCATTGAAAATGTAGTAGATTGCATGCAATAAAGTTACTCTTGGTTGTAAAGATGATTTTACTGCCTTATTATTTCCATGTATATCAGGACAGTAATTTGTATTCAACAGTTCAAGAACGTTGTCGAATTCAAAGGAGGTAACTTGTCCGTTTATTTTTGTCCACTTTTGCAGGTCATGTCCTTGCCGCGCCGTGTGGATGGGCGGGAGCAGCAGATTGCTCTGCAGCAGCAGCAGTCCTTCCTCCCGCTGCGTGGTGGTTTTCAGGACCACTTCATCATGCCTCCCGAGCCCAAGTACTGCTGCGAGCACTGTCGCATGGTGCTGTGTAATCCTCGGCAGACTGAGTGCGGACACCGCTTCTGTGAAAGCTGCATTAACCAGCTGCTTAGGTTTGAACACCTCTAACTTTCAGTCCTTGCTACATATCTTATCACTATAATGTGGTTATTGTCATTAAGGAAGAAAAATCCTGGTCCATTTTGTGATCAGTTTAAAAGACGGAATCACACGGATTAAGGATGCATTTCATAAACAAGAATAAACTCCACCTGAAGTTTCCATATAATATATTTTAACATGTATTTAGGAACTTTAATCTTAATTATATGTTTTATATTAAAAAAAAATAGTTTCATGTGTAAAGAACACAAAATGGGACATCTAGCTTGGGTCTTGATCATTCTATTTTAATTGCCCCCAGGCCTTTCTAAAGAACTTGTCTGTTCATGTAAACACAAAAGGGCAATTAGTGTTTTCCTACATTCAGCCGCTCTGTGATGCAATAGATACAGCAGTTCAAGATGCAAGAAGAATAGCCCTTGCACTTCCAGATTGGTAGGTGTTGTGTAGTAGGGGAACACCAACATACTCAGGAGGGAATTTGCAGCACATACGTGAGGTGAAAATATGACTAAAACCTTGATTTACACCACAAAGTTTGCTTGGAGTTTCCAGAATTTTGTGCCGTATGAAGAGCTTTCAGCTAGCATGTGTGTTCTGGTTTCTAACCAAAGTACTTGGAGTGTAACTGAGCTTTATGAAAGGACTTAAAAATGATTTAGATTAACTAATTAAACAAAATCTCTCAACACACTTTTATTTCCAGAAAACTTAAAATAATTATTTACTGTTCACAAAGCTGTAAAGTCTTAGGCTTGAAAATTTATATTGTTGAACACCTTCTTAGAGCTTAGAGCATATGCTTCTGTCCACTGGTTGCTGCATAACACTCATCAAACATTTTTTTTTTTATTCTTTCAGTAAACCAAATCCGGTGTGTCCAGCTGATATGGAGCCATTATCTCTAGATAAAGTAAGCCTCTTCCCATTAAATATCTGCTACCAGTACAGTATATCTGACTGAAAGCTGTGTTCTTTACGCCAAACTCTTTATTTCTTTATGGTCAGATATTTCGTGATGTTTGCTGCAACAGAGAGATTATGACACTGAAAGTCTACTGCCGCAGTGCGAAAAATGGATGTAAAGAACAAATGAGTTTACAGCAGGTTACGGTAAGTTTCTTTGCAGTGCCTTCTTTATTTCGGATGTTCATAAAGATGGTCTTATATTGTTTAAAAATACAATGGTAACAGACAATTATAAAGATGGATGTCTGATTTAAATTGTCTACAACAAAACAGCTGCATTTCGCATAAAATTGTACATACAGGTTTAATGGCTCTGTTGAAAATCATGCATATTAACACTGTTATTTTTTTGTGTACATTATTAATCTCCATAATAAGGGAATGATGATTTTCTGACACCCAAAATGAATCCATGTCTTCTACTTTATTCCCTTCTACACCATCTGTCTCTGTGTCTCGTACTTTGGATCATCAGGACCATTTGAACATGTGTGAGTACTTTGAGGTGCCCTGTCCATTGTGTAAAGAGAAGATTATGAGGAAGGACATGCCTGAACACTTGAGCCACAAATGCAAATACCGTGAGACCACCTGTGAATTCTGCAAGCACAAAATGGCCTTAACGGAGCTACAGGTACTTTTTAAACCTGCTTAAACCCGTCACAGCTATTTTAACTGACGGAGATGCAGATTTATGTATATATTTTTGTAAATGAACTCTAAAGTGTAGGTCATTAGTTTTATTTCTTCCTCTGTGTTAAATGTTTCCCTAACTTTGGGCCAAAACTGCCCCGTGACATTTTGGTTTCGTATTAGTCCTGGGAACTTTAGGGGATTCTCCCATAAAGCATTTAGAGAATGCTGGTCCACGTGCTTTGTTAAAATTGTGGAAGTAGTTACTGTACTTTTTTTTTGGGCTGTGGGAAGTCCTAGGAAGTCTAGGTGAAGCGTTTTCTTCTTATCTTATGATTTGAATGATTACTCACGCTGCGGGTTATCTGTCTTTCTTGGTTTCTGTCTTCTTTTGTCTCTCACTCAACTAGAAACACAAAGAAACTGTTTGTCCTGCATTTCCAGTATCATGCCCGAATCATTGTTCATTTTCGTCCATCTTAAGAAATGAGGTAAGAATGAAGTCTGTTCATTTTGAATTATGTGGTTTAACGTCTAGTGATGTACTGGCAGCATTTATTAGGCAGTGATAAACAGTTCTCTTCAATTTTTATTCTTCATTTTTCTCTTTATAGCTGTCAATTCACCAGCAAGATTGTCCAAAGGCTCAAGTCACATGCTCATTTTTTCGTTTTGGCTGTACCTACAAGGTAATAACTTATATGAGGCAATAAAAACAGTATTATAAAAACTGATCTCTTAATTGAAAGTTTTATTACTATATAATTAGTTGATTATTCTTAAAGCTAATATCCTATGTTCATAAGTAGTACTAATTTATATATAATAATAATAATAATAATAACAACATAAAAACACATAATAACACATTAAATCATTGTTTATAATGCATGTTTTGAATTCAAGGGTTTGAATCAGGAAATGAGGGAGCACGAGTCAAGCTTTGCCTCAGAACACTTGCGCCTGATGATGGCCAGAAGCAATATGCTGGAGGCCAAGGTAGGGAAGCTTTGCTATTTCTGTTGAATTTCATAGTCACGTTAATGTAAAGCAAGGGGCTGGATTTAGGTATATGTGGCAATACAAAAATGATTTCAGAATGATAACAGGGCGTTGTTGTTGTTGTTGTTGTTAAAGATTAGTAAAGATTAGTAGATTAGACTTTCAGCTATTTTGTTTCTCTGCAATCTCTCTTACAAATATTTGTAAATGTAGGTGGAGGATGTCAAGAATGAGCTGTTGGAGCGATACACAGTTCTCCCAAGTCTAAGCAGTCGTCTTACAGAAGTGGAGGAACAGTACAAAGATATGAGGGAGAAATATCGACAAGTGGAGCAGAAACTATCCAGCATGCAGGTGAGAAACATCTCTTGCTTGCTCTGCATGCGTCACGTGATACTTGTTTACATGTCATGCCTTGAATGGGAATTTCCCCATACAGCTATGAACCTATAGGGCCAAAAAAAAGATAGGGCTTCTGTGAACTTTAGCTTATCCTTGCACAAAAGCCAGATTTAATAAAATATTTGCAATCATACCTGTATATTGGAAAAAAAATAGCTACATAAAGATAGCTAATGATAGCTTGCTTTGTTTAAGAAACCAGATGATGTGCTCACTGGTTTAACAGATTCTTTTGTGCCATATGAATTGAAAACAACACTGGAACTGGTGTACAATTCTGATATGTGCTATTATCTCTCACATCACTCATCTCACAGTGATCTGATTACATGCTTACTTTTTTATATTGCGGTACCACCATATATTTTCACAAACAGTAACACCTTATGCTTAATAGTGCATAGCACAGTGTTAACAGTTTATGAAAACTGCTAAGGGATGCCGCATATTTTTTCCGCTTATTAGTCCGATTACTGGGGTCCTGTTCGATTGCAGCTCTACACAGTAAATTACAGTACAACTTTATTACACTTATATTGGTAAATAATAATGAAGTGTAATTTAAAAAAATATATATAATCTAATTATAATTGTATTTGGGTAAAAAAAGTTTTTGGGTACTGTCCAAATAACTGCAGTATTTATTAGCAGTTATTTGTGCTCTCATTGTGACAAAAATTGTGATGTCCATGTAGAAGCTAATGAGCGCGCACTCCGAGAAACTGCTGGAGGTGGAGATGGAGCTGAGGGAACTGCGGTCATTAAGGGCCATGCGTGAGGAAGTGGAAGCTCTGAGGGGCGCTGTGGAAAGTATGCGCTCTGTGGTAGCATCACTCGACTCTGTCCGCACTGGGTCTGGTGCCCACACGTTAAGTGAGTGTCGCCTCTGCATTTCAACTTTATGACTGATGTATATGCTTAGAAGACTAAACAACCTAATGATACAACCACAAGCTAGTGCATTTGGGTGTGTAAATTACCTTCATCCAAGTCCATATCTTAGATAGAGGTCACATATTTCCATTCCTTATTCAGGAGAACAGTGATACTGCAAGAGATGATATTATAATCGTGGTCTTCATGAATGTCCAAATAAGTTTAAAAATGAACATTACCTGTGCAAATACAAGTCTAACCGTATAAGTAAAACCACTGGAAGCTTTCTAGAAATGTGATTATCCCTGTCTGCACTCGAAACATCTAAGAAATGTAATTTTGTACTTGATATTTTTCAGTGATTTGATGAACATTGTGTACATTTTTCTGTGTCAATTCCAGCCACATTAGAGACACAGGTGTCACGGCATGATGAGCTGCTCAGTGTGCATGACATTCGTTTGGCTGACATGGACCTTAAGCTGCAGGTGCTGGAGACAGCCAGCTTTAATGGAACTCTTATTTGGAAGATTCGTGACTACAAGCGGCGCAAGCAAGAAGCGGTGGCTTCTAAAACATTGTCGCTTTATAGTCAACCCTTCTACACAGGCTATTTTGGGTATAAGATGTGTGCACGTGTTTACCTGAATGGTGATGGCATGGGAAAGGGCACACACCTGTCACTGTTCTTCGTGGTGATGCGTGGTGAGTATGATGCGCTGCTGCCGTGGCCTTTTCGCCAAAAAGTGACACTCATGCTAATGGACCAGGGTCCTGCACGCAAACACTTGGGTGATGCCTTCAAGCCTGACCCAAACAGCAGCAGCTTCCGGCGGCCAACAGGGGAGATGAACATTGCCTCGGGCTGTCCACTCTTTGTCGCCCAGACTGTTCTGGAGAACGGCACCTACATCAAAGATGACACCATCTTCATCAAGGTCACAGTGGACACTTCAGACCTGCCTGACCCATGACACCTGGACAGTTATCCCATTGGTCAGTACCACTGTCATTTTCTTGTCACTGAAACTCAAAGTGCTAAATATTTCAAATAAATATTTCATTGGTCTGTACCACACCCCTTAGACTGTCACTTTCGGTCCAAAGTCAGGTTTCTCTCCTGAAGGCCTAGCACTAAACAGACAAAAATGCAACTGTAGCACAAATACAGGGTGATTCAGAAAATTGTTAACACCTATATGACACTACAGCATTGTAACACTGTTACACAATGAGGATGGGTTACTAATTACAGCCTGTTAAATGTAACTTCATTGCATTGCCTCCACTTTTGCACCAACAAACAACAGTACTCTAAAGAAAAGAACAGAAAAGAAAAATGTTGCCAATATGTGCTAACATTTTTTGAATCACACTGCCTATTTTTACAATTACAGCATAAGGGCTCGGTGATATGATATCACAATTATGATATAATCATATGATACATCATGACAGTTTTCTAAGTATCGTCATTTATTGTCAGGAGATGATAAAGCCCTACTGGCATCTAACAGTTCTGAAAATACAACCTTTAGCCTTTGAAAGAAACTTTCTTTCCAAAATAAGTGCTTTATAAAAGACCAGCCTGTTTGAAGGGGAAGCTCATTAAGCCTGTAGTTCAGACTTCAGAGAGTTCTAGTATAAAGCTGATCATCAACATACTTGGTTATCATCATTGAAACATTTTCTGATCAGATCTAGCTTGTTCTCAGTAAAATCAAGAATTCAAGAAAATACTATACTTTAGAGTGAAAATTTCTTCTCATTTCACTGATGCAAATTATTTTCTTTGATTTTCAGCTCTTTCCCTGAAAACTAACCAAAAACAACATTTTAAAACTTTTGAATAGCAGTGCACATTCACTTATTCATTTGGAAGGCTTTTTATATCCAGTGCAGTTTTTATTGAATGTGATTTGTTTCATGCCAGAGGGCCCGGTGCTCGTCACGGATGTTACGAGGTCACAGGATTGGGGAAAACAGAGCAGAAACCGATGAGAAGAATCAACCAAACACAAGAGTGGGCTGATGGTCTCAGGCTGGTATTCCTGAGACAGTGTAGGCACAGTTGCTTGAGTGACAGTTTGTGCTCTGCTTTGGATCATGACCAGGGTAGAGGGGGTCTCAGATAGCCACAGTGTTCAAGATGGAGCAACAAGAGCAAAGGGTTTTCACCTCTAATCAAACAAAAGTATGTCATTGTCTGTGCTGGTACAGACTTGAAGAAAGACAAAATGTTAGGTAATGATGCCAGCATGAAGAGTTACCTTTCAGCCAGAAAAAGTAAGAGGGATCCGTTTGTTCTCTGTAACAAATCCATGAGTGGGCCTCATTTATCAATCTTGTAGTAAAGTGTGTAAATGTTTTTATAAGGCAAAACAAACTGGAAATTCCTGTAAGATTCCTGTAAAAAAAAATTTATGCTCCAGTGAATATGTAGATAAATGCCAGTCCACTGTTTTTCATTTAGTGACACCCACAAAACTGAAATGTAGCTCATGGAGAGATTAAAGTAACAGAATGATGACTTGTTGAAGAGAGTTCTTCCTAACCATGCTACAACCTCCAGTAGTACAGCCCTGGCTAGCACAGACACACACTAACTACTCATCCCTCTCCCATTCTAGGGTGCTGTTTCTTTACTCCTAACTGAATGGCTAGTGGTGTTCATTTAATTTATAGAGTTTTTTTTTTTTTCTGGGGGGGGGGTTGCTTTCTTTCAAGTCATTAATATGAAAAGTGTTTGACATATTAAATTTGTGTGTAACTGAAATAAAGTCAGTCAAAAAATAAATGGGAGATTGACACTTAAGGTCTCTCATACTGTAACTCAAATTATAACTGTAACCCAAATGATCAGATTTAAGTCATATAATGTCCTTGATATGCTGATTTTTAAAAAATATATATATATATAAATAGTTTTTCAAACTAACTGGATTTTGCTGAATACCATATTTCTGATGTAAATGCTCCTATGAATGAATAGCATTGTTCATGTCTAGCTTGATAAATGAGGCCCAGTATCTGTATTTCATGTAATTGATTTGACAAATAAGCTTTTATTATTTAGTTAAAAGGAGTGTCCAGTGATGTTTATACAGAGAAGAGCAGTGTGTGTAGAATTGTTTGTGTACGCACGGTGGGAAAACTTCCTTTTCAGATATACAGGTAATGAATTGTAATGGACCTGTGCTGTAAAGCATGAAGATGAAATACATTGTGGCACGAAAAAAATATTTAAAAAAATTAAACCCAGAACAATTTTGCATGTTAAAAAAAACAACAAAATTTAAACAAGACTAATTTCCCAAATTTGTTTACTGTTCTGACATTATTTTTTGTAATGTTAAATATTGATGGATGCTGTGCATCAGAATATATTGTTTTTTTTGTTTGTTTGTTTTTTTGTTTTTTTAAACACCGTTTGTAATACTAGCCTTTAAAGTCTACAGCTATGCTGACAAACATTTACAGTTAACCAGATTTTTCAAGAAGAATATTTGCACAACCATTTTATGGTTTTTGTATGTGTAATTAAAATGTATATGAATATTAAATACACAAACATTTTACCATATTCTTTTGTTGTCACTTGATAAGGTTATATTAACTCGCTAATCCACAGTTTAGCAAACAGTTGCATCACTCATGTTTTTTGTGTTAAACAAATTAAAAAGCCCTTTTTTTTTTTTAACCCCCCGGAAATTTCATATTCATAATACTGAAAACTGCACTATAACGAACAAGTCAGCATTTATCATTACTACTAACGCATCCCAAAGTTTAGCTAGTAAACGTATTTCACTCATAAATTATTAGACATTTTATTCAGAAAAAACCACACAATTTTATTGCTAAGTTCTGCATAGTTTTATTAAAAAGATTTTCAGCTGTCCACATGTCTGGACATTATAAACAGAGTCAAACAGGTAATGATTATAAAATACATTTAACCCCCGTTGCCTAAATATATTTACAATTATATACGCATCAACTGCCGATTCCTCAACTTTTAGATGTAACATATTACCTAAATATTTAATGCATTTAATGCAAATATTTAACTCTAATCTTCTGTTTCTTCTTTAAAAAAAAAAAAACATTTAAGCTTTCTCAGCTTTAAAATTTATTTTCCTCTTTTTATTAAAATAAGTAATTTCAGTTTTATTAAAAGAATCTTGAAGTCAACAATACGTAAGGATTGAAAAACTAATAGAAAAATGAATAAAGCTGTACAGGCTAAGATGGAGCTAAGATGTAGCCTGCTGATAATTGAGGTGCATATTGGCACTAAGCTGTCTTAATTCTTGCTGTGAAAGCCCCCAATGCAGCCTGAAAAGGGGGCAACACAACACTGGACACCCCCTGTTTCCTTGTTCACACTTCATAACAGTATTTTATGGCATTCTTGTGACAGAAACTTTTAGGCCTGTATTTTCCAACATATGATGTTGAGCTGCTTCCATCTTCTGGGAACAGGAGTGAGACCTTGCCCCCCGAAGGCTCTTTTGCATGGACCCAGTGTTGATCAGTGCTGAGACGAAGGATGCTTTAAATTTCTGGTCACAATCACTTGGGTTCTTTATTTGGTGAGGTTGCCATGCATTCACACGTCCCATATCCTGAAAGTGATTGAAAATATGAACATGCCTTCTTTTGTTCTTTCTTCTCTGTAGATCCACCAGATCCACTTAAGAAGTTTTTGTATTACAGCACACTTTTTTTCACTCCATCCTGAGGATGCACACCAGCACTGCTTGATGTCACATGATTTACAGCTGTAGATAAATAACTCTGTGGATTCTTCACCCTCAGGCTTCATTGAAAAATTCCCCATGAACAGAGTTAACCCGTGCTAATTATTACCTTTGATTCTTCAATCAAATGCAGCAGTTTCTCACAACTGCTGTATTTCACTCAAGCATGTCCTCACTGCCCGTCTCTAAACTCTTCTTCAACCGGTTCATTTTCCCCATTAATGTTCTCATGACCCACTCCATTCTGCAATCTCTTCCCTCACATTACGGTATGTTGTAGGTGTAAACTGTTTGAAAAACAATGCATATGATGTACTACCAAAAAAGTATATTTCACATTTGTTAATAAAAGTGTATTTTTTTGTACACATTTAGAACCATTTATTCAAACACAGTCAATATTTTCAATGTATGTCAATGGCCACTAGGCAGAAAGACATTATATTTACATTAATTATTATAAATTAATTTATAAGCATTATTGTATTTAAATGAATAGATGTGCTGAAAACATTTAAAGGGTAAACTGTATAACTGTACAAATCTACATTTACATCATTTACTGTCCAGTGTCACCCAAATAAGGAAGGTTTCTTCCTCATATCATCTCGGGGAGTTTTTCCTTGCCGTCGCCTCAGACTTGCTCATTAGGGATAAATGTTGGGGATAAATAGTAACTTAACTTTAAACTATATACATTTTATTCTATGTTTCTATACATCTGTAAAGCTCCTTTGAGGTGAATTAAAAATGTTAACTTTAAATCTAACTCTAATCAAACTCTCAAGCAGTCACATAACGAGTCTGTGGGAGTCAGCTATAAGGAAAACAGCTATAAGTCCTAAAATCAAAATATGGACCATTCACAGAACTTCAAAGGGGATTAAATATACTGTATGGATGTTTTAAGACGTGCTGTTGAATATGAAGAAATGGCTCTCATTCACTTTCTGGCTTTTCCCCCTTCTGGCCACACGATGGCAGTGCCTCACAACCTCTTACAGTGATGAATCAGAAAGCACTGTGCAAGATTTTATCTTCCTATATAGTCTAATGACTTTTGTATCCTAAATGTAGTGCTCTAGCCTTTTTTCCCAGCCGTCTGAGATTTAGCAATTGGATAAAAGACAAACAAAGAATTAACAAGGATATACAAAAGAAATATACTTAACAGTTGAGGGATTTTAGTGAGGGATTTTAGTTTTAACAGATTTTAGTGATTTTTTTAATTGAAAAGATGTTAACACAGTCTCTCTTGGAAATGGAAAAAATGCACAATATTTTCAGCAAACATTGATGCATAGTTACTTCTTATGCCATAAATTGAACAAAGATAAAAAATAAAAACATTATTGTGGCACTGTGCAAAAGTTTGGGCACCCTACATAATCAGTACTTAGTAACACCTCCTCTGGCAGATATCACAGCTTGCAAACGCTTTTTATAGCCAGCTAAAAGTCTTTCAATTCTTGTACTTGGGATTTTCTTCCTTGCAAAAGGCTTCTAGTTCTGTAATATTCTTTGGTCGTCTTGCATGCACAGCTCTTTTAAGATCTACCCACATATTTTCAATGATGTTTAAATCAGGGGACTGTGATGGCCATTCCAAAACCTTCAGCTTGCGTCTCTTTAGGTATTCCATAGTGGATTTCGAGGTATGTTTAGGATCATCGTCCTGTTGTAGAAGCCATCCTCTTTTCAGCTTCAGCTTTTTTACAGATGGTGTGATGTTTGCTTCCAGAATTTGCTGGTATTTAGTGGAATCCATTCTTCCCTCCACCCGTGCAATGTTTCCTGTGCCACTGGCTGCAACACAACCCCAAAGCATGATAGATCCATGCCCATGCTTAATAGTTGGCAAGGTGTTCTTTTCATGAAATGCTGCTCCTTTTTTTCTCCAAACATGCCTTTGCTGATTGTGGCCAAAGAGTTCTATTTTAACTTCATCAGTCCACAGCACTTGTTTCCAAAACGCATCAGGCTTCTGTAGATGTTCTGTTGCATACTTCTGACGTTGGACTTTATGATGGGGACGCAGGTAAGGTTTTCTTCTGCTGACTCTTCCATGAAGGTCTTGTCTGTGCAAGCATCGCTGCACAGTGGAACGGTGCACCACCACTCCTGAGTCTGCTAAATCTTCCTGCAGGTTTTTTGCAGTCAAATGGGGGTTTTGATTTGTCTTTCTGACCAGCATACGAGCAGTTCTCTCCGAGAGTTTTCTTGGTCTTCCAGATCTCATCTTGACCTGAACAGTTCCCCTGAACTGCCATCTCTTAATTACATTTCTCACTGTGGAAACTGCAAGCTGACAACCTTATGCTATCTTCTTGTAGCCTTCTCCTGCAGTGTGGGCATCAATAACTTTCATTTTCAGAGTCTTACACGGCTGCTTAGAGGAACCCATGGTTGTTGAGTGTCCGCAAGTGTGTGCATAAGGTTTGAAGAGTCAAAGTATTTGTAAAGCTTTGAAATTGGCATTTACTAATGACAGCTGTTGCCATGCATCAGATCTAATGAGCTGATTAAGGTCTGAAACCTTGTAAAAAAATAATCTGAGACTCTGGAACTCTTAGAGTGCCCAAACTTTTGCACAGTGCTATAATAATGTTTTTATTTTTTATTTTTGTTCAATTTATGGCATAAGAAGTAACTATGCATCAATGTTTGCTGAAAATATTGTGCATTTTTTCCATTTCCAAGAGAGACTGTGTTAACATCTTTTCAATTAAAAAATCACCAAAATCTGTTATTTATCAAGGGGTGCTTAAACTTTTGCATAAGACTGTACCTCCTCTTTGGCCTTCCTCTTTTCCTCCTGCCTGGCAGCTCCATGTCCAACATTCTCCTATCAATATACTCACTCTCCCTCCACTGGACATGTCCAAACCATCTTAACCTGGCCTCTCTAACTTTGTCCCTCAAACGTCTAACATGAGCTGTCCCTCTGATGTACTCGTTCCTAATCCTGTCCAACCTTGTCACTCCCAAAGAGAACCTCAACATCTTCAGCTCTGCTACCTCCAGCTCTGACTCCTGTCTCTGTCTCAGGGACACTGTCTCTAAACCATACAGCATGGCTGGTCTCACCACTGTCTTGTACACCTTCCCCTTGATTCTCGCTGAAATTTTTCTATCACACAGAACTCTCGACACCTTTCTCCACCCATTCCATCCTGCCTGCACCCGCTGATTATGTACTAGGGCTTTAAAACTTATACTAATCATCATTCTCTTTCTTTCTTTTTTTTTTTTTTTTTAATTAATTTATTTATTTACTTATTTATTTATTTATTTATTTAAAAATAAATCTATGCTGTACTTGTTTGCATGAAACACAGGACTTGGGACTTTAAATACTAAGCTTATAATGATAATTAGATAATTTAAAGTGGCAAAATCAATTAAGAAGATTTCTTTAAACAAATTTTGATTTTGAGAGCCAGAAAATGGGAAGATAATACTAACCAGTTGTTCAGCGTCAGTAGAGAATGTCAAACTGTCACAAAAGGAAAAACATCCAAATTGGTCTCAAACAAATCACCACAAATTTTTACAAGCACAGACATATAAAACAGGGTTGCAATTAAAACAAATTGACCACCGATGGATTTTTATTTGACCGGGTTGAATATTATCGCAAACCCTCCCACTAAAACAAACTGGTTCTGAAAGGTCATAAGCATGTGTGTTCTTCATCCGATGAAGATGCCATGCAGTCCCATGTACAGAAAGTGATAGTAAATACCTTCTTTTTTTTCTTTCTTCTGTGTGGATCCACCAGATCCACCCCCATGTGATCATTGCGAAAGCTTACAGCAAATAGATGAAGAAGTTTTGGGATTACAGCACACTCACTTTGGGCAACCTCCTGAGGATGTATACCAGCACTGCCTGATGGATTTCTATTCGATTGGGTTGAATATGACCACAAACCCCCAACAAAAACAAACTGGCTCTGACAGATCATGAACACTGAATTATCAATTTCAGACTGGTTTCAAATGAATGTTTAATTTAAACAACAACAACTATATCACTGATGTTTATTTATTTATTTATTTGTATTAGAATATATCTCCTGTTACTACAGGGCCTGATTGCTACAAGGAGGCCAAGAAATAATCCAGCTGCTTTTACTGTTTCTATTACTACCACCTCCACCACTGCTGTTCCATCACTATTAATAATATTACTATTAAGTAAGTAGTATTAATACTACCACTACCTTTTCTCATCTAGTTGCTATTACTATTACTGCTGTTACCATCTACCTGATCTAAACAACCTCGTCTGTTGTGGTGTTTTGGTCAGAAGGGATTTGTGCTTTTCAGAAAATAGATGGAAGGATTATGGAGAAATATCACACCACCACCTCAAGACAACAGCCAGAAAGAACTTGGTCTTAACTGTGTCCGGCAATCTGTCACAGTGTGTCTGAGCAAGGAAGTTCACAACCCTGTGAACCCTGTGTTACACCAGTTTTGTCAGGAGGAATGAGCAAAGATCTCTGCAGAGTATTTTGCGCAAGGTTGCACCAAGCGTTTGATCCAAGTTAAAATGTAATAGCACTAAATACTATTGAAGCCTTTCTTCCACTTACGGAATGCTGACATAGTCAATAAAGGCTGAATTAAATCTATTACATATTATTTTCAAATAAACTTTTATGAAAATGAAGTATGTACCCTATTTGACTTCATACAGAAATTGTATGGGGAGCTGAGGGCAAACTGAGCTTGGATGTCTCTAGCCTGAATGTGCGTAAACTTTTGGACGTGGCTCATATTTATCAAGAATATGCGCCGGTCTCGCGAAAACAACACGCCCCCTGTTTTCTTCCGTTAATGAAACGTTCATATTTAAACACGCAGTGGGCGGAGCTTGCGGCATTCAGGTGACAGCTAACCCAGCTCAGAGAGAGAGAGAGAGAGAGAGAGAGAGACATTGCTGCTAACGGTTCAGTCAGCTGAGAGACACAGAGGAACATTTATCCCCTTGTTACGGAAAAGCGAAGTACAGTTGCACAATACTGGTTGGGAGGGAAAAAAGAAACAAACAGATCAGCATTATGTTCAGCTGGGTGAACAAGGAGCAGGGTGGAAGAAACAAGGAGGGCGACATGTTTCAAACGGTGACTGAGGGACTTCAGAGTCTCTATACTAAAAAATTACTGCCTTTAGAAGAAGCTTACCTTTTCCACGACTTCCACTCACCGGCGCTGGAAGAAGCGGATTTTCAGAGCAAACCAATGGTCCTTTTGGTGGGGCAGTACTCCACAGGAAAGACCACTTTCATAAGGTAATGATATCTTTCAGATTTTCTGTATGTTAACAAGTTATGTATGTATGAAGCACTGTTAAATGCTTGAGACTATTTGAATGTAATCTGTACCTTTCTGTACAGAATGAAACAGTGGCATATAATGCTGTAATATTAAATACATCCTATATGCCCCCCCCAATAAAATAAATAAATAAAGTATGTAAAGTAATAAATGTCGTGTATAGTGTATACAGTGGTTATCGAGGCAGCACGTCTTGGCAATGATGAAGAAAAGCCACCTCACAGTAGCCTCTCAGTCCCACATGCGCTTTTACAAGCCACCATGTTTCCCAGTGTTTATCACACCTTATAACTTTCTGTCTTTATTTAAAAAAGGACCTCATTAAAGTGCATAAAGCCTTACAACAGAGACTGGTCACCTTTTCTATTAGAGAAACTGCTGAAATGTGTCGTTTACTTTACCACTCTTATGATATAACAATACAATACAATATTATCACTGCAATATCTTAACAAGTGTAGCAGGACGTTAAAATGCATCTATTCGCACAAACCAGCACCCCCCTTTCCCCTCATTAAATACTTTATTTTTTTTGCATCGATGTAAAAAGTAGAGTAAAAACACAGTCCCAAAATCTTTATAAAAATTAGGATTGCATTTTCTACTTTAGAGAAAGTAATTTTGCGACCTGATACTTTGTACTAATCACATTATGTAACACAATGTTTTGTTCCTGGGTAACATGTATTATCTTCTAATTGTTTATGTCTCAAAAGTATGAAGTAAAAACATGACTTTTAATTCCCTCAAACGTTGCTTTTGTGACATTGTGAAATTGACCTTTATTCATTGAGAAAATGAGTGATATTTTGTCTTTTTGTTCACATAGTCACAGATTAACAACACATCAGTCAAATTGAACTTGTTTTTAGAAGTGAGTAGTTTTGTAAAAATGACCCCAAAAGATTTAGAAGTGAGTGTTTTAGATTTACAATTACAATTTCTTTTATGAAGCTGCCCCCCAGATGAACTCTCCTTATATTGTCCTTGGAGGCTTCGTTCAAATTCCAGTATGTCCAGGATGCTCCTCTGAGTATGCACCCATGTTCTGCTTGAATTTATGAAGGTGACCTTTAGGGATATGAACTTTAAGAGACATCCTGCAGCCTGTTGTGTCGAGGTCTTCACCAGAGTCTCAATCAGCTCCACATAGTTTTCAGCTTTCTGATTGCCCAGGAAGCCCTGAACTGCTGTTCCAAGCCACTTTCTCCTTCTTTCTGAGCTTTCTGGGGAAATCTTTGCACTCCAGGAATTATCCAGAGCGACGTACAAAAGTGCTTTCAAAGTGTCTATCAATGAATATATTAACACTGGTTCAATAGGTTACAGAATTAGGATACCATTAGCCTAAAATTGAGTTGGTGTTTATATCTATGTATATATATATATATATATATATATATATATATATATATATATATATATATATATATATATATATATATATATACATAAATAAGAGCTAGTTTAAGTGCTTCAGGAAAAGGTAGGTCCATTTAGGGGAAGGTCATTCCACCACCTCAGTGCCAGAACAGAGAAGAGTCTAGATGTATACCTACCTTTTACCCTGAGAGATGGTGAGACCAGTCGAGCAGTGCTAGTGGACCTAAGGGAGCGAGGTGCAGTGCGAAGAGTAATAATGCGAGGTCTTGAAGGTACTTGAAGGCTGTCAATGACTTACCAAGGACAACTGATTTATAAGGCTCCATTTTATGTGCAGTAATGGCATCATGACCTTTTAAAGGTCCACCAATGGTTCGCACTTGACATTGTTCCTCCCGACAGTGAACTCAGAAGGTTGTGAAAACTCAAGAAAATTTGGAAAAAGCTTCTTGGAGACCCCTCAGGAATGTCTTGATGCAATTGCCATTGTAATTGTCTTTGAGGTCAGAAAAAAATATATTTTGAAATTTGAAATGTAGATTTTTTTCTTTATGTGACACAAATTCAGCCGTTTTCTCAATGAAAAATAGGTTGATTTCAAAATATTATCCTGGCTACAAAAGCAAAGTTTGTGGTGAATATGGAATATATAGAATATTTTTTATACTTAAAACATTTGTCAGATAAATAAAATTTGTTAACAGTATTCATTAAGAGTTTTACTCTGGTAAACTACAGACATGTTAAAAAACCCCCAAAACTTTTAGCTTTATTCTGAATCAGCAAGGCATTGATTATTTTTCTACAAGACTTCTGACATTTTTTATTGAATTGTGCATTTAAAAAAAATTAAATTGCTTAAATGATGGCTGAACACAAGTCTGTATAAGGAGGGCTAAATTGTCAGGTCCTGTGTCATTTTAAAGCTTTTGGTCTATATTAAAAAGTGTATGTGAAAGCTAATAAAACTAGTGTGTGTATCCCTGAGCACTCATAAACCGAAACATAGAGGCCATTTGATCTATTTTGACATGAAAAGTGACTCCTGAAAATAGAACAAAATCAAACTAGTGAAACTTGGCATATGTGAATATTTTGAGGAAAGAATTAGGTTACAGGCTTCATGCACACTAAAAACACATTTGCAGCTTCTTTCTTAACATGAACATACACTACATGGCTGAAGGTTTGTGAACATATGACATTGGCATCCATATTTACTTACATTCCTTTATACTAGTGACCTCCACTCTACTGGGAAGGTTTTCCTCTTGATTTTGGAGTGTGGCTACGGGGATTTGTGTTCATTTAGCCATAAGAGCATTAGTGTGGTCAGGCACTGACGTTGGATGAGGAGACCTGGGGTGCAGTCAGTGTTCCAGTTCATTACAAAGGTGTTCAGTGTGGTTAAGCTTAGAGCTCTGTGCATCGAGGCACTCGAGTTTTTCCACTCCAAAAGTTGGCAAAGCATGCCTTCATGGACATCGCATTGTGCACAGAAACAGGATTGTGCTTTTTAATTCTAGTGAAGGAAAGTCTTAAAGCTACAGAATCCTAAACAATTGTGTGCTTCCAACTTTGTGGCAACAGCTTGGAAAAGAACCATCATATGGTCAGGAGTCCACAAACTCCATATAGTGTATCATGAAAAAAATCATCTATTAGTCCCATAGGCCAATTGGATTATTCTCACTGTGAATTTGTGTTAGATATGATGTATTCAAGTATTCATGTATGATGTAAGATAGAGATTATCCTCTGGTGACCAGTTTTGTCAGTTTTGAGGCTCAGCAGTTCAGTGTGTTCATTTAAAGTTTGCACTACATTCTTGTAAATCTGTTGTGTTCCTATCAAGAAACTTTGCTTCTGCCCAGCTGCTGTTAACATTTATGTACATATTAAATTTATCCCATCATTATGTGATCATGCATTCACATGGCTCATCTTTATCTTGTTTAACAGTTGGAGGGTTTAAGACACTAATGTGACTCCATCCCTGCAAAGCAAGTTAATGCTTAATTCATCAACATATTTAGCTAAACTACTTCAGTAGTTTCTCATGAATACATTTCAGTAGAGCAGTTTACAATGAATAAATGACACTTCCTATGTATTTACTCCCTTTCCTGTTCAGTATAAAATCACAGTGGATGAGAAAGTCATACCGGTTACTACCACACACTCGTTTCCTTGCTAAAGGTCCAGAATTAGTTACAAACATGATCATAGATCCGGTAATATACAGGAGCATAACTGCATGCTCAGACTGTTTACAGGGGTGTTTTACATTTCCAAGTAATTTCAAATGTTTCTAGTAAATTTCTAATGTTTTTAAGTAGTTTGTAGGAGGACAACCATTATTTCTCAAAAAGACAGAGTGAGAAATAACAGTACCTTTAAACTGAGTGGTGGTGATATTCACTTTTGGCTACAGGTATTTGCTGGAGCAGGATTTCCCTGGTATGCGGATTGGGCCTGAGCCGACGACAGATGGCTTCATTGCTGTGATGTATGGGGAGAGCGAGGGAGTTGTACCTGGAAATGCGCTGGTGGTGGACCCCAAGAAGCCTTTCCGGAAACTCAATGCTTTTGGAAACGCTTTTCTGAACAGGTAACGGTAATGAAGGGTTTTCCCTACCACTGATTGCTGGATTGGTGCCAATACTATTGTTTAACTCATGAATGAGAAGATGCACCAATTTCAAACGACAACATGTTTATAATAAACACTTAAATGAAACAATCGAAAGTTAGTAAAGAATTATGAACACATTCACACATGGAATTGCTGTAAAGACTAAATGTGATTCACTATATTATTATTATTATTATTATTATTATCATCATCATCAATCATCACCTCTAACTTTTCTGTGTGATGAAGCATAAATCTCAAATCTGGAGGTTCTGCACTGTACCTGATTTATTAACAAGCAGCTTTTTTTTAATTAATTTTTATTTCAATAGAAACTGAAGGAATTACTGTTTTTATCTATTATAACCTGAGTGGCAAATGCATCTAATTTGGTGCATTGATGTGTTTTACATTAACTATAAAAGGATAAAATGTACAATGCCATGTTTGTTATTAAATAAAAAGTTCCTAAAGGTTGCATGGTTGTGGTATAAGAGGAATAAAACACTTCAGGGTTTATTGTTATTGGTAAATAAACATCACACCACCCCATCATTGATTAATCTCATATTCTCATATATTGTTTTACACTTGCTTTGTGGCCCAATATCTAATATGCTGTGATTACTTGTAACTGTTTCAATACGATTTATGCGCATAGACCAGTGTTGTCATTTTATGCTACTATAAGATAGAGATAGAGACAATTAGAACAGATAAAGTCAGACAGAGCCTCCTTCTTTTACAATGTATGAGTATTCACATTTAGTAAAAGAACACGGTGGAAGTAGACTTTTCCCTAATTCAAACCAGATGAAGTATTAATGTACTTCCTCTTTTCATGGTACAGAGGAAATTACAGGTATTTTCAAGAGCTGTTTAAATTTCCCCTGAAATTTAGTAGGCGGGCAAAAATAAGTGGAAATTCTGTGAATCTGTTTTAGTACACAAGACAGGTATGCATATTCAGTCACAGCTGGAAGCTGGTGTAACAGGTTCAACAGCTACCGGAGCTGTTGCTAAAACAAGCCATTTCCATGACATAAAACTGCAATACACCAAGTTTCAGACCACTGTTCATTCTTTTAGAGTTTGCAGTTAAAGAATACACCTCATACTGCTCTTCAGACGACACATTTAAGTCACCATTCACTATCGATGATCTTGTATTTCGACCGTTTTAGTGTATTGATTAAATATGGTGTATAACTTGTAGAAGACTGTATTACTAGTTATTAAATCTTGTTTAAATGAAAAAATTTGTGTGCTCTAGTGCATCCTGCCATCCTGGTCTTCCTGACACATGTCTGTTATATCCAGCTTCACTTTCCATAAACAAGTTAGCTTTGGAAATGGTCACTCTCTTGTTGAGTGCCAGTGGATGTTGTTTGGTGCCAGCTGTTTAATGTTTAACTTTAGCATGTGGACAGTTAGGGGACGGGCTATTTTTTCCCTGCTGGATGGATATTTATGTAGAGAGGAAATAGGTAAATGCTTCTTTGACAATCACTGCCATAGAGGTCAAAGACACACTTGGCAGAGAACATCTCCTCTTTTCCAGAGGAACCTCAAACAATGAATTCGGTTTCCTGTGGGCCACTCTGTGCGTCATGTTTTGGCATGTTTTTAAGTGAAATTGTGAGGGCTTTTTTTATTCCCTTTTAAGCAGGAAATTTGATCAAATGGTTATGGATTGTGATGCATTTCTAGAGAAATAAATAAAGCAGGTCTTTAAAAGAACTGTCTGACTCTCATATTTTCTGATGACATAGCAGCTCATACCATTTGCAGCTTCCTCTTTTATAAAATGTATGTCAGAGTTTTTTTTTATTTCCATGTTTTAGCTTTTTATAGCATATAACTTATGCAAAAGTTAGCAGACATGTAGCATATTATTATTTTGAGCTGCTTTTCAGGATTCAGAAATACAGAAGACAATTATATTTGTGACTATAGTGCTTGGTATGGATGTGACTCAAACTAGTCCTTGTTATTTTAGTTATTCTGATAATATAAACATTTGAGTTAGAAGCAGAGACAAATGAGTTTAGCAAAGACTTTTGGTGAGGTAAATAAGGTAAAAGTAAAAAATGAAGGTGTATGCTTTACATTAGCTGTTTTATTACCCAGTACAATATACAGTCAACAAACAGTTGTGGTGGAAACATCTGTGTTTGCTTTGGTAACACTTAGTATGCTTTCTCTTCATGTACCACCAGGTTCATCTGCTCTCAGGTCCCTAACCAAGTCCTGCAGAGCATTAGCATCATTGACACACCGGGCATCTTGTCTGGAGAAAAACAGCGTATTAGCAGAGGTTAGTAGCTAAAATATGCATTTTTGTCATTTCTGTTTAAGTGCAGTGACCTTATGATCACATGGCCACACATGTGGGTTGGTAGAAGTCGGCTAAAGTATACATAACGTAATAAAATACATCATATGATAATTATATTGCCATAAAACCCTTCTTTATACACAGTCCACTCATTAACCATAGCCCTCGTAAATACTTCACTTTAAAAGGTTTAGAGGGCAGCACCATGTCTGGCAGTCATGAAGTAGTCATTGACTGTCCTGTACGCCAGCCATATGCTGTTATATTTGCACTGATTTTCCACTCATGCATTGCTGATGACTGGCTGCACCAGTATTTAAGGCTAGGCCAATTCACATTATTCCTAGCTGTTCCTCAGTACTGAGTCACAGAGCATCACTCATTAGTTTTAATTTCAGTCACCAGATGCAAGCCGATGCCTTTGTAATGAGGCATCGTTTCCGTCTCTGCCTTCCTTCCTGTGGGCCTGGCATCACAAAAAATGCTGCTTGTATTAAGTATTTAAGTCATTTGTTGTCAGCAGTTGTTGCTTTCTATTCCTCATTTGACACATCTGATTCAACTCTTTAAACTGGCCTTACAGTGAACATCTTTTTCAAGGTAACACCTTGTACTTGAAGTAACTGGCCATGCACTTGTAGCTTAACTTGTAAATTAAGGGGGTCCTATATACTCACCTAAAAACATACAAAACTTTTCACTTCAATTTTAAGACAATTTCAAATTTGGTCATTTCAATTCATCCCACCATCTACTTTTTCTAGTCTACCTTTTCGTCCAAAATGTCAATTTATCGGTCCTTCTAGGATCTTAAAGGTTTTTTTTCTGATTGTTGCGACCAAAAATGCTTGATTTTGCTACATCCTGTTTCAAGATTTGTGATGCAACTTGAGATTTTTGTGCTGATTTATGGAGAACTATTTGAATTGGTGAAACTGCAAAAACAGGATTCTACTTTTAAACCCTTAACAGTGCAGACACACAGTGCAGTAATTACTTTACTCTATGAGGTTAATTGATTTTGTGTACATTTCTGCCATCACAAAATAATTTTATATTACTAACAAGTGCATTCATTTAATTAATTAAAGACATCCACCATTAATTTATGAATTTAACCCTGATGGACTATGATGGAGTCTTTACAGCCACAGTCCCGAGGTCCAATAAATACTGCAACACCAGAGTGTGAATCAGAAGCAAATAATACTGTTTAGAAGACACCAATTTACTATTATATATATTATATAATTTACTATTATTATATACTATTATTATACCACTTGGCTTCATCGAGTGGAAGGGAATCTGATGGGTGCATGAATGTAAATATTGCACATACAGTATATAAAGTAAAAGACATGAAGCCCAAATACAGGCTACATTCATCATTTCAACTGTTACAGTTTTTACTATTATGGACACTGTTTACTTAGACAGAGTATCCTGATGCTAAAGGCATATAGCTGTTTACACACAGGACATTTGGATTAAATCATATTTGAATGTTATATTCAGTTCAGTTCAATTCCATTTTTTTGTATAGCACTTTTTTAACAATGGACATTGTCTCAAAGCAAGTTTGTCTCAAAGCAATGGTGGCATGGAAAAACCCCTGAGACAATATGATATTTGCTGTTTGTGTGGCACCAGATACTTATTTTCTATTCAGGATACATACATATTACTGTCATTACTTTATTACCAGAAATATAATATATATAATAAACAGTTTTCTTTCTGAAATTGGTTTCGTTGTTTTGTAACATTTCTGATAAAAGCAGAACATCTTCCACATTTGAAGAAAGGATAATCTTTGTTCCTCTATTCTACTGGGTTCAGTTTCGTTTCATCACTGCTGCTAAAAGTATAAAATACCCCACATTTAAACAAGGTCAAACATCAGTTGTCTTAATTAGCTTTATTCAATGTACCCATCCCTATATTCAGACTAGAGCCATGTACTCCAGTCAGGCTATGGACATCAGAACAGGCGACTAAAAAAACCCAGGATATTCTGTATGTCTCATGCCTTGCCAAAACGACATGTGTTTTTTCTTTTTGAGTTTATAACCAGTTCTCAGAAACTCAATAAGCTCTGTTTCTGCTTTCCTTTTATTTCCACCTACAGTTTGACAATGGTTATTAATTAGCTCAGCTTTTTTTAATATTCAGCCCCGTTCTTCATACTTTGAGAAGTCTGAGACATAGCCTGATAGACAAGGCCTTCTCAGAAACGTGTGCAGGCCTTATCTTGAAACTTCAGGGTAGTACAAGCACAGTGGAGGGTAAGAATTGTTAGTACATGTGGTGGAACCAGCTGCAGATTACACCAGGCTACAGTCACGCAGCACTGTTCTGGACCTGTGGGATAACACTCTATGGGCGTTCCACATCTGTTCTTGTTCTGAGTCTATCAGCTGAAATGGCATGCTGTCAACACTAACTTCTCAATTCTAATGATGACACAATGCTCCATGCATGTTTGATGATTTAGGAGTTTAGTAGCACTACAAGTTGTTTCAACCAAAAACTTAATTCTAAGAATTAATACATTCTAACTGTAATCATATTGCATTTACAGACACCCTTATCCTGAGCAACTTACATTTTTATCTAATTTAAACAACTGAGCAATTGATGGTTAAGGTCGTGCTTAAGGGCTCAACAGTGGCAGCTTGGCAATGCTGGGATTTGGTCTCATGACCTTCCGGTCACTAATTTGTACTTGCTGTCCACTTTATTAGGACCACTTGTACACCAGCACATTCATGCATGTATCTAATTAGACAATCAGGGGATAGTAGCCCAGAGCATAAAATCATGCAGATACAGGTCAAGAGCTTCAGTTAATGTTAATGTGAGTGGTAACTCAAGTAGTTAAGCCTCTGGGTTGTACATATGACATAAAAGTGACAAATAAAGGCTACTTAACATCAAACAACTGTGACCTTTCATTTTAACCATGGCATAGTTTTTGATAGGTGAGCTTGATTGAGTATTTTAGAAACTGCTGGTCTTCTGGGATTTTCAAACACAACTGTCTACATTTTAAACAGAATGGTATGAAAAAGAAAAATTATTTAGCAAGCGACAGTTCTGTGAGTCACAACACTTTGTTGATAAGAGAGGTCAGAGGAAAATCTTCAGTCTTCAGCTGTCCAGTTTAGGTGAGTCAGCACCCATGATTCTTGCTCAACAGGAGTGGAACCTGACGTGATGTGATCTGCTGGAATCTGATAGCCTCAGATTCTGGTTCAACAGGAGTGGAACCTGACGTGATGTGATCTGCTGGAATCTGATAGCCTCAGATTCTGGTTCAACAGGAGTGGAACCTGATGTGATCTGCTGCTGTAGTAGCCCATGTGTTTTGAGATCTGAGAAGCTTTTTTGCTCACCACAGTTGTAAAGGGTGCTTATATGAATTACTATAGACTTCCTGTCAGCTCAAACCAGTCTGGTTATTATCTTCTGAGCTTTTTCAACAACAATGTGTTGCAGCCTGCACACCCTCTGCACAGTGGATGTTTTTCACAGCCTTCTGTAGAGACTGTTGTGTGAAAATCCCAAGAGGATACAGTAGTTTCTGTAATACTTCAACTAGCACATCCGGCACCAAAATCCATGCCATGGTTTAAGTCTCTCTCTCTGTCTAACACACACACACACACATAGATAGATAGATAGATAGATAGATAGATAGATAGATAGATAGATAGATAGATAGATAGATAGATAGATAGATAGATAGATAGATAGATAGATAGATGGATAGGGAATACCACTGTTTTTTGCAATACTGTACCACGTATTTTACAAAATAACCAAGGCACATAATCAAAAACCCAGGACAACACAGTGATTAAAAATGAGAGATCAGTAACCATTGTAACATGAAAAAATACAACTAAAATGTTTGAGGGTTATATGTGTGGATGTGTATGTGTCTTGCTTTGAATGACTTCAGCACATCTGTGGCTGTGGGACATCACTAGTTTCTCACACTGCTCTGGTGTGATCTTGATCCACTCTTCTTCCAGTCTTTTTCACAGTTCGGTAACTGTAGTGGTTTTCTTTGCAATAACCTTTTCCAGAGATTTTCAGTTGGTTTTAGATCAGGACTCTGGGCTGGCCAGTGCAACAGGACACATTGGCTTGCATAATAATTGCAGGCTGATTAGGAGTTGTTCACTGCAAACATCTGCATTCACCCTGCCATGTCCTGCTGCAGAAAACATCCCCCAAACCACGACACTTTCAGCATGTTGTGAGGCGAATTGGTCCAAGTTCAACTTGCATTACTTTCCTAAATGGAAAGAGTTTTTATTAATACATGGTCATATTTTATTGTAATGAATATAAAGGCCGGCAAGGTGACCAGTTTCCCCTGATCTTTATCAAAGGAACAGCCTCAGTATTTCCCACACTCCAAAGCTCTGCCCTCACAGGTCCTTGGCAGTGTTCCCTAACATTTCTATACTAATATGTAACCCATGTGTAATATGAAACCCATGTTTTTTAACAGGCTAATGTCATCCTAATTACACAGTGAACTGAATATAGCAACAGATGCACTGAATAACTGCCAGATAATCTTGCTGTATTTGTTTCTTTTGTGTATTGTTGAAGGTTGAACACTGTCATATAAGACTGATAGAAACCAGGATGTGATACCAGAACACCTGAAAGCTGTGTGAAACTGTGTCCTCCCCCTTAAAAAAAGATGTACTTACATGGGTAGTAGTGTTACTAGGAAGTACTTTTCAAATGTGCACAATGAGAAAAAACGAGTAGCAATGATAATTGTCTAATTAATAAACCAAACGCAGTAGATGTTAGTGGTATTGCATTAAACCTGTGCAAACCTATTAATGAACTGTTCAATTAATGGTTTTGTATAATTGTCAAAGGTTCTTCAGTCATGTGTCTTGTTAGTCCATTGTTAGTTTGATATTTAAAAAATAGCCAATATGGGGATACAACACATCCGAAGTGATCATCAGATTGAACACCAATGGGTCTAGTGGTGGAACGTCATTAAAAGTGCCTGACTCACCAAGATTAGCTAGCTTTATCTAGCTATGAACTAGCTGCACATTTCACACCTATAAATCAAGCTTGCGTTGATAACCCTTTATTTGAAAATCTTTATAATATATGCTAATGGTTTGTTTATAGATTTGTAATGCTTATTTGTAATGCTTGTTATAAGAATCCTTACACAGAATAGCCTAAAAACTATACTCAAGTGCAGATAACTGATTTTGTGTTATTCTGATCATGGTAATTATACCTTTATGTATAAACTATACATAAGCAAAAATGCTTCAATGTCTCATCTCTCCTCTGTAGGCTACGATTTCTCGGAAGTTCTGCGATGGTTTGGTGAGCGTGTAGATCGCATCATTCTCCTCTTTGATGCCCACAAGCTGGACATCTCTGACGAGTTCTCTGAGGCAATCAAGGCCTTCCGTGGCCAGGACGACAAGATCCGTGTGGTTTTAAACAAGGCTGACCAGGTGGACACACAACAGCTGATGCGTGTCTATGGGGCCCTGATGTGGTCTCTTGGCAAAGTTATCAACACCCCGGAGGTGGTGAGGGTGTACCTGGGGTCCTTCTGGGCCAAGCCCCTGCAGAACACAGACAACCGCCGGCTCTTTGAGGCTGAAGCACAGGACCTCTTCCGGGATATCCAGGCCCTGCCACGCAATGCTGCCCTGCGCAAGCTCAATGACCTCATCAAAAGAGCCAGACTAGCCAAGGTCAGCTAGGTTTAATCAGCTGTAATAGCACTGCTGTATCTCTCAGATCTGTAGAATCGCAAATCTGTATGGTGTTCAGTACAGTCCATATAATTTTATACAATCTCTACACCATATACAGATAATTGGTAGCCTGTGTAACTTCTTTGAGCATACTGTCTTGCTACACATGGTAAGGTCTGTGCATAAATAATTGCTGTCAAGAATGAGCATTTGGGTGAGGAAGGAAATCTTGATGTTATTTTTAAATGATATCAGTGGAAATGTTTGGAATGATTACAGATGTTATTGACCTTCACTGCTTCATGTCATGGCTGTTTTGTCTTGAATCTGACCTGAGTTCAGACACTGTTGTTTTTGGCCAGCTGTACTAAGCAAACACACCCGCTGTGCCACGTGAGCTCTCAGCATGCTGTCTGAAAAAGTCTAGCACGCCACTTAAGTCTGTACCCTTTAAACAATCCATTTACGGATCTGCCGGTGAGAGCACGTCTTATCTCTTCCGCCAAACTGCCCGACAAACAGGAATCCTGGCTCTGCTTGCATTCCTTCCTAAAATGCAGAAAGGCATGTATGGGAAGTTATGCACAATACCATCCCTGAAAGGGCCCAGTGTAACCCTTTCCCCTCGTAGGAGGGATGTGTATGACGTATACCAGTGTAGAAAATGTGCAGCTCTGTTTTTGTTCTCATTACCTTCCACCCTCTTCTGCACTGCCACTCTTCTAGTATGTGCCACTCCCGCCACTCATGTTTCTGGCCACTGGCCATTTATTGAAAGAACAAGTGTGGCCTTATTTTAGTCCTCCTCCTTCAGGAAAGAGGTGTGTAAACATAGTCACTGTTGACCATTTCCTAGGCAAGCAGCAGTCCCAAGGTGGAGCAGCCGATAATTTTATATTTTGCAACCAACCGGGAGAAGTGCATGGCAAAGTTTACCATGTCTGACAGTTTCCTGATGATAAAAGAAATACTGTTACAGTGTTGATGGTAGTGTATTATAGGTTGTTTTTTAATCTGAGCATTCATAGTCAATGACTTAGACAAAAGATAGAACAGCGTATACTGAACAGCTGAATTGATTTTCTTGATGGCCATTCTTATTACTCAAATTACCTGTAAGCCTCTGTGGTTCACAATTTGTTTCTTGATTATAGCTCCTAAGACATCATACTTTTAAGCTTAAAGGTATGCAAACAAAAGAAAAAAGTATAATAATAAGAAAAAAACAGAATAAAAAGTTTGGACTAATATGATTATATGAAACAGAGAAGTGGACAGAGATCTATCCTAGCCTATTGAGAATATAATGATATTGATTGTTTGGATGGGGATCACTGTAGTTTTCTCTTATTTTTAACAATCCAGCCTCATGAAAAGCCTACATGCTTGTCTATAAAATAGTGCTGTGAAATATATCACAGAATGAAACATCAGATCCTAAACCTATACAATACAATACAATTATATACAGTATATATAGATTTTTGGATAACAGCATGTTGCTCTGAATAATGTTTCTGCCTCTAGGTGCATGCTTATATCATCAGCTATCTGAAAAAGGAGATGCCTTCTCTGTTTGGGAAAGAAAAGAAGAAGGAAGAGTTAATTGCACACTTACCTGAGATTTATCAAATGCTGCAAAGAGAGCACCACATCTCACCTGGAGATTTCCCGAACGTCAACAAGATGCAGGTAAATCCTGTAGTCAATCACCCATGACCTATAATTGAATTACTTTCTTGCTAAACCACATTTATGAGAAACATCCTGCCATTATGTCATAGCTGGAGGTCATCGCCCCACCCTTTATTTAATTAGAAAAAGAAATAACAAGGTAGAGAACAAGAATTAAGGTCAACAATGCACCAAAACAACTGATCAATACCAGTTTATCAGGCTAGGTTAGCATCATATATGCCAGCTGTGGATTATAGAATAGAATAGAATAAGACTGGACTGGACACTTAAGACTGGACAGATTCCAGGCAGCACTTACAAGATACTGAGTGGACTCTAAATAGATTTACATTTAAGGGCCAACATCGATTAGCATGTTTACAGCCCGCTAAAAAAAGAACCACATCAATGCTGGCTCGTTTTTCTTTCTTTTGCAGCTCCAGCATGTTTTAATTTTGCTTCAGTAACACAGGAATAGTCAATAGAACATTACTTAGAGGCAATACATTAGAAAAAAAAAAACCTTGAATCGTTCACCCACATCAATAAATGTTATTTTAATACAGATATTATGAATTGTTTAATACAGCATCATTGTCTGACATGTGTCTGTACAGGAACAACTCATGCACTATGACTTTAGCAAGTTCCCCTCCCTGAAAATGAAGCTGATTGAATCAGTGGACAAGATGCTAAGCAACAAGATTGCACAGCTGATGAACATGATCCGAGAGGAGGAAGGCAAACAGCCAGCTCAGATGGTGATGGGCGGGGCTTTCGAAGGCTCTGAGGATGGACCATTCGGCCACGGCTATGGCGAGGGCATTAGTGCTGGAGCAGATACTGAAGACTGGATTGTGAGTCGTGACAAGCCACGGTACGATGAGATCTTCTACACACTGATGCCCATCAATGGCAAAGTGACCGGTGTCAATGCCAAGAAGGAGATGATGAACTCACGACTGCCCAACACCGTGCTCGGAAAGATCTGGAAGCTGGCCGACTGTGACAAAGATGGCATGCTGGACGATGAGGAGTTCGCCTTGGCTCAGCATCTCATAAAGGTTAAACTGGAGGGCTATGAACTCCCTTCAGAGTTACCTCCCCACCTTGTGCCCCCTGGCCACAGAAAGAACCCCACTGCAGACATCTTGTACAATCATCAGGACGACTAAGACCCCAAATGTGATCACAGCAAAAACACATCTGTTCATACATAAACATTACTCAACAATTCACAGTCTCAATGGAATGATTCAACTAAATGCTAATGTGGATAACAATAAATAACATTTTTCCGTTGCAAATTTTGTTTTATAACGATTGTGCCTTAGGACAGATTTATGAAAAAGTACAAACTAATGTTATTCTTAACATGTGTACCACCTGACCACTTCACAAAAGGAATTTACTTTTTAAAAGAGTGATCTCAGATTTTGGTAGAAAGCAGTTTGCTTTTGACAATTCACACTCTACACATACATTTCACATAGTGATCAACAACAATCTTTCAGATTAAATATTGTGATTCTTAAGAGAGTTAACGGTGCCATAACTGCAGCCAAAGTAAATTATCCAGCAAACAAAGAAGCTGTGTAGATGGGATACCATATTCACACACACAGCATGCACACACTATAAATCCAAAGGTATGTGGACACCTGACCATCACACTCGTATGTGGATCTTCCCCAAACCGTCACGATGAAGTTGGAAGAACACAACTATATAGGATTTGTATGCTGTAGCATTAAAATTTCCAGTCCCTGGATTTAAGAGGCCCAAACCTGTCCTAGCATGACAGTTCTCCTGTGAGGTCCATAAAAAACATGATGGAAGACTTGAGTAGGGTCTGCACTGAGCCCTGACCTCAACCTTTCCGAACATGTTAGGGATTAATTGAAAAACCGAATTCATGCCACACCTTACTGCCAGAAATCTGTGCCCAACCTCCTGTAATCTTGTGGCTGAACGGGTACGAATCCCTACATTCATGGTCCAAAATTTAGTAAAAGATCTTCTTAGAATTCTCCTTATTAGTACTTATGGTTTAGAATGAGTTAGGTGTCCACATATTTATGGTCATATAATGTATTTTTATTGAAGTTGTTGTCAGGTCATCAGGTATGATGTGTGAAAGGGATGGTTTATTAGTAGATACTGATCATTTGTCTCTGCAGATCAATCACTCAGTCTAGGTAACACATGAAACATATCATTTAATCAAACACTGAAAATGCTGAAAGGCTACCAAAATAAATCTAATTGCATCTGATATTGAATATTTAATTATTTTTTTTTGTATATTCCTAAAATCTGAAAAAAGATTTAGAAGCACACTGAGTTTGATCACAGATGCAACAGAGGTGAAGCTAAGGAATGAGGAAACTGGCAGTGTAATTTACATGCGCTGATTTACAATCAGATTTAACCGTACATAACTTTGATGGATAAGGGCCAATGTTCATCTGAAGGTTTTAATTGGTAAGCTTAAATTCTGAAGTCATTATATACATTACAGTGTATATTTTACCAACAACAAAAAACATTGTTAATAACTCTTAATGCTAAAAATCAGTTGCTCCTGATAGTGTTGCAATGGGATTCCAGCTCATGCCTGTTGGTCCAGGTGAAGCGTTGTGTTGGATAATAAACTGTATAATGGAAATCGAATTACCTTTAATGTATATTAAGATATAAATATATTCATCTAGACTTAAAAAAGCAAATTGCACTAAACAGACATCGTTTCTTGCTGATGTTAGTGTATTATGGATCTCAGCGAGTCACAATTGCTTCAGTGTCTCATGAGAAATTAGTGTGATTTGTACATTTAACAGGATAATTGTTCAACGCTAACTGGTCCTCATCTTTATTTAATGCAAGTCTGTATCTGTTACACAGTTTTGTTGGTGTTATAATTCCCTCCAGTGTTACATCACACCAGATGCTCAGTGCTCAGTGGTGTAGAGTTACACCCCGACCTACTCTGTAGCTCCAAAGCATTGTTATTAACAGTAATCCCTCAGCACAGCAATGCCCAATTTTACATGACAAAATATTGTATTTTTACAGTGTTTTACAAATATTTGTCTTCAACTGACTACTTCTCTTTGCAGTCTGTGTTTATGAAGAGATAAGCTCTTTGAGGACACAGAAAATTGTCTATTCCAGCCATTAACATCACTGTCTATGTGCGTAATGTAGAACACTTTCAGCTTTAAGTAAACAGATTTAGCTTGTATTGAGGGGGAAAGTTTAAAGCATAAAGAATGTCTCATTGTCTGCTTACTAACCATTGAAATACTTGTTCAGTTGATGCAGTTTATTATAACTAAATGGGTAACATTTGATGATTTTGATTTTCATAAATATTTCATTTTAATCATTCTAATACTGTGCCTATGCAACCTGATTTGTCTAAGTTTATTGTGCATTTCTCTACAAATAATGTGGAAATAAAGTAATTATACTTGTTTTAGCTTTTGAAATGGTTTTCATTTCAAAATGACTGTGATTCTTTGCTAATACTATTCATGTTGCTTGTACTGGCATTTTAATGTCTAGCTCATCACTGAATGTAAAGAAATAACGTGGATGTATTCCTGTTTAAAATAAAGGAATATGAAGAATAATATTTAACAATTAAATTTGTTTTTTCCTCATGATTTCCTGTGATCTTTATGGATGTGGATTTCACCTCACATGCTCACTTGATCTGCGTTATCATTTTATGGCTGAAGTATTTCCTTAAAAGTGCCACTGCTGAATTGCATGCTGTGCTAAATATGATGTGCAACCTTTATCCCTCTCTATTAACAGAGTCAGGTGAGAGATAGTTGCCCTCCCTGTCAATCTACTACTCACTACTTGTGGCTTCAAAGTTCAGTTCACTGCTTCACTGATCAAGCTGCAAGAAGGAGCTCGGGTAAAATCATGACAGTCTCTACATCTTGGAACCGACGCTTTGCTTAGGCTAGGAGCTCAGAAGAGGACATTGTGAGGGTTTGTAAAAAAATAAATAAATAATAATTAAATTTTTAATAGTAGCTCTAAAAGTGAAGTTGTATTGGTATGTATTGATATTAACATATTGATGTATTTTATATATATATAATGCACAACATTTTGAACACGCTTGCTACGCTTAAGTTTTGATCATTTTAGATTATTAGATCTAATATTAGATTATTAGATAGATAAAGACTAACTTTTGTATATTCTGTCCATTACATTATATTAAGATATAGAATTGAATTTGGATATTTTGGATAAATGTTGTTGTTGTTCACACCTTATAAGTCTGACTTCACTGTTCATTTAATGGCTACCAGTTTTGTATTTTCTGTTGACTCACCTCAAACCTGGCTGTAAAAGGAGTCAAATAAAATAGCAGGAATTTTTATTGTCTTTTGCATCAATTTAAATATGGCTTGCAGAATCACATGAGTGATTAACAAACAGATGAATATTATGCTAAGGGTTTACATGTAATATATGTAAAATGATGTCATTGATGATCATTGTTTTTGGTATAATTAACTGTAAAATGTTTCTTTATTACGCTGCTCACAATAAAGTTAGCACAGTAAAGTAAAGACTTAACAGTGAAGGCCTCAAATGCAGTGTGAAGTGTGAAGTTTAATAATTAAGCTCAGCCTGTGACTTAATGTAAGGGTAATAAATTCATATGTTCACCATTCAGTGTGTAACCATAATACTGCAGCATGTAAAGAATATCTGACCAAAGAAAGACCTCGTTATGGATCTGCCATAATTCTGTTAAGAGAATGCTAGCATCAGTAGCAATACTGAAATTGTATAAACTGTTCTTATAAAAAAAGAAAAAGCTTTAATATACAGATCTTCATTTATCACTTAATGATGAGTTTTTAAACAAACTCTCCTATATTGGTGTTACTTCTTTTGTCACCTACTTACTTCTGTGAACTTTGCTGTGATCTCACAGATGTCTGAGTCGGCAGATGTAGACGAGTATGAGCATGGACGCATTCGGGAGCTGCAGCAGCAGCGCATGGCCGTCCAGAAAAAGACTTACACTAAGTGGATGAACAGCGTCTTCTCTAAAAATGGGGTATGAACAAGAACAATCTTAAAATGCCTTTTCATTGCAACATCATGGTTAACACAGACGCAACATATGTAACATAGTCACAAAAAAAAAGATTCATTTGTTCATTATGAACAGTTGTAAAAGTTGCAAAAGTTAGGGCACTTCTAGCCAAATGACATATTTTATTTATTTTTGAAATGAAAAGAAATAAACACAACCTCTGCATTGTTATATGTGGTATTTACATATTTATATTTTAAAAAATCCAACTCAATTTTTAGGCTAATGGTATCCTAAGTTTGTGACCTATTGAACCAGTGTTAATGTATTCATTTATAGAGGCTTTAAAGCACTTTTGTACATCGCTCTGGATAACAGCATCTGCCAAATGTCAGAAATGTAAATGTAAAACATGCCTAACAAAGAGTAAGGCTCTGAAAAAGAGCAAAGCATTGCCAGCTCACAGTTTCCACAAAATGAGAAACTTTCAGATAGATCTGCTTGTGTGCTGGTCAGAAAGGTAAAGTAAAATCTCCATGTGACAGCAAGGACCTGCAGGAGTCTGAGCATTCTGAGACTGAAAATTGAACTCTTTGGCATCAATCATGAAAGTTATGCCAACTGCTGATCATTGGGGTGAATCCATTATAGTTTGTGTGGCAGCCTGTTCCACAGGAAACATCACTTATGCCACAAACACTTTTTTTCACATTTTCTATGTTCCTCAAATATCAACAAATACATAGTTTGCTACAGACATTGTGTTTAATTCTTTTCACTTCAAAAAGCAACAAAATATGGGCTGTGCAAACGTTTGCATATAACTTTATGCACACCTAAATATGTCCTCTAGTTGTAATGTTTTTACCCATTTGAATGCTTTCACTGCTTTTCCATCATATGTTACTGGGACCAATCCTTTATCTTTTTTTCAAACAGAAACAATTAACACATGGAATTAGGCCACTTATCTTTTTTTGTCATGATAACATGATAGTTATCTACAGTGATATAATGTAAGCAAACATCACTTTAGTCTTGTGCCTCCTGTTTTCTTTTGATGTAATCACACACATTCACACATGATGACTATCATTCATGTTATCATATCTCATATAAGTAAACATGTATGTGATCAATATGTAAATGAGCAGTAAATTTTGTTGCTAGATGTTTCCAAGTGCACTTAAGGTCAGTCTTAATCAAATGGAAAGTCTAAACTTCCACTGAGTTAATCTCCAACACATTACCAGCTAATTAGAGGTATATAATGTATTATATAATGTGTTTGTTACTATGCAGTTCACAAAGAGGCATTGTCCCAAGCAGCTTTACAGGAATCCTGATGTGGATTTATATCCCTAATGAGCAAACTAGAGACAATAGTGACTCCCTGAAATGACATGAGAAAGAAAACAAGAGGAACTAGACTCAAACAGGAAGCCATCCTCTTCTGGATGACACCTGATAGTTGGATTATATGTAAATCCTTACAGTATACATGTGTAAAAGAGAAAATTTAAACAGAAATAAAGGATGTGCGGTATGTTCAGTTCTGGCATGAACACAGAAAAGTCTTTAAGATTACAGCAGCATGCATGACTACATTACATATTGTGTACTACAGTATACAGGTGAGATTATCCCCTGAAGCATGCATCCTATGGCATTACTTTCTGTATTATAGTGGTGGCAGTGGTGGCTCAAGCAATTAAGGCTCTGGGTTGTTGATTGGAGGGTTGGGGTTCACTGCCAAGCTGCACTGTTGGGCCTTTCAGCAAGGCCTTTAATCCTCACTGCTCCAGGGGCACTGCATCATGGCTGACCCAACGCTCTAACCCAGCCCCCAAAGTTGGGATATTCGAAGAAAGAATTTCACTGTGATGGAATGCATAAGCCTTCGTCTTTCTAAATAAGGACATTAGTTCCTCTAATGCTGAAGGTTAATCAGGGTAAACAACCTTTGAACTCCTTTGTAAGTTCAATTATGTAACCCTCTGGTGGCATCTCAGTGAGGAAGAACATAAAACAAGGAGGAGAGGATATAGCTTGTAACTCAAGGTCTTGCATAAACATTTCAGCAATGTTGAAGACAGGAAGGATGCGGACATTGCAAAGAGGGTCAACACTAAATGCGGTACATACGCTGTCATAAAAGCAACAAAACAAATAAGGAAGGGTTAATTTGTGCGATGAGCTAATTCATTCAGTTCATGTTTCACCAAAATAATTTCCTTTTTTTTTACTTTCACTTGATTGATTTTATTGTAATATATAAATTACTTTCACTTGATTGATTATTCATTTACTCATCTTCAGTAAGTGCTTTGTCCCTTTAAACAGCACCTGTCCAGTGATACTGGAAACATCTGTACTCTACATACTGAAGTTCCTGCTTAACAAATACCCCTACTAAATGTCCACCTTTTTGTTTATATGTGATTCTGGATTGTTTTTCACTATAGTTCTAAACCAGGAAATGCACACAAACATGCATTTGTCTGAGGAATTCTGCGAGTTTTCCCAGTTAGTTCAGAGAAGATCTGGTCAGATACTAAACTCCCATAGCTCTTGCATTAGGGAGTGGTTGGCAGGCTCTGAGTGGAGCCGGCACAAAGGGAGGAGTGTGTGAATCATGCTGGAATAGAGCGTGGTGGCCACTAGCCAAATGCATTTATTCAAACCTTGCCTACTGCTCCTGGAGGAAAGCACACAATACTTCCTGCTTCAACTAACCTTGGAAGCTCTGGAAAATACAAGGAGCTAGTTTAACCTGTTCTGTGAATTAAGACTTTGAATATTGGTTTCAGGTCTTCATTAGTCACTGTAATCTGACACAAACACAAAGGTTAACCTTTAATGTTGTCATTTTTACAAACGGGCTTGTTCTCCGCATATCTGTCCTAGCTTCCTAAATCAACTAATACATCAAGAAATTTGAAGAAATGTTGGGAAATATCAGGGAAATAATATATGACAAAAGTAAATGAAACCTACAGGTTGCAAAAACTTTGAAAATTTAATTCCACCTTTTATATACAGATGGCTTGACTTGTGCTGATGAAGTAATACAGATATATCTCTGTCCAGGAAAAAGTTGTCCTGGAGGATGTGTACACAGAGCTCAAAACTGGGGTCCATTTAGTGCGACTCTTGGAGCTCATCTCCAGGGAGAAGCTGCCAACTCCCAGTCGACGCACACTGAGAGTACACTGCTTGGAGAACAATAGCATTGCGATAAACTTTCTCAAAACTAAGGTACCATGGGCAGAATCAAATGAATAATTCTTAAACACAAAGCAGGAAACAAATGATTCTATATCAGTAATTTTAATGTAGGTGTTTTCTTCATGACAGACTTTAAAATGTCCCTTTCTTTCCCTTCAGATCCGAGTAGACTTGATTGGACCTGAGAACATTGTGGATGGGGACAGAACCCTAATCCTGGGCCTCATCTGGATCATCATTCTTCGTTTTCAGATTGGAGCGATTAATCTTGATGAGGTAGTAAATGAAAATACATGCATATAGTAAATCTGCTCACAAGTATCACATGAAAGTTTCTGTTAAGCACAAACACAAAGGTGAAGAGACTTGGCTACCATCTTGTGACTAATTCTTGACATAAGACTATCTGCTATGACAACTTCCTGATTCTGTTCTGTTCCAGGACAGTGGTAATGCCAGCTTAGCACGGCGTTCAGCCAAGGAAGCTCTTCTCATATGGTGCCAACGGAAGACTGCTGGCTATAACTATGTGGATGTTCAGGACTTTTCCAGCAGCTGGAGAGATGGACTGGCCTTCAATGCGCTCATCCATGCTCACCGGTAGTGTTAATAAAAACAGGAACATCACAATATATTCAAAAGCTCACATAGATTCTACTTCATCAATTAATTCTGTGTTGGCTTTCTTTAACAGGTCAGATCTATTTGATTACAATCGACTTCATCCAGATGAAGCAAGGAGGAACTTGGGACATGCTTTTAGCCTAGCTGAAAGTGAATTTGGCATCATGCAGCTACTTGACATAGATGACATAGTGGTTTCACATCCTGATGAGAAGTCCATCATGACTTATGTCTCACTCTACTACCACTACTTTTCAAAAATGAAACAGGGGAAAACCATCCAGAAGAGGATAGCCAAGGTCAGTTATTCCAATAAATGTCATGAAATATATTCCAATAAATGTCATGAAATAGACCTTAACTTGTAATTTCCCCAATCAGTGCATTCATAGCTGCTATTTAAAATATTAATATATGTGTGCAGTTTGGTTTTATTGCCCCTCACCAGTCCAGTCACACATTTAACACCACTTAAAAGAAATTAAAGGTTAAAAGGGTTAAAAGAATTAAAGACCATGACACGGTGTCATGCTATCTACTGTGCTGCTGTCCACCCATGCCACATAGTAAATGATAATTAAACTCATACATATTATGACAAAAATATGCTTAAGATACAAGCATGCTTGTTTGGAATATACACAATTTATTTGTTTTTGGTTGACCTATACAGCACACTGCACTTGTGTACCTGCAACCATCCAAACCCAAAGCAAGCACATTGACAAGTGTTTTCACACACCAAGTATTAATGCTCCATATATGCTTCTTTGTGAGGGCTGCACTTAGAGAGACTGTGGATTATTGGATTTTACAGCAGGGAAGTTAGGGAGGAGCTTTGGCTCTAATCAGATAAGCTCTGCTCTGGTAATACACACAAGTGAGGAAGTAAGTCTCCACTCTACAGCATAGTTAGCAAGATACTGAAATAGTGTTTATCAAATTTCAGCATCATGACAGAAAAATACCCCTTAGCAGACAGTTGGAGGCCACCTGGCGGATTTGAGTTCAGAGGGCAGAAGATTCTATTTTAGCGCTGGCCAGGGACTCATGGAGAGGTACAGCGGTGAGAAGTGTCCTGTTCTGCCCATGCAGGAAAAGGATGACAAGATTGTTCACCACCACATCCTTATGTGTGAATAGAACAGTACACTAGCTGTCACAGAGGTGTATTAAATAATGGCGTACACGTCGGTTCAGCAGCTGCGGCTGGCTGGGTCAGAGTTGGGGGCTGTTTGGTGTTGAGACCAGACGAGACAGACGCCGTGTTTGGCTCCAGTTTGGCCAGCTGGGTCATTACTTGACGATGTCTCTCATTGGAAATTTCAGCAATCAGTGGCTGAGATGGCAGACTATGAGAAAGGTCATTATTAAGCCACAAAGGAGTGTATCTGCACTGCGAAAGGTGTGTATTAGTAGCTAGACATCAGTGTACTATTTTGTTGTTACTGAAGACTGCTTCAATACTGTCACACTCAGTTGGAGTTTGGAGGCTACTGTAGTAATTTAGTCACAATAGCATTATCTGTGCTATTCTCAGGTGACCAAAATAAATAAGAAAATCTTTTAAAGCTTTATGATTTGTTAGAGATCTGAAAATGCGAAATATTATACAAAGCAGAAACACACACACACACACACACACACACACACACACATATAAACAAATTTCTTCATCTTCATAGAATGCACACTATTCTTTTTCAGTGTATAGATGTGTATCCACTCAAATAGAGCTGCTATAAAATGACAGGTTTTTGTGATGCGAAACACTGAAACCAAGATAAATCATATCAGAAATTTCTACCACCCTTACAGTGTATGGCAATTAAGTGAAAAGCAAAGAAAACAAAATCAAAGATACTTCAGGGTAAAATAGGATATATAAAGTTACAATGAATCGGTGTCATTTCATTTTCTCTTTTATAATGATGTGGCTATGTTCAGAATGAACTAATTATATTCTATCTATCTATCTATCTATCTATCTATCTATCTATCTATCTATCTATCTATCTATCTATCTATCTATCTATCTATCTATCTATCTATCTATCTGTCTGTCTGTCTGTCTGTCTGTCTGTCTGTCTGTCTATCCATCCATCCATCCATCCATCCATAGTAACTATCACACAGCTGTAATCAATGAAATGATTCTGATTAACCCCAAATAAAGATCAGTTGTTTCTGGAGAATTTTCTTCACATGGGGTGATCTAAAGCAGGCTGTTCACAGGAGATGCCCTAACACTTTGATCAATCTAGAATGTTTTTGCATGAAAAGTTGGAAAATATTGGCAAGTCGAGATGTGCCATGTGCCAGGCTCTTACCTGTGGAAGAATAGAATAAAATAAATTAAAATACAGATATAATAATGATATATATATATAAAAAAAAACAAGCAAAAACGCTTTTTTAAGAAAGTATTAGTTTAGGGTTGTGCACACTTATGGAACTAGCTTATTGTACATTTTTTGTTTTTCCTATTTTGCCAAAAATTCTTCTGATTATTTCATGTGTTAGGCGTTGTAATTTCACACTGAGGGTGGAAAAAAATTCTGGCATGATTTATTTTGGTTTCGTTGTTGTACATCACAAAGACCTGCCATATTAACAGGGGTGTGTAGACTTTTTAAATTTATTGAATATTTGTCAGTTTGCACAGTTTGTCTGCCCCTCTACATTACCCATCAATGAAAAGGGACCAGATGTACAGTATATATATGTAAAATATAGATGTAAAATATAAAAAGTGAAATCGTAGAAAATTATTGTTATTTTCTTGTATATAGTCTCTGCTTTTTGTTTGCTTTGATACTTGCCTCCAGCTTTAAGTACCCTTAAATGTTGGTGTGCCAAACTGTATAAAAACATGTAGCCTAGATGTACCTATGCATTACTTGTTCAGATCACTCTACTATAACTAAAGCTCTTTACAAGAAACTAACCTACTAATACTGATAATAAAATCTGAAGTGTAAGTCAGTCTGTAAAATGTGAACATTCTTTTGCATTCAACATTCATCTGCTTCCAGATTGTAGACCTCCTGAAAGAGCTGGATGACATGAAAAGAGAATATGAGCTCATGGTCTCTGACCTACTGCAATGGATCAGGACCAAAATAGTGATGCTAGATGACCGTTCTTTCCCAAACTCCCTGCCAGGCATGAAGCAGCTTGTGGCTGCCTTTAAGACATTCCGCACTGTGGAGAAGCCCCCTAAGTACCAGGAGAGAGGTGCTATTGAAGCCCACCTCTTCAACCTGCGTACAAAGCTGATGGCAAACAATCAGCGTGCCTATGTCCCTCCAGAAGGCAAGACCTTAGGAGATATTGAGAGGACCTGGACCCTGCTGGAGAGGGCCGAGTATGAGCGGGAGCGCTACCTGCAGAATGCTCTCTTGAGGCTGGAGCAACTAGAGCAACTGGCACAGAAGTTTGGCCGAAAAGCAGCACTCAGGGAGGGCTACTTGGAGGACACATTGCAGCTGGTTCAGAAGGATGATTTGAAGCGACTGGAGACTCTGGAAGAAGCCCAGGTTGCAGCCCAGAAATTGGAAGCCTTATGCACTGATGTGTTAGCTCGTGAGCCTCGCTTTCAGGCTCTCAGTGAGATGGCAGCCATCATTGAGAGGGAGAATTATCACAGCAAGGAACAAGTCATCTTCAGGTGTGTTGACAGAGTGTATCATTTGTCACATACAATACAATTACTTTACTGTCTCTGATGGTGATTTTGGGCCACTGTTTAAAAGATAAAAATGCAAGAGTATTTTGAGAATAAAGCCATAGTATTATTACATTCTTATATTCTTAAACTATTGTGATATATAATTAGAAATATTGTGTACTAATTATTGTGATATTGTATACAAATCATGTTAATATTGTAATATTATTTGTAATATGACTTTTTGTCTAAACACTTAAATAATTACAACTTTATTTATTTATTTATTTATTTATTTATTTATTTATTTATTTATTTATTTATTTAATTAATTAATCATATTTTTATTTTTTTAAGCAGTGGCTCTAAGAAACACCTGTGTGCTAGCTATCTGTGCTCACTATAAGCAAATGAAAAACATGTCTTCAGTGTCCTTCATTTGCCTGTACAACAGGCAAATGAATATCTCCAAAAAATGGCAGGCTTTGCTCCAGCAGTTGCATCAGAAAAGAGATTCTGTTGGAGATGTGGTGAACACACTTGCTGTCCTCAAGGACACAGAATTAATCTCTCTGGATCTCAAGGAACTACAGGTCTTTTTCTACTATTTTTATGATTAATTCTCATTTCATTTAATAAACATACGGCACTCCTTACAGTAAATTCACTGGATATAAAAAAGTCCACACACCCCTGTCGCAGGTTTTTGTGATGTAAAAAATGAAAGCAAGATAAATCATGTCACATATTTTTCCATATTTAATGTCACCAACAGTTCAAGTAAAAAAACAAACAGAAACATTTTAGTAAAAAACTTGAACAGAAACTTTCAATTATCTGGTTCCTGATTGCTTTTAACACATGCATAAAAAATGCTCCAGATCTATCAGAAGAGATCTCCTGTGAACAGCCCACTTCAAGACATTCTACAGGATTTTTGTAGCTCACCATTCCAAAATGTTCCTCTTCTGAAGCCATTTTACACGGATTTATTCATTGAGTCGTTATTGTGCTGGAATTTTATGTTTTACTGTCTAATAGAAGAATGCAGATTTTATTTCAAAATAGGTATGTGGGGCTTTCCATGAGTCACTCGACTATACAAGCAGCTATGGGGCATGACACTGCCACCACCTTTCTTCGTCATGAGTATGGTGTTCTTTGGGTGATAAGCTGTCTTGTTTTTATGCAAAACATATATTTTAGGATTTTATTCAAAACATTTTTAACCTCTCATCAGTCCATAACACTTTCTGAAGCATGGTTTGGGATGACTGTATGAGTGAATTATCTTGATTACATTTTTACATCAGGGGTGTGCAGATTTTTTTAGATATACTGCATAATAAAAAATTTTTTTTATTAAAACGCAAGTGATTCAACATGTTACACATGGAAAAGCAAAGTAGCAAAGCGCACACCCCGTGCACTCTGCTGTGTTATTTCACTCTTAGGTCCAGGCAGAGTCTTCTGACCTGGGGAAGCATTTACCAGAGGTGGTGGATCTACTCCAGAAACAAGAACTGTTGGACACTAAGATCAGCTCTCTTGGAGAATCACTGAGTGCCATCAGCAGTAGTGCCTTAAAAGGGAAACATGTGGATGTTTCACAGGTTCAGAGAAGAGTGAAAGAGCTTAATAGCCAGTATAACTCCATCCTGACTCTTAGCCAGAACAGGTAAAGTCTTTAAATTTGAAATAAGTCTGTCATTTATAGCCATTGTGAGACTTTTTGCAACTTGTTCTCCAGTCTGGTGTTAACATAATGATTTGTAACAATACTGTATACATAAATCAATGCTATTAAGTGGTTAGAGAATAAAATGTTTAAACGATAATATATCTATTTAAAGGAGGAGAGCCCTGGAAGGACAGCTGAAGCTATTTGAGTTTTTCCATGATTGTGAAGAAGTGGAGAGTTGGATCTATGAAAAGTGGCTTCTTGTGCAAGCAGCATCATTAGGCAGAGATCTCAGTCAGATTGAACAAGCCATTCAAAACCATAAGGTTTGACCCGTTAAATAATAAGATGCAAAAATGCTAAATGCCCCCTGCAATTTGGGGAACACTAACTCTTCACATGTGAATTATGTTGTTTTTAAATGTATAGATTTTCCTAACAAATGCACATGTTCTAAAATTATTTGCAGACACTGGAAGCAGAAGTGCAGTCACAAGAATCTCTGTGTTCCAAAGTTGTGTCCAGGGGTCAAGTACTGTGTAGAGGGAGACACCCGAACGAGAGAGATATCCAGAAATGGATCCGGACCTTGCAGAAACAATGGCAGCAGCTTAGGGACCAAGTTACAAACCGCAAAAACAGACTGCATGCAGCCAGTGTTATCAAACAGGTTCTAGCTGTTGATTCTAAAACAACGACTAGAATGTTTAACTATTATATAGAAATGTTTAACTATTATATACTTACAGAATCAGTTTTAACCTTCAAAATTATTTTCCATACAGTATTTTGCTGATTCAGCAGAGGCAAACTCCTGGCTTAATGACCGTAAGCCCCTTCTAACCGATGAGGATTATGGAAAGGATGAGATGAGCACCATTGCCCTGCTCCAGCGTCACCAGAGACTGGAGAAGGAAATGGGTGCATATGCTTCAGAGGTTAAGCGACTTGGTGAGCAAGCCCAGAGTGCTGCCCAGCTTGCTCCACTAACAGTGAGTAATAATCATCAGAATGTTAGCAATTTCTATGAAAACACTACAAATATTTTGTGGGTTCCATGATGCATTTAAAATTTACCAAGGAGGGTGAAGCAGGAGCTCAATTTTAGGCTCTCTATTTATTGGCCAGTCTGTCAAAATTATAGGTCTATAACCAAGAGAACTATATAGAGAGTTCAGGCAGTGGAAATGAGGTTCCTCTACAGGGTTACTGGGCTTACTCTCTATGACAGGCTGAGGAGCTCAGCAATCTGGGAAATCAGAGTAGGAGCCAGGTCATATTGGGCACGTTATAATGATGCCCCCTGGTGGCTACTGATAGAGCTGCATGTCAAACAGGACCTGTTGGAGAACTTAGCTCAAATTTGGCTTGGGAACTTCTAGGAGGAGCTGGAATCTGTGGCCAGGGACAGAGAAGTCTGGACTGGACTTCTCAGACTTTTGCCTCAGTGACCCACACCAGTAGAATTTTTTTGTCTATGGTTCTTGGTTTTGCTTTTTCTTTTATATACCAAGGTTTATAAAGAAAGGTAACCATCATCCTTTTGGTTTCATTCAGACAGAACCTCAGCAGACCAAAATGGTCCACTACAGTGATTCATCAGGAGATGAAAGGGAGTCGGTGAAGGAAAAACGCTCCCAGGCCTTACCACAGACACAAGAATTTAAGGCCAAAATTAGGTTCAAATACAGAGGTACGATTACCATGCATTATTAAAGTACTAATCTGATACTTGTGGTGGTGCAACAATAATAACATCAACAGTGCATGCCTTTTCTTGCATGAACCTTTTTGTTTAGGGATGAAATTAACCTGGGATCGGGGAGAAATGCTGACAATCCTCAGCAAAGAGAAAGACGATAAAATGCTTGTGCGAGATAGTAATGGAAATGAACAGCTGGTGCCTTCTACATACATTACAGAGCTTTCTTCATCTGTAAGTCACTCCATTAATCACTACAAAGCCATTATGTGATTTTATATGATACTTTATCTATGCACTTTATCTGTTTATATAATACTTTATCTATGCATGTCCTACATGTCCTAATGCATTAACTCATTATTTCTGCATGCAATTTGAATTATGAAAATGCAGCAAGCTCCACCTGCACCTACTAATGTAGCTCCAGAGAACCAGACTCGGAAAGTGAGCCGGCCACGCCGTACCCGCTCTATGCGCCGGGGTACTGCTGAAATCTCAACCTCGTCCTTGCCAGACCCTCATTTCCAGAAAGACAACATAGAAAATACACAGAGCAGCTTAGAAAAAGAATTTAACAATCTCTGCCAACTACTGCAGGTGAATGAAGACAGTCAAACCTCCAAACACATACATTCCTGACTTATAAAAGTTATTTAAAAAAAAAAGCATAACATAATATAATCTTCAAATCTTCAAAACACAGAAAACTGACAAAACAGAATATAATGTGACATGTATTTTTTTCAAATAGCTAGAAATCATATTCATATAATTCTTGTACTTCAGAATATTCAGTATTCAGAATATCAAACAATCAGTTTATTGAAAGATTTCAATAAATTCAATAAATAAATTCAATAAATTGAAGATATCAACTGAAAGATTTGTCTTTAAAAATAATCAGTATTTAGGAAATGGTAAAAGATACACAACAGAATTAAGAATGTCAGAGAACCTAAAATTTTTCAAAATCAACCATTGTTAAGATGTTATGTTTTAGACTGTCACTGAATATTATTTTATCTGTAGTATAAGAGAAAGATCTTGGATGAAACTGCTCGATTACACCGGTTTTATAATGCCTGTGAGGAGTTTGAGTCCTGGATGGAGGACAAGGAGAACATTCTTAAGACTTTCAGCTCTGATTCTGATGATACTGGGGCTGTTCAGGCCAAATATGAGGTGGGTGTAAAATGCATCACAGATAGCGCTTGTAATATGTATGCAATTTAATATATGATATCATTGTACTAAATCTGTCATTATTTCCACAAAAAGAATTTTCTTACAGAGCTGGCCAGTGGGAAGGGGCAGCTTGATGACATCACTAAATTGGGTGATGAACTTGTAAAAAATCAGCACAGCAAGAAGAGAGAGATTCAGTCCAGATATGATCAGGTCACTCAGAGGTAGGAGGAAATGACTTTGCATACATCTTTACAACAAATGTGATATGGGATGAAAACTTAATGCTAGTTAAGGAAAGTCCTTAACACTTCCATAAAATGTCAGAGGGTGCAATGCTGTACTGACAAAAAAAAACATTTGAATGTTAAGGTGGGAGCACATACAAGCTCTTAAGGATGAGAAGGCTCAGGAACTGCTCAGCTCAGCTGATATCAAGTCCTTCTTGCATACTTGTGAAGATGCCAAATCTCAGCTCATGGAAAAACTGGTCCAGCTGGATACATCTGGTGTGGGCACCTCAGCATCAGCCCTGCAGGCTGAAGAACTGAGTCAGGCCCAAGCTGAAAGAGAGATCGAAGCCCTCGAGAGGAAGATAGAATACCTAAAGAGTGTGGCCATAATGTGAGCACATAATGTTAAAGCTTAAAACCTAATGATAGACATTTTTAGTACATAATATAATAATCCTGCAGTTATCATTTTCTTCACTTCCCTTCATTGTGCTTGCCCTGAATATGTTACAGGAAGCGTGACTGTAGCCCTGCAGAGAGTGCTGCTATCATGGAGGAGGTCTATGCTTTAGAAGAGTTGCTGCTGCAGGTCAAGGGCCAGGCTGCAAAAAGGCAAAGCATTATAGAGGAAGCTCAACGCCTACAACTCTTCAAAAAGGAGTCTAGAGATTGGATGCTGTGGGCAAAGGCAGTGGAAGAGCGCTTGCTTGAAGAAGAGAACAGCTCTGATATTGCCTCTGCTCAAGCCTTGTTGAATGAAAATCAGGAACTGAAGCTAGAGATTGAACAGCAGAGAGCAAGGTTTTGTAATATGTGCCTGTATCAATAAATAAATAAAGATAGAATTAAGGGATTAAAAAATATAATTGCAAAATTATATTTAAAAAATGAGAAAAATATTGGTGATAATGGATAATTTATTTCAGGTTGAAAAGCATGGAGAAGCTGGCCAGATCTTTGGAAGCATCACCTGGAGGCAAGGATATCCAACAAACACTGGATCAATTGACCCAGGAATGTAGCAGGCTGGACAAACTTTGGTCCAGTCGAAACAAGCAGTTAGAGCAAGCATTTCAACTCCAGAAGTGGAACAAAGAGGCAGATCGAATAGAAGCTACAATCGCTGGTCATGAAGCCAGATTAAAGGTCAAAGAACTAGGGGTAAGATCACCTGTAACAGCCTACTGCAAAATTTGAAGGGAAGAAAATAATTATATTTAACCACACTGTTTCAAACTGCTTTTATGTTAGCTTGATGATGAGGGTGGTGTGTGTGTGTGTGTGTGTGTGTAGGACTCTGTGGATGGTGTTCATCGTTTGCTTGGCCGCCAAGAGGAGCTTGATGGTTTGCTAGTAGCTCTTGACCAAAATATAAGTCTTTTTCAAGACAGAAGTCAGGAGCTGATTGACCAATGCCACTTTGCCTCCAAACAGTGAGGATAAACTTTCACTCCTAAATTCTGTTTTACTGTATTTAGTGTATTTATAAAATATGCTATTATATTTTAATATGTTCCCTCAGGATTCAGCAGCGATCACAAACCATTGAGGAACGAAACAAGAAGCTTAAAGACAGCTGCAAACAAAGAAATCTCGAATTACTCGCTTCCAAAACATACCAGGTAGCAAGAAGATATAAAATAGAGTAGAGCCAAGTAGATGTTCACTGAACTGAGCAGCAATGTCTATTCACTAGGCATCACTAATTAGTTCTAAAGCTTAATAATGTTCATATAATAATGCTTATTTTCTTGTCTGTGACAGGAATTTTACAGAGATGCAGAAGAGCTACTAATTTGGATGGACGAGAAATTTAAGATAGCCGAGGATGAATCATACAGAGACCCAACCAACATCCTGCGCAAACTTAAAAGGCATGAGGCAGCAGAGAAGGAGATGCAAGCCAATCGTGTCCGTCTGGACAGACTAATTGAGGTACACATGTTTAATAAACATGTTTATTCTTGCCTCTTTTGAGGAAAATGAAGCCATTTGGTTTTTTTTATTATATTTTTATGCATCATTTTTTTTCATTATCCAAAGATAAACATATACAGCCTAAGACAAACAATCGACATCCTTACAAAGAGATTAGAGGGAAAAAACATACAGGACAGAGAGCAATATCATGTACATAAAGAATAGAGTATCAAAGTAACCAAATTAACAATATACATTTTTTTGCCAGATAAACCAGAATTAGAAAAAGATGTTTGGCTAGGAAATCAAACACTGTCGCCACATCAATGTTCAGCAAGTACGATTCCAAGCACAAACAAACTTGCAAGTTTTCCTATAACAGTATGAATTTTTGTCCAGAATGGCATAATTTTATCACAGTACCAAAAGCAAATGAGGCCATTTTCATAAAAAGAGAATATAAACAATACACAGAAACAAAGAGTTTGCTGTTGTGATTGTGATCGTAAAATGAATGTAATAATATTAATCACCATTAAGATCTCATAAAGCATTTGCATTTTAAACCATCAGGCATTGATATTTTTAAACAAATATGGTCTTAATGGTTCATCTGTGCTTTTTTAGAGTTCAAGGCATGTCTATAAATTGTGCTGGGTTTGTTTTAAATGAAAAGGCAGGAGAAGAGATGCTGTCTGAGGACCACTATAACAGTCAGAGCATCCGGAGAAAGGCTCGGCAAGTGCAAAGTAGATGGAGTGAGCTTGAAAGAAAAATGGAAGATAGAGGGGACAAGCTAAGACAAGCTGGCCAACAGGAACAACTCATGGAGTTACTTCAGGTAAATTTGAGCTACTAATGCTGGTATAAATAGAAAATGTTATTAATTGGTATAAATGGTATTATTTGTTATACATTTTTATAAATTGCAATTGTTTTCAGTATCTTGTTCTGCAATATGCTAATATTCTGACAGGAAATGTTGTTTAAAATAATAAATATGTTCCAATGCACATAACTCCAGGTTTTGGAAAGACTGATGAAACAAACATGGAATATGCATATAATCCGACAGTTTAAAGTCATAATGCACCTTAATGCACCTTAGTCTAAACTTCCCTTCATTTAATATGACTGCTGTGCTTTGAAAGAATAATAAATTAAGCACATCATTTTAGGATGCAAAAGTCAAAATTGAGGAAATTCAATGGATGCTGCAGCATGCACCTAAAGGCCATGACCTTCGCTCGAGTCGAGTGCTCCTGAAGGAACACAAGCAGGTTGAGCAGGAAGCTCAGGAACTTGCAGACAAAATTAACTCCATCGTCACCCATGCCAAACACCTGGCCACAAACCATTTTGACTCTCAGAGAATTCTTCATGAGACAGACATGTACCTGAAACTGTAAGCTGCTCTGTTAATGTTCTACGGTCATTGCTTTTAAGGAATGCTTTACATTGTTATTTTTTGAAGAATTTGATCATAGTCTTGTCAATTCTTATTAAATAGTGAATAGTTGTAATTTTACCTGCATATTATGACATTCATTAACTATTTTTCATTTGCGGATTAGTTAAGCTAGATATAACAGTCTCGTTCAAGTTATCAAGTATTGCAAATTTAATGCATAAAGGATTATTTTATCTTATCGTAACTTATTCCATTTTTCTTTTTAAATTTGATAGGTTTAAGTCTCTAGAAAAGCCCCTGGATCATCGCAGAAACCAGTTAGAAGAAGATGTGGCACTCTACAGCTTTTACCATGATGTGGACTTGGAACTTACTTGGATTGCTGAACATGAGCCTGTAACAGATACCAGTAGCTATACCAAATCCTTGGCTGGTGCCATCAGCCTCCTACAGAACCACAAGGTAGAACAGATTGCAGCAATGGCACATAATAAAATACATTCGTGGAGCTCCCAAATGCATGTTAACATGACCCCATGTATGCAGAGGGGGGCTTTTAGTGTATTTTTCTGAGTGTGTTCAGCTGGCCTGTGATGTAGTATGAGCAGCAGTTTGTAAATATGCAGTGTCTCCATGTGTCTTGGAGGAAACGCAGTCTAGAGAAAATGCATTAATGACTTCCCAGGTTATTGCCGTAATTCTGTTTAAGAGATGCTTCTTCACATAAAAACCTCTTCTGAAACCCCACAGGAGCTGCAAGCAGAGGTTAACGCCCACAGGCAGTATCTTCAGCGTGTACTGGACAGAGGCAGAGCCATGGGCAATCGGGAAGTGCAACAAAGGTGCAAGCATTTGTCTACAGCCTGGGAAGAACTTGAGGATGCTTGTGAAAATCGCTCTTCCCACCTCAACAAAGCACTCACACGAGAACAGGTACCCGCCACACCTCTGCAGACTATAGATATCCCCATTTGCTTCATGATAAAGTGTGGCTTTTCGTTAATTATATGTGATTACATGCAGATCTTGCTTGACTGTGCTGAATTGGAAGTCTGCTTATCTGAAACATCAGCTTTGGTCAGCACTGAGTATGGCAAAAATGAATTAGCCACACAGAGCCTCATGAAGCAGCATCAAGTAAGTAAAAAGCTGTACCCGGGTTAGTATGTTTATAAGTACAGTATGGGTTGATGCTACTTTATGTGTGCAGATTGTGGAGGGGCAGATCGAGGTACTTTCTGCCCAGGTGGATGAATTAAAGTCTCGTGTGGACCAGGCTGTACATGCATGGGGTTTAGAGGAGGTTAAGAGACCTTACAGCCACATTAGAACTCAGCTAACTGAACTACAGCACTCAGCAGCAGTAAGGTAATCGCCATCTAGAGTTTAAAAATGTGAACCAACATGTTATGTACATTGTTTATACTGTATACTTTTTGCAACAGAGAGCAAAGGCTCCAGGATGCCCTCCACTTACATGAATTTAAGCGAGAGTCTTCAGAACTGGAAGAGTGGATATCACAGGAGCAGCTACTTGCCTCATCTGATGACTATGGCTCTGATTATGAGCATGTCCTGGTGAGATATTTTGTGAGCGAGCTAAAAAGAAAATGGCAAATGGTTTTAAAGTTTACAAAAACACATAAAAAATTTAATCATCAGGACCAACTTAATTTGTGGATTTTATTGCAGTGACTTTGACAATAAGCTTTATTTAAAAAGAACCCTTCCAATAGAGTTCGTTAACTGGGTTAAAGCACATGACAGATGTTTATGTATGTCAACAATGTGCTTGAGTGTCACCTTATCTATAACAGCACCTGCAGAGAAGGTTCGAAGTCTTCCTGAAGCAGCTGGATGTGGGTTGGGAGAGGATGCGTTCATATCAAGAGATGGCTCACAGACTCATAAAGAACAACCATCCTGACCATCAGTTCATCCAAGAAAAACAAAGGCTACTGAGGTACTAGCACACAATCTCACCAGCACACGTTATTTATTTTAAAACTGTAAACTATCAGTTGCATAAAATATGGTATATTCTATTACAATTGTCATTTTAGAAAATTACAAGATTTTATGACTTTATCAATTTTATTACTTTATATCAGGGAATCATGGGATGTACTGCAGCATTTGGCCAAAAGTCATAAAGAGAATTTGCATAAATCTGAGGAATGTTACAAGGTCTACAAAGACCTGACTGATGCCCTTGGACACATAGAGGTACTGAAACCCAAAAATAATGCAGTGACCTTTTACACACAACAGTTCCTGTGGTAACCTTTGACTCTATTTGCAATCCAACAGGACAGGTACAAGTGCATTCCTGACGATATCGCCAAAGATCTGCGGGGGGTTGAGTTGCAGCTAAGGAAACATGAAGCACTAGTAAATGAGCTGGTGGGAAATGAGCTGCAGGTACTGAGAACATCCCCTTTTTACCACCAAGTGTACAATCAAACGTATTAGCTGAATGGATTTTGATGCCATTTATATTTTCCTTATTTGTTTTTGCTTGGTATTTGTACAGATGCAGGAGCTACTGGATATTGCAGACTCCATTTTAGACCAGTGCTCGCCAGAACTAAGAGGAAAGATTCAGGAGGAACAGCAAATGGTGGTGGAAAGTTGGGAGAAGTTTCGCATGTGTATGGAGCAGAGGGAGCATGAGCTACAGCTTGCCAAACAGCATTACTTTTTCCTCAAGACAGTAATTCTCTTTCTCACACACACACACGCACACGCACACACAGACACACACACACACAGATTTATGTTGTACTTGGTAAAAGTGCAATTAGTGCAATTGTATTGGAGGTAAGGCTGAATATAACTAGAATCAGATTATTATTATTATTATTATTATTATAGAGGTTTGGGGTTTGATTCCTACCTCCACTCTGCGTGCACAGAGTTTGCATGTTCTCCCTGCTTCAGGGGTTTCCTCCGGTGTACTTCTCCAATCACAAGACATGCACTGTAGCCTGACGGACATTTTTAAATTGTCTGTATTGTGTGAAAAGGTGTGTGAGTGTGTGTGTACCCTGAGTCTCTTCAGGCTCTGCATAACCCTGTGTAGGATAAGTGGTTTAGAGAATGGATGGATGGATGTTCTATTGAATCTCATTTTTAACAACTTGGTTATTTAATCTGGGGAATGCTCTACATATTTGAAACCTAATAATATATGGATTAAAAATGTGTTCTTATTTAACAAAGTGTTAATAAACAATGTCTATTTGTCGAATAAACAAAATGTTTATAAGGTAAAGTTTATATGCATTAACATTTAACATTTATGAGAGGGGTCTCCCTTTGTCCAGGACAGACCATGCACTTTAGATAGATAGATAGATAGATAGATAGATAGATAGATAGATAGATAGATAGATAGATAGATAGATAGATAGATAGATAGATAGATAGATAGATAGATAGATAGATAGATAGATAGATAGATAGATAGATAGATAGATACTTTATTCATCCCAAAGGGAAATTCACAGTTTCCAGCAGTATCCACAAACACAGGTAATAGATAAAATAGGAAGGAATATAACAAAAATACTAAAATACCCAAATTAGGCTACAAAATATAACAAAAAAATATATCAAATAACAAAAATATAAAATATTACCAAATGTAGCGGAATATAACAATATAACAAAATATAGCAGAAAAATACTAAAATACCCAAATTAGGGTCCAAAAATATAACAAAAACTATATCAAATAACAAAATATAAAATATAACAAAAAATATATCAAATAACAAAAATATAAAATATTACAAAATATAGTAGAATATAACAATATAACAAAATATAGCAGAAAAATACTAAATACAGAGATTTAGGAATAAATATGGAGAATGAGATGAAAAACAAGATAAGTAATGTGCAAAACAAGTGATTAAGGTTGCAGACCTAGTCGATGTGCAAAAAATGTTATGTGCAAAAACTGCGTGTTCATGAGTCCTGTCAAATCTCAGTTTATTGAGAGTTCTGTATAAACCAGAGTGTATTGTATGTAGTGTGTGTTTTATTGTACAGTCCAGTACAGAGAGAAGAGTAGTGTCAGCAATGACTTCTCCCACCCCGCGTTGAGTTAAAGAATCGCATGGCATTTCTCAGAAAGTCAAGCTGCATTTTGTCTTATTAAATTCAAGAGAGAAAAAAGTGAGGAAAATGAGGGAATGACTGCACATATGCTAGTAAAAGTCTAATATTCATATTAGGAACATGGACCAGCATTAGGGCAGGTGTAACCAGGTACCACACTTCTGTTTCTTTGCCACGTTTATCCTTAGGTACAGGATTATTCTCTGTGGTGTTCTCAAGTACTGAGTGGCATGAAAGCAGAGGAGTCTATTCGCGATGTGGCCACATGTGACCTGCAGCTTTTCCAGCATCAGCAGCTGTTGGCTGAGATCGTAGCCCATGAAGAGACATATGCTCAGGCTGTAGCTATGGGTCAACAACTACTGGAGCAAGATATTCCCAATCCTCAGGAAGTGAATATCCATTTTATCATTTCTTATATAAAAAATGCTATCTCATGTTAAAATGAACCTTACCCTTAAAAAACACAGGACAACAAGCATTTCCACCATTTCAATGTTAGGCAAGGTGGGGCACACTGTAAAAATACTACAAGCTATGCTGCTGTCCACATAGCCAAATTTGTATTAAGGTTTTTGTTAAACCCTAATAGAATTAAATACGTCTAATGTCTAAGTTGTCTAATGTTAGCTATGTCAAACACATGTTAATAGATTTTGAACTTGAAATAAAGCGAGGGTGCATAAGGTAGCAGGGATTTACAGGAGATTCAAAATATATACACAGTTCTTTCCATATTAATATGTCAGTTGGCTCACTTATTGTTTTATTTGGGTGAAAAAGAGTTCTCTTTTGCCATATTTTTAAGTTATACCTATACACTGATGTTTCATTTCAGAGATCCTATACAAAATGCATAAAAGTTAAGGAGTAAACATTTTTAAATAAAGGCTATAAATATTTTCCAGGTTGAAGACAGACTGAGAGCTTTGAAGGATGAAAGAGAGAGGCTGACAGTTAATTGGGAGTCCAAGCAGAAATGGCTGGAGAACACCTATCAGGAACAAGTGTTTTACAGAGACATTGAAAACATGGAAAAGATCATCAACTCCCAAGAGGTGAAAACTCAGATACACTTGAGATTCACTGTAGTTTAGGCCTCAGATGTTTTTTGTTTTACACTTATTTACTGTAAACAAACATTTTCAAACAATAAAAAGACTTGGCAGAGGCTTCAGGCAATTTCTTCAATAATGAAGGCACCTGTACGGACATGAACGCAGTGAATAAGCCAGAAAAGGGGGATATGTTGTCATGACCTGATACATGCAGTTGAAACATGATAGAGCTTTTTTTTCGTTCCAGTTTTAAGATCCACAGTTTTATTATGTGTTTGAGGTTCCTGAAAAATGATCTTTTTTTTCTGCAGGTTCAGCTGAAAAATAGTGATTTGGGATCAACGGTGGATGAGACAGACACTCTAATCAAACGCCATGAAGCCTTCGAAAAACTTCTTAGTGCTCAGGAAGACAAAGTTAGTAGCATCATCATTTTTATTCATTGTCATTTATTTCTGTAATTGACTTATAACTTATGATTAAGTAATCTTAGGCATTTTATTAGTAACACCTGGCTACTTAACACTGTGCACAATGATTGTGGAATAAGGAGGGTGTCTTTTTTCCTTTTTTCTTAGTTTTTGAATGTTAGTTTACTTTTTGAGGAAAAATGACTACATATTAAAATCTGTTATCTTTTTGTTGTTATTGGAAGTAATTAGTTTGTTTAGAGAAGTTGGTGAGGACCACACAATTGTTATTTAGGCCAGGATAAGGATCTAATGAACATTAAGCATTATTAATATTTTTTTTACAATTACAACTCACCAGATGTTCTTTTAGACTTAACCAACTTCAGTATGTCATAATATATCAATATAGCTTTATATATGTTTAGAAATAATGGTTTATCAATGAATGTCTTTTTTGCAGATGGTTGCTCTTCACGAATCAGCTGACCGTTTGAGCAAAGGAGAAAAAAGCAACTACAAAAACACACTGAACTCTCTCAGAGCACGAAGAGAACGCATCAGAGATCTGTCCATGAAACGTAGGGAAGAACTTGAGCTCTCACGGCTTTTTTGCATCTTCACTCGGGATTCCTCTGAGGTATCACAGTCTAATATCACAGTCCTCACTTTTAGCAACTAAATTATTAGTAGTTCAATAATATTTCAATTCATCTGCTATGAATTGTAACTCAGGCTGAGGAATGGGTGTCTGAGCGAATGCAGAAGATGCAGGAGGATTCCAAAATGGACCTGAGCAACCTTCAAGCCAAAATGAAGCTACTGCAGAAGCACCAGGTGTTTGAAGCAGAGATTCTGGCTCATGACAAAATAATTGAATCTGTCCAGCAGGTGAGGCTCCAAGTTTATTCCAGATGACTTGGATATTGTGGTATCCAATTGTGTGTACTAATGACAGATCTCTAGCTTTTACTCTATTTTCATATGCTTTATTTTATCAATTCATTCAGACAGGAGAAGAGCTGATCTCTCTTCATCATCCAAAGTCCAGGGAGGTAAAACAAAGCATCACTTCTCTGATCTCTCACTGGGAAGCTCTGAAAGATGCCATCTCCACCCGGGGGAAAGTTCTAGAAGGCCACCGTGATTTTCTTGAGTTCCTTCAGAAAGTGGAGCAGGTAGAGGTTTGGATCAGACAGAAGGTAAGAAAGACAAGTTTTGGACTCATGCATGAGGACCATAAATTCTGAGATCTAGCAGACAAAAAATGAACTAATAAGTCTTCTCTCTAACTTTACTTTCCTCTGTAGGAGGTCATGATTAATATTGGGGATCTTGGGGAGGATTATGAACATTGTCAACAACTACTAAAGAAACTAAGTGAATACAGAAGCTCCTGCCATGGGGTAAGTCATAGGATGTGGAGTCTATGTTAGTATGTTAGTAGTAGCATTAGTAGTAATAGAAGGAGGTGGAGAAGAGTATTCAATAATTGCTAAGTCTTAAGCATCATAACTGTTAAGTGTTTATGTGGGCTTCTAATTCACATTTTCCATTTTTGATGTGTTGAAGGTAATGATAGTTAGTTATGAAGTTTTACATTGTGGGTTGCATGTCCTTAATCCCTCTTTGTCAGGATATGACTGTAGATGATGCTCATATTAAGACCATCAACAACCTGGCAGCTCGACTTGAGAGACAGAATTGTGATGAGATGGCCACTGTAAAGAAGCGCAGACAACAACTGAATGAGAGGTCAGTTAGCATGCATTTGTATAATATTAACTAACTCCCTCTAAATTCCATTCATCATCATTAGAAGCTTTTCAAGTTTAAGCAAATATACATTAGCATAAATTTGTTCTGTGCTTATTGCTCTTGCCGACAGATGGAATAAATTCCATGGAAACCTAAGCAGTTATAAGAGGAAGTTAAAAGAAGCATTGGAGGTTCACTCTCTGATCCGTGATCTTGAGGAAGTCAGGGACAGGGCAAGTGAAAAGGTACAGTTGTTTTCTTTTTGTTGACATTATTTTTTTTAAATCAGTGCTATGGTTTTGTAAATTATGTTGTTTGGACCATATTTCAATGCCAGTGACGTTTCAAGATTTAAGATTCTAGATTAAGAAATTAGAGTAGTTCTTGCAGTTCAATTCTTATATGATACACAAACTATACATCCATTTTACAAATGAAATTTAAAAAAAAAAAAAGCCGTCAGGGCAATAGCGGTAAATAGGTTGATTATTGAGATTATTGTGATGTATACGGTATAAATAAGTATGTAAATACTATTTTTATAGATATAAATAAGCATAGGAATTGCATATAATAAGAGGGCATCAAAATGTCACAGGATGTATACATGTAAAATAATATAAAAAATATAAAAAGCAGCAGAATGTAAACATATTGAGTATATGTGAATAGACACATATTGAAATATACAGAGAGTGCAAGTTAATAAGTTTTGTGCATAGAAAAATGTTGGATCAGATTGTTGCGATTCTTCAGTTTATGTGCATGTGTGTGTTCACAAGCTCTCTTGTCCTGGACACCTCTAATTTGCCATACTTCACCATATTCCACACCAATGATAAGGTTTATTATTTAAAATGAGGTTATATTTATTTTTACAAATATTTTTACATTTCCTGTTAAAGTTCTTAATCATAACTTTATTACAGTGTGCCGATCCAGCATTCTTAAAGGCTATCTGAATATATATATATATATATATATATATATATATATATATATATATATATATATATATATATATATATATATATATACACTATATTGCCAAAAGTATTCGTTCACCCATCCAAATAATCAGAATCAGGTGTTCCAATCACTTCCATGGCCACAGGTGTATAAAATCAAGCACCTAGGCATGCAGACTGTTTTTACAAACATTTGTGAAAGAATGGGTCGCTCTCAGGAGCTCAGTGAATTCCAGCGTGGAACTGTGATAGGATGCCACCTGTGCAACAAATCCAGTCGTGAAATTTCCTCGCCCCTAAATATTCCACAGTCAACTGTCAGCTGTATTATAAGAACGTGGAAGTGTTTGGGAACGACAGCAACTCAGCCACGAAGTGGTAGGCCACGTAAACTGACGGAGCGGGGTCAGCGGATGCTGAGGCACATAGTGCGAAGAGGTCGCCAACTTTCTGCAGAGTCAATCGCTACAGACCTCCAAACTTCATGTGGCCTTCAGATTAGCTCAAGAACAGTGCGCAGAGAGCTTCATGGAATGGGTTTCCATGGCCGAGCAGCTGCATCCAAGCCATACATCACCAAGAGCAATGCAAAGCGTCGGATGCAGTGGTGTAAAGCACGCCGCCACTGGACTCTAGAGCGGTGGAGACGCGTTCTCTGGAGTGACGAATCACGCTTCTCCATCTGGCAATCTGATGGACGAGTCTGGGTTTGGCGGTTGCCAGGAGAACGGTACTTGTCTGACTGCATTGTGCCAAGTGTAAAGTTTGGTGGAGGGGGGATTATGGTGTGGGGTTGTTTTTCAGGAGCTGGGCTTGGCCCCTTAGTTCCAGTGAAAGGAACTCTGAATGCTTCAGCATACCAAGACATTTTGGACAATTCCACGCTCCCAACTTTGTGGGAACAGTTTGGAGCTGGCCCCTTCCTCTTCCAACATGACTGTGCACCAGTGCACAAAGCAAGGTCCATAAAGACATGGATGACAGAGTCTGGTGTGGATGAACTTGACTGGCCTGCACAGAGTCCTGACCTCAACCCGATAGAACACCTTTGGGATGAATTAGAGCGGAGACTGAGAGCCAGGCCTTCTCGTCCAACATCAGTGTGTGACCTCACAAATGCGCTTCTGGAAGAATGGTCAAAAATTCCCATAAACACACTCCTAAACCTTGTGGACAGCCTTCCCAGAAGAGTTGAAGCTGTTATAGCTGCAAAGGGTGGACCGATGTCATATTGAACCCTATGGATTAGGAATGGGATGTCACTTAAGTTCATAAGCGAGTCAAGGCAGGCGAGCGAATACTTTTGGCAATATAGTGTATATATATATATATATATATATATATATATATATATATAGATAGATAGATAGATAGATAGATAGATAGATAGATAGATAGATAGATAGATAGATATAGATAGATATATATATTCAGATAGCCTTTAAGAATATATATATATATCTTAGTGATTCCTGTGCATTCAAAATTGGCCATTTTTCAGTTCATTTTTCACCTGGTAAACATCATCCATAGTCCTGTTGAAAACAAAGCCTAGCATTTATTTTCCTTTCTGTGGGGCTGCAGATGCTGTTGCTGCAAGGTCAGGGCTATGGAGAGGATGTGGAGAGTGTAGAGAACCTTATACGCAGACATGAGGAGATGGAACGAGAAGTTCGAGTTATCCACGAGAGATGCACTGTGAGTATTCCAAGGGCTTTAGTACAAGCAAGATGATTGATGTCTTATCATGAAGACACTCATCTTTTTTGTAAAATTGGCCACAGTTTTCATTTCACCAAAAAGATGTTTCTTTTTTTTTATTAAACCAGGTGCTGGAGAAAGAGACCAAAGATCGATTAAGAACTCATTGTGATCTTTCTGACAAGCTGAGTAAGAAGCAGCAAGAAATAAGCAACACTTTGTTGAAGCTGGACAAGGAGATGAAACTAAGGTGAGCGCAGACATCATATCATTTAGGATACAATTTTACTGTAACAAACTGTATTGGATTCATTTAAATGTCATTATAGGAAAGAAGATTTGCAGGAGTCACACCAGCTCCAGCTGTTTAAAGCTAACCAACGTCTGTTGCTGGACTGGACACTGAAACAGACTGCAAAAATGGGAAAGAAGGGCTTGCCAAAGAGTAAAGCTGAAGCAGAAAGCCTCAAAGTGGAGCACCAAGACTGGAAGGTAAAGACTCCCAAACTTACTTAATGATAAGAAATATATTAATACAATCAAACAAACATACAAATAAATAAACAAATAAATTTTTAAAAAATAATGCATGATATATTACATACATGAAAGAAAGTGATATGTAAACATCCTAAAACCAGATTTTAAATAAAAAATGGCTCTTATGACTGTAGGCAGAGATAGATGCACGTGGTGAGCGAATTGATTCAGTGAAGAATTTTGGACAGAACCTAGTGAAGTCTAGTCATAGTAAAACAGCAGCGATCAAAAAGGCCCTAAGCAAACTTGAAGATGCTAAAGTCAGCCTTATTCAAGCATGGGAGGAAAGGAAGATAACACTGGACCAAGCTCTGGAGCTTCAGGTATTATAAACAATGTATTGTAGTATATTTGCTAACTGTTATTGCCATATGCTTCTACCTGAAAAGTAATCAACATGACATCTTTATTGATTTGATTGAGTGTAGGTATTTCTTGGTAACTTGGAGCAAAGTGAGAGTTTGTTGAGCAACAGAGAAGCTTTTCTGGCTAATGATGATGTTGGGGTAAGTGATCTATTAGAAAGTGATTAGCAGTTTATAATTATAATTATAAATTACTAAATATTTCAAAAATGAAAATGAAAGAATATGAAAATTTAAACTACTAAAAGACTACTTTCTAGGATTCAGAAAACTATTTAATATTTGTTCTTACACAATTGTCCTTTTAGAGCTCCTTCTTAGAAGTGGAGGCTCTGCAGAGGAAACATGCTTTGTTTGAGAACTCCCTAGAAGCTGAACTACAACTGGTAGAAGATGTGGAGAGATATGCTCAACAACTTACACAGGAAAAGCATTATGACTCAGACAACATCACAAAGAGGAGCAAAGCAATTCAGCGGAGGTGAGCTGTAACCCTTTTTTATATAAAAACATTTGTATCTCATGTAGCAGTTCAGTATGGCCACAAGGGTTTTTTTTCTTCCAGAAAGGAAAGATTGCTGGAGACAAGTAAAGCCCGGCAAAAAGCTTTGGAGGAATCAGGCCAGCTACAAAAATTTTTGGAAGATAGTTATGAGGTATGCCAATGAGGAAACAAAAATGGTGTTTTCTCTGCTTAAAGCCATCATAATAAATATGCTTTTCCATATTTCTCTATTAATGTATTATTATTATTATTATTATTATTATTATTATTATTACCAAATAATTTGAAATCCTACATATTCTTGTTAATGTAAATATCTGTTCAATGTTAAGGTGTGCTCATGGTTGAATAAGAAGAAATCAGTGGCTCAGGATGAGAGCTGGAGAGAGCCCATCAATTTGCAAGCCAAGATACTGAAACACCAGAGTTTTGAGGCTGAGATCCTCGCCAACCACAACTGTATAGAATCCCTAACAAAGGTAAGAGCAAATCAGAACATTATAATTTTTAAGTAAAACTCTTAAATGCTGTATCAATATAATGTTAATTATGTTTTAATTGGCAGGAAGGAGAGAAGATGCTAGCTAGTGGTCATCCAGCCAAGGACAAAATAAAACCCAGAATAATGGATCTCAATGAAGGCTGGGAGCAGCTCTTAATCAACTGCAAGGAGAAGAAATCACGTTTACAGGAAGCATATAAGGTACATAATGAGGACTGAGTCTGTATGAGGAAAAAAGTTCAATGGATTCAGCACTTTAACTATCTACTCGGAAGGAATTATGTATACTACTTATACAAGTTGTTCATATTAATTATAATTATTAAGACCATCACACCGGAAGTAACCGGGTTATTTGAAATACAAATTGTGTGTACAAAAAAATTCAGGCTCCATTCCCCCAGGTCAGACACATAGGCCTGGATTTCATGGCTGGATTTAAAACAATGTTCATGGTTTTATTATTAAGGGAGTCTCAAGGCATTGATGCTGACCTTGGCAAACTGTGTTTTGATGTAGGTCTCTTAGGTAGTAAAGGAAAGTTGGTAAGATGTATTTAATCTGTATTTAATAAATGTGGGCTTCCAAGTTTGTGGCAATAGTTTGGAAAAGGTCCACATACAGTTTGATGGTCAGATGTCCACATATTTTTGGCCATATAGTGTAAGTAATACAGCATATTATTATTGTGCACTGCTTCTCCATTTTATTCTGTATCCTCCAGGCCTTGCAGTTTCTACGCTCCTTGGATGATGTTGAGGAATGGCTAGATTCAGTTGAAGCTGAGCTGGGTCAGACAGACTGTGGGGAGGACCTGGCCTCAGTCAGCAGGTTACTAAAGTCTCTACAAAGCTTGGAGGAAGTGGTGGATGGACATCTGGAAAAAGTCCAGAATCTGGTGGACACAGCCAAAGATCTCAGCTCTCAAGGAAATTTTCAGGCTAGGGAGATCCAGCAACAAGTTTGGCATATGGCCAACAGGTACCTTATGGTTTTCTTCATTTTTTTTTTTTTTAAGATAAAGGTCTGCTGACAGTGAAAATTGTTATGGTTTGAACATGTTATGGTAAGGACAGGTCCTCAGCTGCCATACACCATCTAGCCACCACCAACCAACTGGTCTGAGGGTAGCTGTAGTTTAAATACTCTCTCTCCCATCACCCAATTGCAGCAGAGCTCCAATCAACCTCAGTTAAGGATACTATTTCTGTGGGGAGAGAGAGAGAGAGAGAGAGAGAGAGAGAGAAGCATAGTTTGTCACAACAGAAACTTACAGCTCTGGACACAACACCCCCACCAAAGATTATAACCACCCATTGGTTGTAAACTAAAGTACAAAATCACAATACACTCATTAAATGTCCAAGGCATGAACTCTAGACAGGGCATCAGCAATGATGTCAGCTCATTTCTTGTGACTGATGTCAAGATGGTATTTCTGTACAATTAAAGACAAACTAAAGACTCATTAATCGATGAATAGTGTTACACATACATTTCAAAAACACAGATGGATTGTGATCTGTATACACCATAATTGGGCATCACTTCCACCCAGGTAGACTTCCAAATGTTGAAGCGCTAATAACAGACTATCATTTTGCTGACTTGTTGAATTTCTTTGAAAAAAAAAAAGATACAGGATGGTCAATTCCAGCTTCATTCTCTTGCATCAGGACTGCCCCAGCTCCTGTAGCACTGGCATCAGCCTGCAGTTTGAACTGCTCAGAGAAATTTGGAGCAGAAAGAAGGGGTTGTACAGAGAAGATCTTTTGCAGCATTAAATGCTTCCATGCACTCTGAAGTCAACACTAACTTCCTGGAAGTGCCTAAAAGATCAGTGAGAGGAGAAACAATAGCAGCAAAATTCTTACAAAAACTTCTGTAGTAGCCACTCATCCAACAAGAAATGGTGCAACTCACATTTGTTATTGGGTGTGGAAAACACCATAGCAGCTATCTTGGCTTCAACAGGCTTCACTTGCCCTTGACCAACACATTTACCAAGATAGGTTACTGTAGCTTTGGCAAATTCACACTTAGCCAAATTAAAAGTCAAAGAAGCTTTGTTCAACCAATCAAAAATCACATACAACTGATTAAGATGTTCTTCCCAAGTGTTAGAAAAGACTACAACATCATCCAAGTATACCTCAGTATTGGTCGTTCCCGACAATACCTGGTTCATAAGTCACTGAAAAGTAGCAGGAGCATTTTGCATGCCAAAAGCCATAACAGTGTATTGTAGCAGAGAATCTGGAATGACAAAGGCAGAGATTTCAGAGGCATGTGAAGTTAATGGTACTTGCCAGTAACCTCTGAGAAGATTTAACTTGGGAACCTATTTAGCAACACCAACCTTATCTACACAATCTTTCATTTTTGGAAGAGGAAAAGAGTCTGGTTTGGCCACAGAATTGACTTTACAAAAGTCAGTACAGAATCTGAATGTAGAGTCAGACTTGGGCACTAGAATACACTGTGAGCTCCATGGGTTTTGACTAGGAATAGCTAAACCATGCTCAAATAAATACATTATATTCAGGGTTTCCTGTTTCTTTGAGTTTATTCCATATGGTTGCTGTTTAATTGGCTTGCTATCCCCAACATCAAGATCATGGCTCAAAACTGTAGTCTGGGAAGGATAATCAGAGAACAGATTAGGAAATTAAGCAATTAGATCACAAACAGCTTCACTCTGTTCTTCAGTTAAATGTGACTGAGTGCACACTTGCAGAATTCAGTGGTTTTGAAGGATCTGCATTTACATCAAAGTTTGAACATCTTTGTCCACCAGTCCATCATCTTCAGGACATTCAACAGGCAGAGCAGCTGTAGACACAGGTTTAACAGGAGCATCAGCATTTGTAGTTCATGCAATGTGTGACTTTAGCATATTTACATGACACTCTACTCTTACATCAACAGTCAGGAGTGCTGACAACATAATTAAGGTCACTGAGTTTTTTCTCAACAATGTAAGGGCCAGCAAACGTAGCCTGCAAGGCTGCTCCAGGCACAGGAAGTAGGACTAATACAAGTTCACCAGGCTGAAACTCATAGGTCACTCTTTATAGTCTTCATCTTCGACTGAGACTCTGCTAGATGAGTCTGAGCTAACTGAGAAGCTTGGTGCAGACGTTCTTCAACAGAAGTCACATACTCAAGTACAGGCATAGATGTAGAACTCTGAGAGCAACTCTGCCGGACAGAATCCGACTGACTCCTGAACACTTTCTCTTATTGCGAACATCAGTGGTAGACCTTCCACGCGGTCTCTACCATTCTCTGTGCAAAACTTTCATAACATAGACTTGAGAGTCTGGGGAAATGTTTCTAAGGCACCCTGAGACTCTGGATGATGGGGGGAAGCAAACAAGCAAGCACAGTGTGACACAACAGAACCTCTGCACATAACAAAATGAAAATGTAAAGAACAGCAAAGAAATATAAATTGCTGACTTATCCCTTTTTTTCAGGTATAATGGTCTGGCTGAGCCTCTGCAGACTCGTAGAGATACTCTGGAATCATGGCAGCTACTGTTTCAGTTCTATCGGGACATCGAAGATGAAATGGTATGGATTCAGGATAAGCTACAGGCAACAGCTTCAAAGGACTTTGGCACTTCACTTGAAAGCACACAAGCAGCAGTCAAAAAATACCAGGTCAGTGTCTAACTGTGTTACAGCTCACAGTTATTGGGATAGGTTTTGTGGTGTATTCAGCATATATGATGTAGTTGAATGAGTGCTGCAAGAAATTCTTTATTAATAATGACATATACATACATAATTTAAAATTTTCACTAGTAAAATGCATTTCGTAGATATTTTACATACTTTTAAACCAATATCAGAGATCTGAGACTGGTTGATACTGATCCAGTACTGACCATTCAACTAAATCATCTGTGCAAGCTAGTGTTTCCATGTAATGTATAGCATCAGTTGTGTAATCTGCAGAAATTTGTGCTGTGTCGAGGATCACTTCTTAAATCACTGCATAAAAGAATTCAGTGGATTGCATACCAAACTAACATCAATCCAACATTTCAGACTAGTATTAGTGCAGATTTGATTCTCAGAGAGGTAAATCCCAAATAATATGATTAGTACAATTAATAAGAACAAATCCAATTTAAGAAGCTTTGAAAATATCTAGTATAAACCTGCATCTGTACATATGGCTGTAATGGTGTGCCTCTCTTGAAAAGAAGACATTGTAATATTAAACACACATGGTGAGTTTATGAGTGTGGATTGCTGTACTCTTCAGGTGATGACGCAGGAAATCGCAGGTCGTACCCCTCTGGTGCAGGCAGTACTTGAGGCAGGACGGAACTTGATAAGAGGGAGACACTTTGCCTCACAGGAGATCAGTGAAAGACTGGCTGATCTAAAGGAGCTCTTTGACACATTGAAAAAAGAGTCTGAGAATAAAGGCCACCTGCTAAAAGAAGCCCTGAAAATCCAGACCTTCCTCTCAGAGGTGTGTCCAGTTCATATTATTAACAGTCTAAGAATTAATCCAGCTAAGCTATAATTCTACCCCGTTTGCTGAAAAATAATGACATTTAACCAGCACTATTTTGCACTATAAAGACTTAAAATGTAATGCTGAGTTGCTAAGCTGCAAATATATATTGTTAGGGAATTACTTTATATATTAATAGACATTTTTAAGGGTTATTTTAGGTTGTCTTAGACACCTTCTGTTTTTCTACAGGTGTCTGAGATCGAGCTGTGGATGGAGGAGTTGAAGCCAGTCCTGGAGTCCAGAGACTATGGGAAAAATGAGGAGGCCACAGAGGCACTCCTCAGGAAGTTAGATGCAGTGGACTTGGAGTTAGTCAACCAGCATGTGAAAGTAAAGTCCCTGCAGGAGACTGGGGCTGATATGGAAAAGTGTGGCCATCCCAACAGGTACAGACTTTAACACAAATCTAGAACAGCCTTATTACATCCTGGTATGTGGGTGTGTAAAAATTAGCTTAAACTGATTGCCATGTAAGATTTAAATCCATGGTACTGACTATAGAACATTGTTTGGAGTTGTATATTCATTAAGACATTATGTGTGTGTGTGTGTGTGTGTGTGTGCGCTTGCAGCCATTTGCTGAGCAAGAGTGTCACAAATATGGAAAAGCAGTATGGAAATCTGCTGCAGCTGTCTTCAGATTACCGTGCATCATTGGAGGATCAGTACAATCTCTATGTGTTTGAGAGAGAGACCAGAGACCTCAAAAGCTGGCTTATCTCTCACAAGACCCTCGCACAGTCAGATGATTTTGGCCAAGATCTTGAAGATGTGGAGGTACCTTTGCTTGTGAATTTTATAAAACAATGGTCACCAATGGTATGAGTTTATAAAGGTTAAACTTGTACAAACTCAAATTACTATGCCTAAAGCCCTGCTGAGTTGTGATTCTCTGACATTGCTTATTTAATTTTGCCAGACCCTGCAGAAAAAATTTGAAGATTTCACCAGTGAAGTCAACACTCTGGGTCAGAACAAACTGACCACAGTTCAAAAGCTGAAACAGCAAGTGAAATCGTCAGAAGCTGAGCAGAGAGAGAAAGATCTAATACATTTATGGGAGGAGTTACAAAAGGCTATGGAAACACGAGCAGAGGTAAATGTCCAACACATTTCTGAAAGACTAGAATTTTTTCCTCATTCAGCAAAAAAATCATATGTAGAGGTTCTCATAAGATATAACCAATGGAATTTCTCACCAGATTTCCAAAAGCTTTGGGAACTCTGATTTACTCATACTCATGGATATTTGTAAAGTACATCACACATTCATGGCATAACAGATTTGCCTTTAGTGCCTATAAAACTTCTTAAAATGAAAAGCTGACAGAGAGCTTAAAAGACACAATGAGGACAAATTAAAATATTTACACCAATAAAAATATTTATCCAGCTGAATAACAGCCAAAATCTGAAGAGACATTACTCTTAATTGTATGTTTTTAGCACTATTAGCATACTCTTAAAATGGCTCTTTGAAAATTGATTATTTACCACAGAATTTACAATCAGCCCATGAGGTTCACCAGTTTGACCATGACTTGGATGAGCTGAAGAGCTGGATAAGTGAGAAGAAAATTATGTTGGACTCAGAGGACATGGAAAACGACCTGATCAGTGTTCAAGCTCTTATTCGACAGCATGAAGGCCTTGAGGTACTGGCTAGCTATCATTATATATCGTTACCTAAGAGAAACTATAAACACTGTACCAAGTTCTAAACAAGTGAAATCTTGATGTAGTGAAATAATTCAATTTCCTTTCTCTAGAGAGATTTGGTGGTGATAGAAGAGGATATGCAGCGCAGAAAAGAAGAGGGTAGGGCTCTGGTTAGACGCTGTCCCCAGGTGAGGGAAAGTCTGTCTGAGAGAATGCAGGAGGTGGAAGAAAACTGGGATAGCCTCCTGGAGAAAGCTAGCCAGTGCAAACACAGACTTCAGCAGATCATGGCTGTCCAGAGGTATCTTACTGACTGGAGGGAGCTCATGTAAGTCATTGTTCATTTTTTTGTACTTTGTATATTATTACAGCATAATATGATATTGGACCTGTCAAATACTCTTGACACCTCCACAGGGCATGGCTCAGGGAGTCACTGTCTCTGGTAACAGGAGAGGGACTCAGAGGTGAGGTCAAAGACTTGGCACAGCTAATAAAACGGCACGAGGAGTATCATACCCAGATTGAGCGGCAACTTGACAAATCTGAAATGGTGAAAAATGAAGGGAGGCGTCTAATGCAGGAAAGAAACTTCATGAGTGAAGAGGTGTAGTTAAAAAAAATACACAAAGCACTCAGTCTTGAAACAACGTTTCTCTTACACAATACACCAAGACAGATGAGTGTTACAAAGCTAAGAAATTTGACCTTTGACTTATATGCATGTATTTCTGTGTTTGCTTTATTGGTTTAAAAAAATACAGGTGGAGGAGCGTCTAGCAGAGCTTCAGGATATGGAAGTCCTGGTTCTACAGGGCTGGGCTGATAGAAGAGATTTGTATCAGGAGGAACTGGAGCTGCAGCAGTTGCAGAGAGAGCTGGAGCAAGCTGAACACTGGCTGAACACATATGAGAATGTGCTCACTGCCAAAGATTATGGGGTGAGGATGCTTATACAGACATTCTGCAGTATGAAATCATTTATTTCCAAGGGATAATATAGCTGAAAGGTTTTGTTGCTGACTATCTAAATCAGTTAAATCTAATTATAACACTCTTTGATTGCTTTGTCTTACAGGACTCTGTTTCAGATGTTCTAGAGCTAATGAAAAAACAGGAGGATCTGGAAGCAATGATACAAGCTCAGAGTGACCGATTTAACACCTTACACAACAGGAAAACTGAGGTAAAAAGAAAGACGATCAGTTGAGCTCTTAAAAATAAGTATAAGAGACTAATAAAATCATTACTCTTTGCAAGATATCTACTTATTCCTTTATACATATAAGGTGGAAGACTCTTGTGTCTTGTAATTCACTTTTCTTACAAATTCTCTTAAATTTATAACAAAATCTGATCTCTCAGAAAGAGCAGAGGCTGCAAGAGACTTATGGAGAAGATAGTGCTTCCAGGAAGAAGCCTTTCCGTGTGAATTCTCTCAAAAGAAACCATTCTGATCATCCTCCCTCAGTTTCTCAGCCTTCTGTAGCCAAACACATCATTAGAAGAAACAGCAGTGGAAGGAGAGAGGGTATAAAACTGACCTCTGCACAGCTGAGGAGAAACAGCAGTGGCAAGGGTGACAGTTCTTCTACAGCTCCTCGAGTGGCATCTATGCTCCAGAAGACCACCAGCAACAGTGGCGATAACATAACCTCCAATACACCCTCTGTTGACTCGTCCCCTGACTCTTCTCAGTCACAAAACACATCTCATTCAAGCCTTGTTTACAGACCCCATCTAGTTCCCAGCACAAATTCTGACCACACATCTATACCTGAAAATGAAGTAAATACCTCAGGTAGCATAAATCTTTCCCACAAATCTTCCCCTCTTGACCACTCCACAGAAGTGAATTTGTCAATTTCAAATGAAGTGATTAATGTACATCCTCAATCTATATTTCTTGAATCAAATAAAGTGATTGACGAAACTCCTAAATCCATACGTTTTGAATCAAATGGAGAGAGAGAGTTACCTCCTAAATCCCTACATTTTGAATCAAATGAAAAGATAGAGGAACCTCCAGATTCCATACACCTTGAATCAAATGAAGAGATTGAGGAACCTCATACATCCATACATCTTAACGCTCCTGTAGCCAAGCCCAGAAAACTTGCAGCAATCAATACTGTTTCACTAGTGAGTGAACTTCCTCCACTTTTCTCCACCTTGACACCACCATCACCTCCACAATCTTGTCCACCATCACCACCCACATTGAGGAAATCCACTGAGAAAGCTAAGGATTTTACGGAGGAAGCTTCCGAAGAATCATCTCCTCTAGCTAACAGGGTATGGTTCCTAAAATTCCACTTTTATTTATTCATTGCATATTTGCTCTGAACATTTCATTTGTGCTGTTTAGGTCAGAGCAGGCTTGGTCAAGATGGAGGGACCACTGGATATTAAACTGAAACAAGGAGGAATTAAAGTAAGCTGTTCAGCTGATATAAAATGGAGATTTTGCTTACAAGACAATTTAGACATTTTGAGGACTTTATATCAGGGGTGTCCAGTCTCATCCAGAAAAGTCCGGTGCTCATTCTAACCAACCAAGAAACTATACCTGAGTCTATTTAAAAAACAACTGATTAAACATGTGGAATCAAGTGAAGATCCTGCTTAACTGGAATAAAAACCTGCACCTACACCAGCCCTTTGTGGTTAAGATTTTACACTCCTGTTATAAATAGTCTTACAATATATCCGGTGTATTATTAACTGAATATTGGTGGTGTGTGGATTTGGATCAGGGTGTGGATCACTGGGAAACTGTCTATGCACTACTGGAAGAAGAGACACTGAATTTGTTTAACAATCAGAATGCTGCTGGAGAGGTATGAATACATAGCAAATTCATGATAGCTAACATGGAAACACATTACCGCTCATTAACTACCTATAAACCAACAAGCCCCCATTTTTAGCTACCATACCCCTGCATTGATATTATCACTAACTTTGACATACTTTACAGAACTGTACTCGATGGCCACCTCTCACTATGGCTGGAGCAATTTGTAGAGATAACCCATACTACAGGAGAAAGAACTACACCTTCAAACTGATGTATGTAAAATAGTTGTCTTAAGCCTTCTGATCAATCATATATGCAACCTGACAGACAGATACAGAGACATAGAGTTTTAGGTTTTGAAATGTGTTCTCAGAGCAAAAACTGAAGTTGTCATTAAACCTATAATACTGCTACCAATGCTTTTTCTTAACTCAAAGTAGAACTCTTATAAAAGTAAAATAACAGACAAGAAAAATTTACATAAAAGAAGGATGCCTACCTCAAATCATACCCTGATTTTATATGAAACAAAAATTTTCCCATGAAGGAAGATATAGAACATTAGCTAAGGCTAACTAACTACATCCTTATTGCTAGTGTCTCATAATAACTATTATAACAATATCAATATATAATATCTCTGTGGAAAAAAACTAGTAGAATGCTATTATAGGGACAATCTTTGTGAAATTTCTTGATAACTATTATTATACAAATGGTAAGCAATAGTTATATTATAATTAGTATATATAATATATAGAGTCTTATCCTGTGAGTGTGTCAGATCCATTAAAGTTTGGATTTGATGCTAAAAAGTCAGTTGTTTATTCTAAATGTAGTAAGTAGAGACAAGGTAATAAGTGAAAGAAAAACTCAAGTAAAGATACTTAAAAACACCTAACTAACGAATCATGATCATTTTTGCTCTGAGTACATTATTGAGTGATTTCAACAAATAAAACCCATTTTTTTGGAGATGAAATATTGCTGTCACCTAAGTATATTCTTAGAATGATAGTTTCCCATATCACAGTTATAACTGAAGAAAAAGTTACAACAAGTAGTGTAGTGATGAATTGGGGGAAAAAACATATAATTGTTGTGATCCCTTTGGTTAAGACTGAATGACGGCAGTCACTACCTCTTTGCTGCACCTTCTCAAGAGGAACAGCAGAAGTGGTTGGAGGAGCTGCAGAACTGCACCGGTCAGAGGGATGTCTCAGAGAATACTGGGTAACCAAACAAATATGGAAGTACCACATTCAGTATGGGTAATATCCACTGATCAGCCATAACATTATGACCACTGACAGGTGATGTGAATAATACTGATTATCTCCTCATCATTGCACCTGTTAGTGGGTGGGATATATCAGGCAGCAAGTGAACATTTTGTCCTCAGAGTTGATGTGTTAGAAGCAGGAAAAATGGACAAGCATAAAGATTTGAGCGAGTTTGACAAAGGGACAAATTGTGACTGGATCAGAGCATCTCCAAAACTGCACCTCTTGTGGGGTGTTCCCAGTCTGCAGTGGTCAGTATCTTTCAAAAGTGGTCCAAGGAAGGAACAGTGGTGAACCGACAACAGGGTCATGGGCGGTGATGTACATGGGGAGCAAAGGCTGGCCCATGTGATCCGATCCAACAGACAAGCTACTGTTGCTCAGATTGCTTAAGATGTGCTGGTTTTGATAGACAGGTGTCAGAATACACAGTGCATCACAGTTTGTTGCGTATGGGGCTGCATAGCTGCAGACCAGACAGGATGTCCATGCTGACCCCTGTGCACCGCCGAAAGTGGCAACAATGGGCATGTGAGCATCAGATTGGACCACAGAGCAATGGAAGAAGGTGGCGTGGTCTGATGAATCACGTTATCTTTTTCATAATGTGAATGGCTGGGTGCGTATTCATCGTTTACCAGGGGAACACGTGGCACCAAGATGCACTATAGGAAGAAGGCAAGCTGGCGGAGGCAGTGTCATGCTTTGGGCAATGTTCTGCTGGGAAACCTTGGGTCCTGCCATTCATGTGGATGTTACTTTGACACGTACCACCTACCTAAGCATTGCTGCTGACCATGTACACCCTTTCATGGAAACGGTAATCCCGTGATGGCTGTGGCCTCTTTCAGCAGGATAATGTGCCGTGCCACAAAGCAAATATGGTTCAGGAATGGTTTGATGAGCACAACATGGCGTTTGAGGTGTTGCATCTGTGGGATGTGCTGAACAAACAAGGCCCCACCTCACCACTTAGAGGACTTAAAGGATCTGCTGCTAACATCTTGGTGCCAGATACCACAGCACACCTTCAGAGATCTAGTGGAGTCCATGTCTTGATGGGTCAGGGCTGTTTTGGCAGCAAAAGGGGAACCAACACAATATTAGGCGGGTGGTGATAATGTTATGGTTGATCTGTGTACATATACAGTATATATATCGTATATCTAGTTCTTTACCACTGCTATTAAATAAGTTTTTCTTTCAGGCTACACAGAGAAGAAAAGACAGAGACAATAAAGCATCATGTCTCAGAATTATTGGATGAACCGGATACACAAGTTTCTACCTTAGAGCTGGAAAAAGGTAAGCAACTCTGGTAAGCAGCCTGTAAGACTTTCGAAGCATTTTTGCTACTAGGTGTGTTCTAATCAGAGTTTATGAACAGATTCCACAGAGAGTTATGAGAAGGAGAAGGAACCACCTCCCAAGCCCCCACACACATACTACAACAAACATCGTTACCCAGATGGAGGAGAGGGCAAGGACTCAGGTGGGCTCAAAAATAGAGCATCAGTACTTGGGATTCAGGAGGAATGCAGGCTTTGTTTCTGTAACACTGACTTAGACTGGACACTGTAATTGACATCCCAAAAAGTGCATATTTGAATGCTTTTCTATTGATGATTTTTTTAAAAGTATTTTTATCTCAGTGACTTCAGAATTTCTTTGTTTAATCATTCACCTTAAAACACTGCTTGACTTGATAAAATTGTACAAGTAGTGCAACACGTTGTCAGTGTGATTTTCTGTGCTGAGAAAGGTCCATCATGCTATATAGACACACTACATATAGTGAGGGGTTTGATCATGGTGCATTTTTATTCTGCTTTTGTCAGCATTCACATCAACAATAAATACAAAGGCGCAGTTTGCATTGGTAGCAACTTGCCCACGCCATAAGATGGTATGCTTCGGATCATGAGCAGTTCCTTTCCTTCTCCAAACTCCCATCACACTGGTCCAAGCTGATCTTGTCTTCTGTTCATGGCATGTTGTTCCAGAATGTACAAGCTTTGGAGATTTACCAATAGTTTATGTCTAATAATTACTTACATCTATTTAATCTAGTAACATCTATGTAGCCACATCTAGGAATTTACTGTATTTACTGCATTTACTATGCTGAAGGTTTTGATTGTTGACTTTGGCATAAATATGGGCAAGTGGTCCCTCAGTGGTTCGGATGTTTGACTGCTGATCAGAAACTTGTAATTTCTAATCTCAGGACCACCAAGCTGCCCGTGCTGACCTTTTGAGCATTGCCTTTATCCCTCAACTGCTCATTTGTATAAATTAGATAAATGTAAGTTATAAGGATAAGGAAGGAAGTAAAAAGGCAAATGTAAATGTGCCTTCCTCCTGGAGAGTGCTCTTGATCTGGCCAACTGTTAAGGTTTTTCTGTACCATGGAAAAATCTACTACAGGTTTTTGGTGTCTCTGATATGACTAGGCCATTCTTTCTTCATTCTTTAAGTAAATTACCAAATGGTTGATTTGGCCTATATATGTATGCTGTATATGTAAAGATCAATTTTGATCAATTTAATAATTAGATCAGAAGAATTATGTGGAATGGCCCATACTGGTAAGGCAAAATGGATGAAAGAAAAACCATTTCACATAAGGATGAAAACTTTAGAGATTAAATCATAATATTGAATACTGAACCGTTTCATATTATAAAGTGAAAAAACAGTTTTCATTGTCCTGCTCCTAAAGTCCACTAAGTCAGAGTGTGAGCTTGATTTAAGGCAAATCTTAGGGCTGGCTAAAATGCCTTCAGATTAATTAAAATACAAATAATATATACACTTAAAATTCAAGTACATTTTGAACTAATTTACACAATTATAACTATTGCTGTATAATATATTTTGTCAATTTGACAAAGTACAGTCCTGTTAACTGGCTTGATTGAGATATTAGTGCCATAAGACAGTTGAATTTTAAGACACCAGTAGATGTAAGTATGTAATGTGTCTAATGTTGTAACTATGTGAAGACTAAAAGCACTATACTTTGGATCATGTGAGTCTTTCAGAATGCTTTCTCAGCAACATTTGGCAGTGCAGACAAAACTAGGAAACTGGAATAGAATTCAATCTCTAATGATGAGTGCTGTTTTCTTTGTTTACTTTCAGTGAGTTTAAGAGGTCTGAGGAAGAACCAACCCCCATCTTTCCCTCCACCTCTTCCCCCACAAAACCAGCAGGAGAGCGGAAGCAAAGAAAAGTCTAAAAACAAGAATGTCTTCAAAAAATTATTTAAAATATAATTTATACTGTTCAGTAAAAATTGTCTTACCCATCAAAATCCACTCATTGATGGTGTTTCATTGATGACTAGGTCTTCTTACAAGACATGTAACGGGAACAATAATAGCTATACAGAATCACACTAGTTGTTATAGTCATTATTCACAATAGTCATTATTACTTTTTAACTGTAATTTTGTTTCTATATACATTCTGCACATTGACTGTAAGTAATGCCTAGGGTTAATTTACTACAAATTTAATTCCACCTAACTGGAATTCAGATCACTCTTATACATTAGACTACTTAGTGTACACTGAAATGAGTGCTGTGTATCTTAATTCTTCCCATTAAATGTTAATGAAAGAATAAACCTATAGAAGTTCGCTTGTTGATTTAGATTTTACTGATTTAGATTTTTACTGATTTAGCTTGTTGATTTAGATTTTATCAGTTATCTCTTAAGAACAAAAGCCTAATCATTGTGAACGTTCCACATGCATGCTACAATCCTATATGATTAAATAAAGACTCATATAGGACTTGTGAATATGTTACATTTTTCATACCTTAACTAGTAAAGTAAACTATTTATGCTATTGAACAGCAGCCACCCCTTTTGTGACAAAATGCACTTTTATTCCTTAGTGTACCCTCTGGCACCACACGTTTTAATGTTTCTCTTGCTCCCAAACACCGGATTTAAATATTCAGGAAATTATCACCCTTTTGTGAGTTCATTTATAACATTACAGTGTGTGGGACAAGAGGTAGGGGAGATCCTGCATGATTGTAACACATTTGTCAGTGTTGATTTGTTTAAATCAATATACAAAAAAAACACTTGTCTTTGCCCATCTGTGAAAGAAGAAACAATCAAACAAACAAAAGAACAAATAAAGGTATAATTGTCCACACTTGTTAGAGATATTTGTGGGGGGAGAAACATTTGTGCACCTAAACTAGAAGTATTCTTCTAAGTCTGTGCTGTTGTTTTCCTAGGTCTATGTTTGCAGTGTGCGATGTACAATTTCACATCACCAATTTCACTGCAAGGCTCTCAGACTGTTAAGAGTGGCGACAAGTGGCAGCACTGTTGTTGTTTTTTTGCCCTCCTCACAATGAACAATTAATGCAGAATTCATAAAGAAGTTATCATATCTGTATATTCACTTACATTTATGACTCCAGTACTAGCTAATAATCTGAGATAAGACACAGAAAACCTGTTATTAGTTATGGAGCAGTCCAAAATATGGTATTGCTAACGTTATATGTTGTTGTTGCTGTTGTCCTTTGGCTGCTCCCTTTCCGTGGTCGCCACAGTGGACCACCCGATCCGCATATTTGATGTGGCACTGCTTTTACACCGGATGCACTTCCTGATGCAAACCTCCTATTTTATCAGGGCTGATTCCGGGGAATTTAAACCAGGTCACAGCAGTGTTATATGATAAATATATAATGTGTATGATAAATATCTAATTATTTAATATAACCTTTTTTTCCAATACATTTGAATTTCCAATACATGGAGTCTATCTCAGCCATACTTTTGGCCTTAATTAATATTAGCAATTAGCGTTAAAAAATATTTTTACCAGGCCAAAACCCACTACATATAACAACCATTAACATATAAGAAAGGTTATTGCTATAAAACTAAATGTGAATAAAAATTTACATTTCCTGCAGCTGCCTCTGATTTCTTTTACTTCAGCTCTTTCTTAATCTCGACATGTAGCCTATAGTGTAGCCTTACAGAAAATAAATCTTTACCCAACCAGCTTCTTCTCTTTCATTTTACCATAGCATAAGTAAAATTACATTCATTTTCAGCTCTGTGCTTATTGTTCATTTAAAACGAGGAAACTTCACACCATTTTAATCTATAATCTCTCAATTATAATTCTCTATATTCTCTACTTGTTTAGATAGCCTGCTGAATGAAGTAGTCTGGTCCGAATCTCAGTTGTGAGGGCTTTAGTTAGTTAGTCGTGTAAATTCACACTTTTCTTCTGTGATTTTATTTACTTAGGGACACTCCATACAGGTATCATACTTAAAAAAATGAGCAAAGCGATGGAGAACCATTCTGTTGGTTACTTCACAGTACCTCTAGAACGCATTTGCCATGATGGTAAAACAGATGGTAAAACAGTAAAAAGGATCATGAATGACTAAACTACACAACCTACACAGACAGATAATTAAGCAATAAGTAAATACATATACAACTAAACAAACCACCTTTTTGTGATCTTATTTATTTATTTTACATAGTTTATGTTAGTCATGTTACAGTGCATCCCTCACATGTTATAATCGGGCACATTCTAACATTTCACTTCATTTCTTTTCGGGTAAATAATGAAAAAGTATATATTTTATTCATAAAACAAGACCACAGATTTTTGTTCCAGACATATGTTACAAAATTAATTAATTAAGTAATAATAATAATAATAATAATAATAATAATAATAATAATAATAATAACTATTATTATTATTATTATTATTATTATGTGACGGAAGAAAAATGCTTTGAACCCGAAGTAATTTTCCCACAAACTAGAGAAAACGGGAAAGTGGCCCGCTCTCCTCCACACAAATTGATGGTATGAACCTGGCCTGAAAGGTTTTTCAGACTTTTGCGGTTAATGAGCTCTAGCACAAGATGGCGCCAAAGACAATACACACCGCAATTTAAAGGCAACGCTTTTAATTTGTTCCAGTGGTTTGTCCAAGACCGTGTATCTGTTATATCTATGTATCTGTCAGACTAATTACATGGAAGAGACTCTAATAATTTAGGCTACATCTTTATTATTTTACATATTTAAACCGGATTAAAAATCTCTTAGCATTCAGTTTCTTAGAGCTTTATTTTCTGACGCATTTCAGATGCGACTCTTAGCTGTTGTTGGACGCCATTGTAGCATCTTTTAAGTTTTATATACCGCTACATTTCACATTACATATAAAGCCTGATGATCATGAAGTAAAAATATCACACCTTCACTATAAGAGCAGTCTATACATATTGCTATCAGATGTGTATCTTTAGCCTTTAAAAACACAACTCAAAAGACAAAAATATCTTTGATTAAAATTACTATTACTATTAACTATTACTAACTATTACTATTACTAACTATCGTCTGCGAATATCCTCCTCCTCCTCCTCCTTATTATTATTATTATTATTATTATTATTATTATTATTATTATTGTTGTTGTTGTTGTTGTTGTTCTTCTTCTTCTTCTTCTTCTTCTTCTTCTTCCGATTGTAGCTGTTTTTGGTTTCGCCGATAAAGCGTTCATTTGCAAGCATAAGTTTATAATTTAAGGTTTTGTAGCAACTGTTGTTTTAGCAACTGTTCTTAATCTGTGTAATTTATTTTATGAAGCTATGTTTAAATTGAATGTATATTTTACACGAATATTGTAATAACATATTAAACTAATGGTGTTTATGGGCACGTTTCTCGAACAGTAACAAAAAGCCCAACGTCGTTCAAATTCTTTAAAATAGCCAGAAATCAGACTGCTATTACTGCTGTTATAAATTACTGTCAACGAATTCGTCTTAATTTAGGATGTTATATAGCCAAGAGAATATATTAGTTAGTGACACTTGTAATTTTACACTACTTGCAGTTTTAATCCTGTATGAGCGTTTGACAACATTTCTTATGCTACTTGAGCTTTTCGTTGTAGTGGGGATGAAAATCCTACATATAGCATTATTTGTAAGTCCAACAGCATTTTTTTTTTAGACTTATTTTAGAAAAGTCACCTCCTTTAAATAATTCCCAATAGGATACACATTCGACGTCAGACATGCATTCATTCTCTGACCACTAGGAGGAGCCCTTACTGCATTTATAAACTATTAAATGTTCCCCACTAACAGAGGCGTTATCACTTCAGCGCCTTAGAGTATGTTCACTGATCTGGACGGTGACTCTGTTTATTTAATGCACTTATGTGATATTTTTTTTCCTAGTTTGTCTCAACAACTTTAAACAACTATTTAGTTTAGTTAAACAGTAAGTAACTGCTTTCACACACATGACAAAATTATTCTTCATTTGCGCAATGATACAGGAATAAAGTAACAAATAGGTCTATGGTACTCAATTTCTTTTGAGTACCATACAACATTATATATATATAAAGATATATATAAAAAAAAATGTATATATATATATATATATATATATATATATATATATATATATATATATATATATATGCATGATATAATAAAATAATAAATAGCCAATTTACACCGAACATATTTAGACATATAAAATGTTTAACATCTTAAAATATGTTCTAGATGTGTTTAGAAATCCATTGGTCGTCTAAACTAAGACTGGGAATTATGGGCACAATGAGAATAGATGACAACCTCGGAATAAAGCAACTTATATTGACAAAAAGAAATGCAGGCATATATAAGACTATTTCTTTAACTACAGTTCGTTACTACATCGTCTACATCGGTACGAGTATGCGATAATGGTTTGTTATTTAGAGTCAAAAAGAGGTAAAATAAATTAAAAGTATGTGTTGTGCTTTATAGGAAGCATGGTACACAGCCCATAGGCCAATAAAAACTCGAATAAGATTTTCTTAAATGTTTTGTCTTACCGAGTCAAATAGGTGACAAATGATGTCGATATGTAAAGCAACATGTGGGCGCAATCATAAACATCCATGCTGTTATTGATTTGTTTTGAACTTTGAAAGAATGCTTATAGCCATCTGTTTTGAGTAAATATTCTGATAATGCTCCACGCGCTGCTGCACAAACCAGCAGGAAAAAGTCTTCTGACAATCTACAACGTCCAAAATTAAGAAGCGAAGATATCTGAAATGACTATGTTTTTTACTTATTGAAATTACATGAGGAATTATTTATTCATTGTACACAAGTCGTAACTCTAATATATATACAAATATGCAACAACTGTAATAATAATAATAATAATAATAATAATAATAATAATAATAATAATAATAATAATAATAATAAAATATGATCTTCCAAAAACAACAGATAATTTAGGCGTTCCTATTCTACTTCTTCTGCTTCTTATACTTCCGATGATGATGATGGTGATGATGATGATGATGATGATGATGATGATTGTAGCTGTTGTTGTTCATATTTTAGTTTTCTAGTGAACACTGCTAAAATCTTAAGAAGTTCCTATCTATTCTACATTATACATCTAAAGCGTATATCAACAATATAATCTTATCAAATGTCAAATAAACTCTTTTTCGAAAAACGCACGAGCATATCTGATTCATCTATATATAGCTACATTTAGCAGTACTATCCGGGCGTGTATCCTTTGTTTGTGTGCGTGCATGTGTGTGGACAATTTGTTGGACCATGGAGAGCGTGTACGTGTGTGCGTGCGTACGTGTGTGTGTATGTTTGTTATGTGTGTGTGTCTTTTACTTTCATGTATGTGCCAATGAAACACCCTGCAGCATCTTTAACACAATGTATACATTTGAATGGAATTCAATGAATAAATGTATAACTACTTTAAAAGCCAGTTAGATTTGCACTGACGTCCCTATTTTTTTTTTTTAGTAAAGTCTTCATATAAAGAGAACTTTATGCATTCCTGATATGGAAACCCAACATTTGGTATTTAGATTTCAAATTTCGGGATTAAAAGCTGTAGGAAAGGCTTTTACTACTGTCTTCTGCCTTCCGCTACGTCGGACTGTAGCCAGAGGTTAAAAAATAAAGAAAAAACTTTTCGATCGGTTGGGTTTCTAATGAGCCTGATTAGTAATATTGATTCAATTAAATAAAATTCAAAGAAGCATTTATTGTGAGTACTTATTTTATAATCACAACAAATACCAAAGAAATTGATTCTACGTCGTTCGATCATTTCTGGCTTTTTCTAACATGCTGCTTGAACTACAGTTAGCACTTAAATTTAACTTAAACATCAAATAAATTGTGGACTATAGGATGAAACGTCATTATGTCCGATTAGTACCGATAATATACTTATATGTCAGTTACTGAAATGATTATCGGTGATATTTTCTGCGATTCTGCACCTAGGCAGATTTAGTAGGTGTACTGTTATTACTTGGAAATCATGGAGGATGTTATATAAAACACCACGCGATATTGTTTAGTGTAAACACACACTCTTGTCAAACAGAGGCAAAATCTCTGCGTAGGCTATACTAAATGTAACGACGTGCTGCTGATGATAAACAAATGACGTGCGTCAAAACGTGTGAATTTTCCAGTAAAGAAAATTGAAGCTGCTGTGCTATGATATAATGTCTCTGGGAAGAAGTACCAAATTAAAGCAAAACTGCCGCCCGGCCCGCGCAGTGAAATTATGAATTATGCTACTGCAGGGAGGTACATGCACGCGCTGTATTAAAAAATAATGTCCGATACAGGAAGTAGTACCTCTGTGTCCACCCCCACACGCACGCGGCATGGAAACAAATGTGAGGGCGTGCGGGTGTGTTGAAACAGCACTCTAAAATTATCTAAAGCTGCGGAACGGATCGAGGTTATGTGGTGTGTTTTTCATGGTAGGGGTTTGGTGCAGAAATGCGAGCTCGCTGTTGACTGTGTGCGCGAGTTTCCGTGTGTATCCTTACGCGCTCGAGCGGCCGTTAAGAGCTGCACGCTGATTGGCTGCAGCCAAGGAGGACGTTTTAATACTTATGGTGCTGTGGTTGGCTGCAGACTGTAAAGGTTCAAGCAATTTTTTTACAGCTTAGTGTCTGTGGCACCGTAATTAATTGTAGCTAGCCGTCTCTTATCGATGCGTTTGGGAGGAACATGAAATAGCTGTTGTGTTGTGGTGTTTTTTTTCTTTTTTAATCAAAGGACTTTACCGGTCGGCCTTAGAGATTAAAGATCCAACTGTGCTGCTGCTACTGCTACTGCTGCTGGTTGCTTTTTCTACCTTTACGTGTGATGTTGGATATGGGAGAACGGAAAGAAGCGAAAATGATTCCCAAATCATCGTTCAGTATAAACAGCCTGGTGCCTGAAGCCGTTCAGAGTGACAACCACCACAGGACCATCTCTGAAGAAGAAGAGAAAATCCCTTTACCTATAGCACAGGAGGCGAAGTCGGAGAACACTTGCGCTAAAAGTGACAATCCTGAACCAACTTGCACGGACGATAAGGAAAAACAGGAGGAAAAAAAAGACTCCAAAGAGGGCGAAGGAGGAAAAGACGGCGAAAAGAAAAACGGCAAGTACGAGAAACCTCCTTTTAGCTATAATGCTTTAATCATGATGGCCATAAGGCAAAGTCCGGAAAAACGGTTAACGCTGAACGGCATTTACGAGTTTATTATGAAAAATTTTCCATACTACCGGGAAAACAAGCAAGGCTGGCAGAACTCCATCAGGCACAACTTAAGTTTGAACAAGTGCTTTGTCAAAGTTCCGCGGCATTACGATGACCCGGGCAAAGGGAACTACTGGATGCTCGACCCTTCAAGCGACGACGTGTTCATCGGCGGCACAACAGGAAAACTTCGGCGGAGATCGACCACGTCGCGGGCCAAGTTGGCGTTCAAGCGCGGCGCACGGCTCACCTCCACTGGCCTGACGTTCATGGATAGAGCTGGCTCTCTATACTGGCCCATGTCGCCTTTCCTATCGCTGCACCATCCCAGGGCAAGCGGCGCCCTGAGCTACAACGGCACCTCCTCGGCCTACCCGAGTCACCCAATGTCCTATAGCACCATGCTGACGCAGAACGGCTTGAGCAACAACCACTCGTTCCCGGCCTCGAACGGCCTGAGCGTGGACAGACTCGTGAACGGAGAGATCCCGTACGCCACGCATCACCTGACAGCGGCCGCACTGGCCGCATCTGTGCCGTGCGGCCTCTCAGTTCCCTGCTCAGGGACGTACTCGCTCAACCCATGCTCAGTGAACCTGCTGGCGGGACAGACCAGCTATTTCTTTCCTCATGTGCCGCATCCTTCCATGAGTTCGCAGGGCAGCACGTCGATGAGCTCCCGCACCGCTTCTTCTTCGTCGCCGCAGGCGGCCGCGTCTCTCCCATGCGAGTCGTTAAGGCCTACACTACCGAGCTTCTCGTCGGGACTTTCCGCCGGACTGTCTGATTACTTCACACATCAGAATCAAGGCTCTACGTCCAATCCCCTTATACACTAACTGTCATCCCGAAGGATGAAGACTGTAAGTGAACATTTTACACCCCATTCACACTGTAATATAAATATATATATAAATATTCTTTAAAGAAAAAAAGACTGAGAAGGGAAAGGAAAAATGCAAGCGGCCGAACTCCAGGTATTTTGTATTATTCTTCTCCTTAATTTCTGTACACACGAAAAAGTCGGGTGTCGCGAGATTGTTTATTATTCCACTGTCAGCAACGTGCAATGTGACAAGATTTTTTTTGTTTTAAAAAAAGAGGGTGAAGCGTCGTTTTTTTTATTTGGAAAGGCAGTAAAATTACATTAGAATGTGTATTTAAATAGTGGTTGCAGATTTGTTTAATTTTAAATGTTAAAAATATCTAATACCATCGCATCAACCACCAGTCTTCATGTTTGCAGTATTACACGTATCATGGGCACACTGGTGAAATATGATTTTACAAAATTAACACAAATCATTCTTTTTTTTTCTTTTTAAATAAATGTGCTCTAAGTGCAGAATACCCGTTCGAATCCATGGCTCCTTGTTATTTTGTCCTTACAAAGGCTCTTGTTAATGAAATAAATGCATTTATAATGCGTTCTTTTATACATATTTTTAAAGTACAATTTCTTTATAGACCAAAGAATGGGTATCGAAATAATTTTTTTCAGTATTCACTATCTGACGGACAGTTTTAAAGGGAGCAGAATGAATGAATGCTTTTAGCTTGTGTTTTGCATCTTTTTTAGGCTAATGTATGTGGTCACCACCAGGTCACATGCTTTTTGTAATTAGTGAAATGTCAATTCCTGTTGTAATTATAGGTTAACTTTGCGAAGTGTAACCGTGTTGAGTAAATGCCTCATAAAATATTAAGTGAATGTTTATGTCGTCTTTAAATTCCATGGTTGTGATTTTGTGGTCTATATGCCCGTGTTTGTCGCTTAAAATGTTAAATCTAACAAAATAAAAGAAATAGGTTTCGTCCATATATCGCGATCATTTTGTCCTTTTTGAAGGTAAAATTTACATTTACTTGTTTGGTCTCTAATACTTGTTTGGTCTCTAAACCGACATTTAAGCGACAGTTTGCGGGTATGCTGAGGGAATTTTGCTTTCTTAATTCGGCCTCTCCCAAAATCATCGAAATAAGTCCGTCAAAATGCCTTCGCCACTTTCCAGAGTATCACAGAGGGAATGAAATATCTCTAATTTATCATTAAATCGAGAACATCAAAGCTCCCCGTGACCACAAAGATTTTGTGTTCGTATGCGCTTCACCTTTTTTCTTGCTTTTGCGACTATTTGACAAATTAATTCGAGTAATATGTCCCCGTAATTTGTAATGTTTTGTTGTACTTCATTTAACTTTTATATCTAAGCAGTCTATTTGTAAGAATCATCATATGTATTTCTTGTCAACAGACAATAGAGCTGTTGACAGTGAGCATTGTAATAACAACGAGTTTTCAGCACTATATGTACAGCAATTTGTCCATTTCTTAAAGAGGCATCATGTTGAATGTGGCCAGCTGTAATGCAAGAACCTCACTGCTTTTCACAAAAGAGCGGTGGAATTTAATATCTCCTTGCAAGATGTTATCACTCAGAATGTTAAATGGGGTGACCACGCATAAGACATAACTGAAAAATAACTGAAAAACGAGGATAATGGAGACAAAATTCTGTAAATCATAAAAATGTCTATTACTTTTAAAAGGAACTACATTTACACCTGAACCTTACGGCGGAAATATAAATGGTCTCGATTTTACACATTTTCGGCAACCAAGCGGATAGGATGATAATATTAAAAAGCAGACCGAGTAACAATTTTTCGAGTGACAATAATAATAATAATAATAATAATAATAATAATAATAATATATTTTTATAATAACAAATAATAATAATAATAATAATAATAATAATAATAATAATATATTTTTATAATAACAAATAATAATAATAATAATAATAATAATTTCAGTTCAGTTGCCTGGCCTATGCACGCACCTTTATAAAGTGCACACTGTATAATGTGACATATTCAGTGCATTAGTAGTGGAAGGAAATTGAGAACAGTGATGGAGTTTTCACTTGCTCTTGTTTCAATGGGCTTTAATGAGGACAAAGCGATGATCTTGAAGCAGTGATTGCTGTCCTCTGTGCTTGACGTCTTAATTAGGCCGCATCTGCCTGGAAGTTCGCTTTCACCCCGCGACAATAAACAATCAGTTCATACCTGAATCTCAAGTGGCGTTAAGAAACAAAGCATCAGCACAGATTTGCAAGCGATTCATCGGGTCTTCAGCTAATACAAGTGTTACATGTGGAAAGCTTGTCGTCTAGTACATTTAGGCGAGTTAATGAAGCGATATAGGTATTTTATAATGTTTGTTATATGATGTTAGAAGTCGCACCCAACTTCAGGTTTCAATTTTTTATCCTGTTTATCCTAAGGCATGGGGAAATGCTGGATCTCTGTACTCTCAGCTGTTAGTGTATAAACTCGATACTATTGTGTTTAGCACAGTAAGCTTACTGTGCAGTGTGTGGTTGCGAATATTGATGCCTGAAGATGTGTTGCACTTTGATTTTGCAGATTATAATTCAGACTTTTTGGAAATCGATAGTACGAATATTTTTCAGTTTTTTTCTGATACTTGAGAGCGGTGGGTGATGTAGCATTTCTTTATGTATATAGGTAAATACACTCTTTGGTTGTGTAATGAGAAATACCATATATATAGGTCTACTAAATATTTTTGGTTCACATAGGATATATCTTACATAGCTTCTGAACAAGGCGAATACTAATATACGGCATTTATCATTATAAATTGGAGCATGGCCCATTAAATTTAAATATTTAAAGCAGTAAATAATTAGTTTAGGTTTGTGTAAACGGCTTTGCGTAAAATATCGAACGACTTTTGAAAGTCACCATCACCTGTGAGGCTTTGCAGCTGTTGGTGCTTCAAATAAATTTCATGTGCACTTTCTTAGCCGATGCCTTTTACTGGCGCACATATCTATTGTAGCTTGTCACACGGGGAGCTTATTTACAGGCTGCATCCGTATGAAATCTTAATTTCCGTATGAAATGTTAACAGTCTCTAACCCTGAGTGACGGATTACCAAGATTACTTTTTTAAAGAAACAAAGCGTAATGTAAATTGATCATTTCCACAGGGGGCATTTATCAGAACCGTTTATAAGAGTTGAGAACTTTTGTAAGCAACGTAAATCCTGCCTTAATGGTAAATGGACGTTTCCTCCTTCAGTGTAATACGAGCTGAGCAGAGTGAGGGCGCTAGAATGACACGCAGTGCTGCAGGCATCCACCTCCTCACACCACTACCTAGCCTACAATGCGTCTCACAAAGTTTCACCCCCATGGCATGTAAATAAATCTGCACGCTGTACGCTTAAAAAACAAACAAACAATAATGGATACGGATTATGCATAATGGAACTTGCTTTTTAGCGATATGGAGCTATTTTTAACAGAAGTGTGAATGAAGATGCAAGGCTACTGAGGACATCTTTAATTTGGTTAATGCATAAATAATATAATATAATATAATATAATATAATATAATATAATATAATATAATATAATATAATATAATATAATATAATATAATATAATATAAGCTACATTAACAATATTGTTATCTATCTAAATTAAACCAACTTCAATTATTATTATTATTATTATTATTATTATTATTATTATTATTATTATGTGTGCTGTTGCTCTTCTTCATTTTATATATTTTATATGCTACGGTCAGAAGGCACATCTTACAATGATGACAATTATGATTATACGTATATCTGTAATAAAGATAAAAAAAACTGTCACCTTATTTATATAAGGATAAGACTTGGTTTCAGGATCACTGAGTGATCTTATATCAGAGCCAATAATAATAACTAATTTTAGGTTTGTTTAGATAGCCAGTATGGACATGACCTTCAATGCCATAAAATCGCGCACTTCAAACGTAATACAAAGGTAGATGCGCGTTAGTATTTTTTGTCATTCAAGCAGCAGGGTACTAGATCTCAACTGCTCCTTTTTTGTATCAACTTTTTTAATGAACGATTTTAGAAGACACCCGACAGAACGTAAATAATCATTTTAATGAGTTGGTGCACCGATCTGTCGGGTGAAACAAACAATTTGTCCCCAGACGAATTCGGATTGTTTAAGTGCAAAGTGGTGTCATTCCAATCCATCGCTTCTTCCACTGAGTCCAGAAATCAGACATACTCAAGTCCATTAGGTTAGTGACCAATAATTAAACAAATTATTTTTGGTATTCAGGCCGGCCAAAGTCTGGCTTTTTTATGTTATTTATTTATTCTTGAATGTCAAATTTAGTCACATTTATTTTTTACTTTGAATGAACGAGTGCACATGGCAAATGTAATATATTAAGTCTGTGCAAGTCAAATTGATTTAAAATATTAGCGAATACTGTTCCTTCAGAAAACCTTGGTGAGTAAACATTATTATTATTATTATTGTTGTTGTTGTTGTTGTTGTTATTCTTATTCTTATTATTCTTATTATTATTATTATTATTATTATTATTATTATTATTATAGTAGTAGTAGTAGTAGCAGTAGTAAGCTAGTAGTAGTAGGCCAATTAAAAATTAGAGCATGAAATGGAGTGTACCGTTTACTAAACAAAAACAAGAATTTTTTTTTTCAGTGAGGACTGTTGCACAACCCTGTTTTTTAAAAGTGGACAAACTATACGATATCATTTTGTAACTCACACCAGGTAGATGCTACGTGTACGGAATAATGTAGCTACGTCAGCGTGTTTTATGCTGGTGCATGTGTATATTCATAAAGAATGTTGATTTGTGTTTTTTGTGCTAGACGTAGGTAGGCTAGAAGACGTAACTGGTGCAGAGGCGTCGCTCTGGAGAGTGACCGTTTGGCCCTTTGACCTGAGCGCGCGCCTCCTCCTTACGCTCTTGTGCACGTTCTGTCTCACCGTGGCGCGTGCACGCGCATTCGCTCGCGGTCAGCTAGGGCTTCTCTCACGCTCGCGCTGAGCTTGATCTGGTCCATTTGGTGCATACGCAAGAGTCGTTTCATGTCTAGGGTAAAAAAAATATACAGTGGCTTCACTATCAAAACCGATTAGCTCGGAATACGCAACTTCAAAGCCTGTTAAACTAGTGTAGCGTCATGCTGGTGTGTTAACCAGAGAGTGACTCGGTGCGTATGTTTGTTTATCCGAGCCATGACTAATTTTGTTGGCCTGCTTTAAATGCTTTAAATATGTGTATTAAACGCCGAGATTGCTTAAGCATTACGCCACACTAAACTCGAATTCAAGTTGTAATTTTATTGTATATAGCTGCAGACTTTGGACTTTGTGATTTTTTTTTCAGTCTTGCCTTCGAGAGAAACTTTAGACCAATTTTAGATCAATAGACGCCATTCTCCATATCACTATAGACTATGTCTTGCAACCGTGTACAAGGAGACTAAAAAACGCTGATTGGTGACTGCGATAGAATTCGTTATGCTGCATCTTATATGCGTTGATTGAATTTTTATAAATTTATTGATTTTTGACTATATATAAAATATGGTAATACATCTGATGCATGATTAAAATGCAACAGCTATAACAACACACAAAAAACAATACAGCCATATAATACATATACAGTAATTATTATTATTATTATTATTATTATTATTGTTGTTGTTGTTGTTATTACGCATCACTCTAAATCCTCGGTTGATCGCGGGGAATCACGGCTGTGCTCGGATCATGTTGCGCTCCAGTGACTTTTCGAGACACAACCAACAGGCCTGCCGACGGGGATGAAGTCCCTTTAGCCACTCTCAGACGACAGCAAACTATTACAACAAGCACTTATTAGCACTTATTTATAGTGCGATGACATACATCCAGAGTAAACTTGTTTCAAAAAGCGATATCCTTTGGGTGTCTAAGTTCTTATGTCTTTCTCTTTCATAAAGCAAGCTCAAGCCAATAACCAGGGCCGACCATAGTTAAGCAATACTGGCTGGTTCAGTTAAATTGAACCATCGTTGCTTAAAAAATGACTTACAAATCTAAAACAATTTAGTTCCCTGTTCAATTTTGATATTTTACTATACTTCATATTGAGTATATACACATAAAACCCTTGGGGATTTCAGATATTCATATTTCTAGCTCACTTTGTTTAAGTCTGTAAGACCCTGATACATTTCCCTACATGACTTAAATTGCTTTTAGAGTTTAAACTGTGCAGCAGTGACATTACAGCCGCAGGGTATGTAGATTATTATTATTATTATTATTAATTAATTAATTAATTTATTTATTTTTGTTGTTTTATTGATTAATTAGTTATATGATTTATATATATATATATATATATATATATATATATATATATATATATATATATATATATATATATATATATATATATATATATATATTTCTATATTTCTATATTTCTTCGATTCTGTACATATATTAATTGAAGTTCGATTTCGTGCCCTAGGTTTTGACAGTTATAAATAAGTCATTAGCAATATAGATATTTTATAAACATTAACAAATTAAAATAAGCTTGTGAATAATATTTTAAAGGAAGCTTTTTGACATTACAGTGTTCCAGTTCCATAACTGACTTTGTATAATGATGTTATAGATAGGTTTTAGTTAAGGAGACGTCGCAATCTATCTACACACACACACACACAAACACACACACACACACACACACATCTCGTCGTGGAATGTTACTTTCAATGATATTCTATTGCAAATATTTTCTTAGATGTATAATAATAATAATAATAATAATAATAATAATAATTATTATTATTATTATTATTATTATTATTATTGTTGTTGTTGTTGTTGTTGTTGTTATTGTTATTAGTAGTATTATTGTTATTATTATTATTAATATTATTATCATCATCATCATCATCATCATCAATTTCCGCTCTCACGTGTCCATATGTCTCACTAATCTGCGCTTAAACGTATCTTTTTTCTTTTTTCTTTTTTTTTTACGAATTTCTCCTGAATCAGATTTTCTGCCATAATGTGGTCAGGACATTGCAGTCTGTGCCTTCTGGTTTTATTAACACACAAATTGGGTGAATAGTTTCCTCTGCTAGATGTACATGTAAAAGAAAAATCCCCTACATCCAAACGCCTGAATATCCCTCACTCTACACTATAGAACCCTACACAGAGTAGCTATAAAGACAAACCTACACCACAAACCTACAAGGTCCATCATGCCTTGTGATCTTATTAATATAACATAAACGGCACTTTATTTACCGTGAACCTCAAGTGAAGAAAAGAAAATTCGTTTAAAGTTTAAGCTACTTCCACCTGCTTTTAGCCCCCCTCGCCAGTAGAAGAATTAGAGATTTTTTCCTCGTTCCGTACTTTTGGGGTGAGGCAGGTTGTGTGTGAGTGCAGCAGAGGCGACAGTCTGTCTACAGGCCGTAAGCTGATCTGCGCCGAGCTGCAGGGAAACCGGGCAAGATTCCTGGCTCGCGAGCAGCGATATTGATCTACCTCAGGCACCTAAACAAAGCCTCACCTGTTCCCCTTGTCCATACTTTATTTTATGCCGTCTAATGCTTGTTTTGTTTGACATTTCTTTTATTTCCACGGATCCGAGCTTTGATACACGTTTGGGGAGTAGCACATAAACACGGTGTTTTTGTACCTGGAACGCGCGGATCTCCCGAACTGCCTCGCGGCATACGAGACCACCCTCCTCTCTCGGAATAATCACCCTGCTACGATTAAAGAAACCGGAAAACAAAAAAAAAGTTTTCCCTGCTTCGCCGGCGGGGCCGTGTCCAATAACATTCAACGTGAGATAAAGCTAATTACTTCCATTATGGTGCGCCGGTTTGCGTTTCATAAAAGCGGGCCCGCTAAAAGCTCCTTTATTATTTATCGGGCCTCTCCTCGAGCTGCTTGTTAAACATATCAAGATTAGCGGCGGATCTTGTAGGGTCCGTTTGCGGAGATTTTCGCTCATACAGCGCCGCTTTATCAGTGCGTTCCGCACACGGCGCTGCTGACACACCGCCAGCAGCATGAGGAGAGGCATGTGCCTACTGCCCAAGAGCCTGATCACATATTCCTTTGTAAATAATGCATTGTCAGAAACGAATATTAGCCATTTGTTCACGGCATAATATTTGCAATACTCTTGGAACCAAAAAAGATCTTTTATATTTCTATTAATACAACAATGGAACAGTTTTATCCTTCAGTTTCAACATGTAGATACACCTTTAGTCTGGAGTGATGACCTGTCTTTGAGATAATAAACGGAAAAACGGTAATGTATAAATAAGAATATTTTATATATATATATATATATATATATATATATATATATATATATATATATATATATATATATATATATTTTTATTTCAATTTATATATATGTTTAAATTTACTTGGGAAAATCAGTGTCTAGACTAACATAGGCCTAATTATTTCACTGAATCGTACTGTCTTTTACATTTTGGGCCCTTAAAACGAAACTCTGCTAATAACTGTCTAATATAGGAGTCTTATAAAATCTCACAAAAATTCCTACCAATTCAACCAACGAAGGAGTCATAAAAATCGCCAGCCCCGCCCCTAATCTTAACCAGCGTATTTTTTTATATGAAACGAGTCGTGTGCGTTGTTGCGAATTTCGAATTGTGATACCATTTGGAGGAAACAGACACTACATCCACTACTCTACTTGCTGTTCACAAACTAAATTCTCCTCTATTTACATCTCATTATAGAAATTTTAATCGAATACTTACAAACAGAGCTAACATACATACACTGTTTTTTTGTTGTTTTTTCCCCCATTTTTCGACATGAGCTGTATAAATGAAAGGTAAAAGAGTCTATTCAGCAGCTGATGGGCAAATGTGCTACACTGCGGAACAAACACTTCTGAAGCTCACCATTACACCTGTGAAGCAGCCTTCTGAAAAAATGGACAGCATTCAGTAAATGGTGATGTCAGTCCAAAGATAGCAGACAGGGGTTTGGATCATTTCAAAGAAGAATCTCATCAGTGCATCAGCAAGTGAGGAAGGGGCGCTTTCCAGACTGACACAAACAGGTGCCTCAACCAGTCTCTGGCTATTCCACAAACAAGCCCAGCTTCTCAATTCCACCCACAAAGTCCCTCAGCACTAGACAATGTGTTAAAATGCCTGCCTGCCTGGAGCTGATACAGGTCCAGGCACCTGGATTGGATGCAAGATTACCCAAACACCAGTAGTACTTGAGTTTAGAAGCAAGCTTCAATTTAAGATCTGAAAAACAGTATATCAGAATAAACAGAGAAATTAATAGAAATCAAATCTGGAACATCAAAATATATATAGAGCTTAATGTAGAATTCTTAGGTTTACATGTCTATATAGGATAGGTGTCTACCTTGCTGCTAAAAGGGCTACCAAGGACAAACCAGAGGCCAGTGGGCCTCATTCCCCCTGTGGGGCAGCAAAGAGAATGAATGGGCAATGAGAGGGTCCCAGTGTAAAAAACAACCGTTGTGTACCTGAGCAAAGCACTTAACCCTAAGTTGAGTGCTGCATCATGTTACCCTGCTCCCCTTAACCCCTCCTCCATTCAGGTCACACTAGCAAAAGGGGAACTGTTCTTTGGTAATTTTCCCAGGTTAGAGAAGGTATTAGGGGTAAATAGGAAGGCTGTGTTGTGAGAAACTGTGGGTGTGTTTGTTCGATTTGTAAGGCACCCTTAAAGTTGTTGAGAAACAAAGATGTCTGACATTAAATGGGTTGACGCTTTAAAAGTGAGTAAACAAGAGTCCACATTGTGGTGTATGTCTTTATAAGGTAATTAAGAACCTACTAGATCTTTATAGACTCATCATCAGCTGCCCATACATTGTGGCCATGAATTAATGATATTTTTGTGGCTACTACTATTGTCAACATTTCTGGATCTATGTTTTTTTAAATGGGCAACTATGTTTCAAAAGAAGCACGCAATGCTGAAAAAGGCTTATGCACATTTCTGCAAGGAAACAAAATTGCATAGACACATGCAGCAAAAAAAATGAGTGTCTACTGAAGTGAAACTATTTCTGACTACTTCAGTGTGTGTAGATGAGAGGGTGTCTGGAGTGCCCTCTTCCTGATCTGTCCTTTCTGTCCTATCCTTCTAATGCTCTGTGCAGCATAAGCCTATGCGGTGCTGAATTATTTTTACCATTTATTATTGTGAAATGTACTTCAAGTATAAGAGACAGGTGAGAGAATTTTTTTTAATTTTATAGATTGCTGCAAAAAAAAAACAACCATTAAATTGATTACTGTTTGAGAGAATGAGAAAGTCACCTATCTTTGTTTTTATTTTGACCACTTTACTACCTATAAGAACTATTTGTCTTTTGATTTTTTACTTTAAACTGTAAGCTAACTCTGTTTTTTTAAATCTCCCATCTGAAGAGGCAGTGACACAAGAAACATCTCTTCTTGTGGTGATGTCACATTGGAAATCACAGCTCATGGTATAGAAATGAAGAGACTGCAACTCTGTTATTGTCACTACAGTAAAAATGTATTATAAACGCACACATTGATGGAAGTATAACATGTTCATGTTTGCCCACTGCCATGGTGAAGAAGGAAGCTATTTACACTAATTATAAATAATGTACTAATTGCATAAATTCCCTGCAATTAATTTAAATGCAGTACTGCAACTGGTACACCAAAATGTACAGGGCAGCCAAGTGGTTAAGCTATAGACCAATGTTTAAAATTGAAGTAAAAAATTCTGGGGATAGCCATCTATCTGTATTTTTACCTATCTATCTGTATTTTTACCTATCTATCTATCTATCTATCTATCTATCTATCTATCTATCTATCTATCTATCTATCTATCTATCTATCTATCTATCTATCTATCTATCTATCTATCTATCTATCTAATAAGCCATGCATCATATTTCAGATATGCAAGATCATCAAGGCTGTCTGGAATTTTACCCATAGAGACAGAAGTCCTATAGTAAGTTCTCGAAGTTCTCACCTGGAATTAAATACCAGCCAAGAACTGTTATGACAGTTTGAATAAGAACACCTATTTGATTTAATTTCTTTTGTCCTGGTTATTTTCACATCTAACCACAAGTAGTTGTAATTTTTATTAGTTATATTTTGATCATTATAATTTTGAAAACATCTCTTTGTCACAATTTGTTAAATATGCTTTAATCATTTTGTATACAACACCTCTCTAAATTTTAGACGATACAAATACATTTTTGTTGGAAATTTCTTTCAATATTGGTTAAATGGTCTTCTACAATTTAGTTTTAAATCATTAGACATATTTTGTCACAAATAGTGCCAAATGTAATAGTCTATTGATACTGCCAAATGTTTCTGGACCCTTAAAATTGGACTTTGAAATAGTAAAATTATTAATAACGTCCTAAAAAAAAATTTCAATCCTTGCTATGTTATGAACTGCGTAGCGTCTGTTAGAGTTGTAATAATGTAATATCGTCAGACTTCCTGTTTGGTGCCAATAGAAGGGAGGGTGGAAGAAAGAAATGTACGGGGAGAGAGAGAGAGAGAGAGAGAGAGAGAGTATTGTCTTGGTGGTGCGTGGTTGCCAGCGCGCGCAGTTGAATCCACCCCGGAACGCGCTCCTCACTCATGCTGCGAATGTTTACAGTTGTAATCAAGGTCCATGTAACTTGTTTGTGAAATGTTTTGCCTTTATGGTTTAGAGGTGCTATACAATTTGCAAATAGTGGGGCATGAAGTCACAGTTTGATTAAATTGCTGTCAGTACGAGAAAGGGAGAAAAAAGAAAACAAAAGCATTATACTAAGAAAACACGGTTGTTTTGCATGTTTTTTCACTGAGTACTAATTTTCCCCTTAGATAACTATTTTAGTTCGAAATTTAATATAATGTAGTGATCTTTTATTGTTCTACTATCGTACTACTTGAATGATTAGATATTTGCACCCTACATGTTTCAATACAATTATATATACTTGTTTCTTCTATTTTGGATTGTTGTTGTAAAATAAACTATTATCTTCTAACAGCACTTTATTGTTTATTTAAGAACAGTGAAATCTACAAGTCACTATTAAGGCTCCTGGGTTTTTCTCAATGTTTCCCAACAGTTCTTCCAGTTTGCTGACAAGTGAGACTGATGCCTAAATAGTATCTTGTGTGTGTCAGTTTGTGTGTGTTGCAGTGCGTGAACTCAAGGGAGAACTGCACTGAACCTGCTATAGACACACACACACACACACACACGTAGCAGAGGGCTCAAAGGATCAATGTTACAGCAGGTACCATAATGAGAAACGATTTCACATGTGTATATGCACTGAGGAAACAAATATGATGTGTGTCTGTCTGTGCCCACTGTGTGAATTTGCCCTTGTGACATGAAAGGACTCGATTTTACACACCCAAAGTCTCAACGTCCCAGTGGACATATCTCCAGAGATGTCCGCTTCAAGGTGTCTTTTGGTGTGTGTCTACAGTGAACAAAGTAAACACCAAATGTCTCGTGAAAACACAAAGGGATATGAACAGGCTTTCAATGAGATAATGAGAGGTTAGTTGCTTTCTTGGTAAACACCATATGCCACAGAAGATACGAAAGAAAAATATACATGATGTTTTAACATCAAAGTTAAAAGCTAATTATTTACATTTTAAATAATTATTAAACATCAGCATGTTTATTTCTATTAAAGAACAACTGATTTACAGAAACATGCTTGCTCATCTCATTATTTCTGAAATAATCGTCTAATGGAGATGTCTAGGACGTATGGATATTCTGTATAAATTCTGTGCTCATCCGTGAAAATTCTACAGGGTCATCTTCAGGCGCCTGAACTCCTCTCCTTACGCTACCCACCTGAAAGAGTAGTAAAACACAAAACATGAAAAAAATGCCTCTCTCTTTTTCTCTCTTCAGTGATTGAGCTGCAATGGAAAATCTGCGCAAACAAAAGGATGCGGCTGCCGTCTCGCCTTCCCCAGCTGGGCGGAACACGCAGGCCATCGCCGCCAATTTCACAGCCCAATTATCTACTTGCATTCAGGGGAGTTGACTAAACAAACAGCGGCCCCGCTGCGCCCCGAGAGCTCGCCGAGTCACGCGAGACCCCTGCGAGATCAATCCTAAACGCACCAAGCACCTCTAAGCATCAGCCCTGCATGTATACGTTATAGCTCATCGATCACCATACGCTCTTTAAAGCGAATCCATTTATGTACCTGTTTACTTATTTGTCCTCGACTTAATTACGCACCCACGCAGTCTGCGTATTGACCCAGAGTTGGGCCAAAGTTGTTTATAGCAATTATGAGTCACGTTTCACTTTTTTTGTTTTCTTTCTTCCTTCCCTCCCTCCCTCTGTCTGTCTCTCTCTCTCTCCTTCTTTCATAAACCGCATCGCCAGACTGTCGTGGTCAGACCACTGTCAATTGCTCTTGTGCTGCTATTAGGGCAGACATGGCTTCGGCGCCTGAAAGGGAAAAAATCAATGCCACCGTGATTAGACCGATGACAGCAAATTCACAGTTTCATCCGGGAGTGTTCAGACAGAGACGAGGTGTGCGGCAAATAAGGCGCACTTGTCTGCACACAAAGGAAAAGTCCTCCCGTCTTTGTTTATAAGGTGTAAAGATTCGACAATGATTGCCGGGTTTCTAGAGACTTTCGGCCGTTTTCATCGTCAACATCGCATGAAAGGAGATGTGTGGCAAATTTCAGTGCAACTTTATAGTTTACTGACACTTCTTTATCATTACATGATTTCATCGCTCAAAAACAAGCATTCAGTGTACACTTACAGTAATCAGTGCAGGCCCAGGGTACACGAGATCTACAAATTAAACTACTACTACTATTATTACTATTAGTAGTAGTAGTCGTAATAGTAGAAGTAGTAGTAGCAGTAGTAGTAGTAAATAAATAAATAAAATAAAAAAATGTACATATATAGCCTACCCTTCAATTGCAATGACCAGAACGCATTTTTAGTTAGTAATCGTGATCTTAAAAATCTTGTAAGCTAGACTAGTCTATTTTGACACATTTTGCACTACGGGGAGGTGGGACTTTTGTTTATTAATCGCGCGATCTTGTTTGGAGAAACTTTGTGGAACGGAAAATGGAAACACCCCCCTGCAATCGGGGCGGATATTATTAAGCAGCATGGGGCGGCTCGGTTCACGTCACGCGGCCTTCACGAGCTGAACGCGGCGGGACCTCGCGCGCGCTCTAACGGGCCAATTGGCGTCGAGGAGCGCGCTTTTCTGCTTGCCAATCGGTGGCTCTCCTCTTACTGCGGCTGCCATGGCAACCCGCTCTTTAACCGGCAGCCCCCTCACATTACAGCGTCGCGCGCTTCCGTCGTGATTGGTGACTCGGGGAACCAAACGAGGGGAGAGCGGTTTCCACAAAACAAGAGCCATCATTTTGTGTGTGCGTGTGTGTGTGTGTGTCTGTAAGAAAAAAAGACATCACTTGTCTAACACCGACACGTTCCCGTGATGAGGCGCACAGAAAAGCAGACTGGAACAAGATAAGACAAGGCCAGCTGCGAATGTGAATTTGCTCCGAGGCATTTGTTTGGGGTTACAGTTGGGCGTAAAATTGGAATGGTGGCAACACAGTTTTGTTTAGTCTAGCTTAGCCGTGTCCTCAAACCAAATCCACAGCAGCACACTAACATCAACAAAATACCCCACACGCTTAAGGACTAGCCACATAGTTTCCTAGCTTTGTCACAGGCCTACCGAACTGTACTTCTCCTTGTCGCTGTGGTGGTACCATCAAGGTCAGATCCTTTCTACCTGGGACGGTGTACTTTAAATGAGCTTTTAGTGTAAAGTTTCAAACCATGTCGGTGTACCTTAAAATCCAGTTATGTACCTTAAACTATTTTAAATATAGACTATATTTACACTTCCTTTTGAAAGATTGATATGCTACTAAAGGTACAAAAGATGTGCCCTTTATGGTACTACCCAAGAAACACAGGAAGAGTACAGTTCGGTACCCTTATTTCTGAGAGTGGAGACCTAGCCTGCATAGAGTTGACACGATTTAAATTATTCACTACGAACTGGCCCACCATGTTTCCAAACCAGCTCCAAGAACTCTCTTTAAAGTCACACATAGTGTTGTTTTGCATATATGTAAGCGTTCTACATGGCAACTGGCAAAAATAGTACCATTTTATACACACTACACACTACTTTATAGAGCATTTTAAATGTGCAAAATCGCAAGACGTCCTTTTTTTTGTTTTTTTACTAAGAAATGGATAACTACACATACACAACTGACGCAGCAGGATAAACCATTTATTCGGACGCAGATCTTTAAAAAAATAATAATAAAGAAGTCTCCTGTAGGTCCGCAGTGATGTGCGCGCCTTGGGGCATGCGCAAAGCACACCAACGGCGGCCTCGCGCGGCTCGTCATCTTAATCCTTCGCGCTCACCTGCTCTCGCCCGGAATGCACTCATATATCAACCTGCGGGCCACACCGAGCCACTCCAGCCCAGTAAAGCGATATCCCGGGGTGTCATGCTGAAAATTAGACTTGGATTTGAGTGAAGAGACTCCCTCCCCACGGCGACCTGCGTGCCAGAGTAGAAGCCTTTATTCAACACAGATGTGCTCAGATATATACACGGGATGAATGTGTGCGCATGTTTGCAGACGAGTAATCTGCGCAGAAGAGGCAAAGAATTAATCACGCGTGTTTAGGGTAATAAAGGGGTCATCTGAATATGTGAGAATAAATAGACTTAAGTTTTAATTCCAGCTGCATATATATACATATACTCACACACACACGCATATATATATATATATATATATATATATATATATAAAACACAACACACACACACACACACAATCGTCACATAGCACAGCAATTACAGGTCTAATTACGTGGGGGTGTGCCCACAAGACCACTAATAGAAATAAAATAACATTAGTAAGAATAATTTGCATCTGTCGCTCTGCACTAAGAGACATATTAGTGAGCAATTAAGTGACCTTCAACATGACTCTTGACAGATTAATATACCCCTGACATTGTAGAGGTGTTGCTGATACTGTAGAAGCAAAAGTTGCAACATGACTCCTTGACTGAGGAGGAGGTTATAATATATGTTTATGACAGCTGAAGAACCTGTCATTTGAAAGAAAATGCAAAGAAAAAGGGAATTGCAGAGATAGAAGTCACTGGAAGGTTTTATTTTCTGAATCTCTAGTGTCCATTAAAACATTTGACTTGAATCAAAGGCATAGCCTCAGATTACAGAGAAATGTTGAAAATACTGTATTTAATACCCAAAATATTCATGATTGAGACTAAGCGCTTGAACATGGCTAGTATGTTTCTATTTCAAATAATAGAGAAAAATGGGCATGCAGTTCCAGGATAGTGGAGTCATTTGGCCTGCAGATCTAAACAGGTTTTGAATTTGCCTTATTTCTGAGGAGGTCATCACTTGAACACCGGCCCAATGATATACAGCTGCAGTTTCTCAGTGTTGTGCAATGCAAAAAAAAATCTGTATTGCCTTCTGGTAGAAACCTTCAATGTTATGTGTGATCCATACTTACTTATTGTCTGTTTTAGGTCTGAAAATAAGATTTTAAAAAATCTATATGTACAGTTTATCAAGTTCTGTATGTTTCTGATGGATTCCAATAATCTAGGTTATCCTTAGCCTTTTTACTAAATTGAAGACACTTACTAGACACTAAGGTTATAAAATGTGGCCTTGTTTTTATTAAATGACTCCACTTACAGTAACAGCTGTTAAGCCTGTCTTACCATCTCCTTCCATGCCAAGCATAGCAGAGGAAAAGCCACAACGGCAGAAATAAGGGTGCAAATTTATGTTTTATTAGGTTCAAGCACTGCCACATGCTATATGATACTTATATGCCTCTGGCTTCAACTGCACCTGCACCACAAAGTAAATAATCAACCCCAAAATGATAATCCCAGACCATTAATGTTACCTTGCTGTGTTTAATGCATTGGCTGCGGCATTTAAAAAAAGGCTTAAATAACATGCCTGTTTCTGGTGAACTAGATAGCTTGCAACTAAACATATGCAGTATGTTAGTCAATAAAGTATCAGTTGATGCATCACAAAGTAGAAACATCTAAGCTGCTCATAGCTAAAGAGAATACTGGTTCCAGAAAGGCTGGCAATTAACATTTCCCTGAACATCTCTTAATTATAAATAAATGTCTCTAAAAGACATTTAGACAGTTGCACCAAAACCAATGGTTTGGGCTGTAAATCTATTTTATTTGCAGTCTATTGCCCCGGACTTTTAATGCATCATTGTATGTAAAATTTAATACATAAATTTTGTGCAGATTGTAATGTTTGTGCTTTACAACTCCCAGTGTCCATGCTGTATGTATGTGTGCGTGTGTAAGGTTTCGACTGTAGATCCAACCTTAATTGGATTAGCAGCAATGGACAACTAATAAATTAATAATAAGTTATGAATAAAACACTTGTTTCAAAGCAAATTATTTTTTTTTATAATTAATATTCAAACATATATATATATATATATATATATATATATATATATATATATATATATATATATATATATGCTATCATAACCTGAAGAGTGCTGAAAGTGTTTTCAACTTGGTAGCTAACAGAAGTAAAGATTATTTTTGAATTCATCAAAAGAACTAAAAATGTCACATTAAAGACTTGAAAGCTTATAATTTCATTGAAAAATGTTAGGTTTTGTTTGTCCATTACACAAAACCATGTAAGGATAGCATTTAGAGACTAGAAAATGTTTTCCTTAATGTAATACTGAAGAGATTTAGGCAACTCACTTTTGTGCAAAACATACAAAAGAAATGTAGTCATGCAGTCTTGAACATTCTGGAACAGACGGCAGACATTTGCAATGTTCATGCTGCACATAATTCTGAAGCTCTGGGAGATGGGCACGATTTGCAAAAACACAAGTTATTTCAGGTGCCATAGTCCCCTTTCATGCCAATCTCCTTTTGCAGACAGCAGTTTTTCTGGGGAAAGAGTAATTTCAGGTATTACTCTTAATTCAGATGTACTTGTAGAATCTATTGTATGAAGAATGTGTTTTGTTATTTGAGAGTGCCATTAAAGACATTTCACTTTGTTACACTCCATTTTATAGCCTTCACACACACAGAGAGAGAGAGAGAGAGAGAGAGAGAGAGGGCATACATTAGCATCATTTCAGCTTTTAAAACTGCCATGAATTGCATGAGTGAGATGAGAATTTCTCTCAATTGTTGAAAGATGTCATTTTACAATGTTTTAGAATATGAAATATTGCACTGTTAGCTGGCACTAAAATTAACTCAATATTATTAAGACAACAGTAATTGCCCAACTGTTGAGAAGCTTGTTAAGTTGTATGCATTTTCTTTATAGTAGTTTTACTAAGAGGATTCATGTGGACATATGTATATAAACCCTTTTGGGGGTGTTGGGTTAATATATATTCTAATACCTCTATTATAATATTTTATATGGTACAACACTGAGTTGTAGACTCCTGCAGTTTGATATGAACAATAACATTAGTGAATATAACAGATTTTTATGGAGATAAATCATTCGGCACACAATCTAACAAAAAAACTGTCCCAACTGTCTTTTTTGACAAAAACTCCATAAATTCCTTGGTCTGGTATTCTCATATTATGTGAATTTTTAAATCAAATAGAAAAATTTTTCATCATATTTAACTAATCTTTCATTTATCTAGTAGATTGCTAATCTACATGGTTATGAACAGCACTGTGATCCAGATGTTCAACGTAAAGGAATGAAGACTTCTGCACCCTAAAATCAAGTAGGTGAAGGAAATGAGGCAACAGGCTAACAAGAAGACAGAGCCCAGCTGGTCAACTCTCTCATGTCTTTTCACTCTCACTCACTCTCTTTCCAATAGACATTCTGCACTTCAAATAAAAGATAAGCTCTGTGGTGGTGTTTTGAAAACCCGGCTTGAATATGATCAACAGCTGTATTTGATTGGTGCCTGAACCCACTGCTAACAAATCAGTGGCTATTGTACCAGTTTATGGTGTACTAGTCACTTAACACAAACTTTTGGGTGATCTTCTAAAGACCATTTCTAGATTCTAAAGACCATTTTTATCACATCATCAAGCCAACCATAATTCTCTTACAAACTGAGAATTATGAAGAACTCTCTACTCACTACTAGCTGAGAACGAAGGCTTCGACATTGACTGTCCAGAGAAAGGACCAGTTCCATGTTTAGCGTCACAAAGGGGGGCCCTGAGAAGTGTTGCTAAATGTCTTCTCCTCGCCGTGCACTTTTAGCATAAACAGTGCTCAAGGACACTCAGGGAGGGCACACCTGGGGCACGCCAGAAATCCACGCCTGGAGCCAATACACTAGGCCCCAAGGCACCAGGCCATGGGAAGAAGGCTTGGAAGAGAAGAGGGAGGTAAAGTGAGATATTACTCTTTAATTATTTGAACGAGTGGCTGTTGACAGAGAAGAACAGGCTGGGGGGTGGAGGGGGTTGGAACAGGGCTTATGGTGCTGATGGCTTGCTAGCTGCCAGCCACCCCCTCCCAAAACCTCTGGTGGGGAATTCATCAAGCAAAAAGAGAAGGATGATATCAAACACTGCAAAACACTGTTGCCAGTGATAAGCTAATGACTGAGGGAGAAAGGGTCAGATGGGGAGCAAAGTCATGGACAAATTCTAAAATCAGGGGAGAGAAGTGTTGGGAAATTATATGCAATTATGATTTCATGATTTCATGACACTTCAAAACAAGAAATGGGATAAAATATCTTGCTTTCCTGGTGAAAGTTTGAAGTCAAACAGAGCTTAAAACAGGAGAAGGGAAGCAGGCTGCAAAGAATGTGACATGACATGCTTTATGAACAAGTCAGATGCACAAGAGATGGTTGTACTGTGTACACAGCATTAGCACTGAGAATAGTTCACTACTGTAATTAT